>NW_017805783.1:3107780-3137943 GCF_001891065.2 Hippocampus comes | reverse complement strand
TGTGTGTGTGTGTGTGTGTGTGTGTGTGTGTGTGTGTGTGTGTGTGTGTGTGTGTGTGAACATTGGACACCCGCTATTTTCTGGGTATAGGTATCCGACAGCCCACAAATAGTGAAAATCCATAGATGGATGGATGGATAGATTGCCTTCCCATTTAAAAGAAAAAAAATCTATAATTATCATTAGCGACCAATACTTATCGTTATATACTTTTCGGCCATATCGCCCAGCCCTATGCTGTAGAAATAGATATAATATGAAAGTACAACAAACTGTTTTGCGTTTGTGAGTTGCTGTTGTGGGGTTGTAATAAGCATCCATGTTACGCTGCCTACCTTAAGTTCTGATATTTCTGAGTTCTAAAACGCATCCGTGTTGCTCTGGTTGGAGCTGAGGGAGATGACTGACTAACCAGCAAGTGATAGAGAAGTTTATGCGCTCTCTATGACTGAGAGGTATTACAGCCATACAGTAGCTGGGATATTATCAATAAATGGAGTTCACTGACTCAGATCGCCTCTGATCCATCAACAACACTCACTACATACAATATGGTAACAATTGTCAAATATGGTGGCGCCCGCAATGCTCTTTCATTCGGAAGAAGTAGCGAAAATTATCCTCATCTAAATTTGTAGCATGAAACTTGAAATAACATGTTGGAATAAACGTGTGCATTTTTAAAGGCGGTTTTGAGAAAATGATACAGTGATTGAGTAGAACAGAACAGATTCCACACAAGCGAGGGCTGATTGTTGTAACCCATTTTTACACATGCTGTCGTTTGTGTGTTTGTCACATGACAACCTTGCGAGCACGTCTTCCTGTAGGTGTTTCAGAAGTTTTTTTTGGCATTTCCATCGAGAAACGGCCTCCCCAGTGCCATCCTGGCCACTTCTGACAGAATTGATCAGGGCTAATAGCAGGGAGTCAGAGCTCAGGCAAGTGGCAGTAAATAAATTGCCTAGTGTTAATTGCAGAATTTACTATGTCAGTATGTGGCAGTCTGAGGAGTAGCAAAACACTTAGCCACCGGCTGACAATAGAAGATTAATTGGATGCCTCCAATGAGCATAATTAGACCGATTGTTCTGAGAGATAAAGGAAAGGTTTATGCATGCTGTAGCTGTCTCAGCGCTGATAATGTTCCTCTTCCTCCCTTACAGTCAACATCCCTGTGAGGCATCGTCCCTTGTATACGGTTAATGCTCCTCCTTCCTCTATAACTGTAAGACAGTTGTAAGCTATGCTCACAGAGCAAGCTTGTCGATTTGTAGTCACTGAGCCTTGTAGATAAGATCCCGTCTAGGGGCACGGTCCAGTCTTGTGTTCTTGCTTCAGTACAGCTGTGTATCCATGATGTGAGTCATTGTGAATTGGTGACATTTTCTGACTTCCATGAAAAATACCATACATCTTATACATTCTGTGCGAAATGTAAGTTCTACTCCAAGGCAATTCAAATTATTTACAAGCTCCACTTGATTGTACAACTTTGTCAAATACCATCATCAGCCACAACAACCAGAAACAGCAGAGCTCCTTTGCCATTCCAAGAATTTACTGGACTTGGGATGCACAGAGATCTGACAGAAATATCTTGGATGGTATCCATCCACAAGAGATATTCGTAGATTACTTCAAAAGAGGAAGGGAGTGAGAAACGATTGCAGGTTCCATGAGCATTGGTTAACCACAAGTGGCTGCGTGGTAGTTTCTACAATACATATGGCATTTGAAGAGGAAACAATAAAATATCAAATGAAGGAATCTCATAACATGTCAGATATTTTCAGATTGTAAACCTTCCACACCTACTCAGACCACAATTCGACAAGGTTGTATTTCCGTGTAAAAGAGGTAATGAAAGAAGTTCTTTACAGTCCAGGACTGCCATTTATTTGAAGATTTCATCGATTGGCAAGTGCTCAAAAGCTTACTTTGAAGTGGGCTGTTGTATTCGGTCTGACACAGATGGACAAATTTAACGATCGCATGGGCCACAGCAATGTAACATGTACTAGATGATGGTTCTATTATTAAAACAATAAAAATACTGAATGCATAGTTTAAAATCATAAAAATATATACCGAATTACAGAGTTCCATTCTGGGTCCGGCCTTCCTGTGTGCTTGTTCTCCCTGTGCCTGCGTGGGTTTTTTCAAGGTACCGGTACTGCGGTTTCCTCCCATATTTCAAAAACATGCATGGCAGGTTAATGGAACACTCTAAATTGTCCCTAGCCATGCTTGTGAGTGTGACTGGTTTTTCGTCTTTGTATGCCCTGCTATTGGCTGGCAATCAGTTTAGGGCACATATGTCAAAGTGCCGGCCCGCGGGCCAAATCCGGCCCGCGAGAATGTTTTCAGTGGCCCCTGGGATGATTGGCAAGTGCTCAAAAGCTTACTTTGAAGTGGGCTGTTGTATTCGGTCTGACACAGATGCGTGGGTTTTTTCAAGGTACCGGTACTGCGGTTTCCTCCCATATTTCAAAAACATGCATGGCAGGTTAATGGAACACTCTAAATTGTCCCTAGCCATGCTTGTGAGTGTGACTGGTTTTTCGTCTTTGTATGCCCTGCTATTGGCTGGCAATCAGTTTAGGGTGTCCCCCGCCTACTGCCCGAAGACAGCTGGGATAGATTCCAGCACGCCCGCGACCCTCGTGAGGATAAAGTGGTTTAGATGAT
The DNA here is from genome assembly GCF_001891065.2 of Hippocampus comes. Lineage (NCBI taxonomy): Eukaryota > Metazoa > Chordata > Actinopteri > Syngnathiformes > Syngnathidae > Hippocampus > Hippocampus comes. The sequence goes on along the minus strand of NW_017805783.1, from coordinate 3,135,252 downwards.
GGATAGATGGATATATTTATCACATTGAAGTATGCCAACATTCATGCATTGTATTCATTTCGTTTACAGATTTTTTTTTCATTAATTCATTTGAATGGTCAGACTCAAAATTCCACAGTGAGTGACAACACTGATTTCAAAAATACATCACAGCACTTCCAAAAGATTGGCAAAAATAACAATGATAATAAGAATAATAATAATCCATATTTTTATATCGCTTCATTAACACCATTTTATGGAACCCCCTTGGTGTCAAAAGAGGAGAAAAATCATTTACAATCTCTTCCCTCAATTGACTCATCTTTTCTTTCGACTTACTAAATTGCTTCCTGACTTTACGAATGTGTTCATTCATATTTCAATATGTTCCCTCATAACTAATCTGTTCTCTCGATTTTAGTAATATGCTCCTTCAAAGTATGAATATGTACCCTCCATTTACTAATCTGTACCCTTAAATTCCCTCAAATTAATAAACTGACAAACTGTAATCTCAATTTTGTGTTGGCAGTGCAGTCTTGACTTTCATCCAGCTGCACAGCTTCGGTGAATATTAGCAGGCGAGGCTCCACCTTTGAAAGTTACACACTTTCAGTCACAACCATGGATTCAGTACTGTAGAATGTGAAGGTGGTTACCCAAATGGACAAAAATATGACCCGACCCTCACATGCCTATCGTTTTGGTATTATGCATAAGGGTTTGAAATGAATCTCAATCATAAATAAATATATGTTCAGTACATCACATATTTCATCCATATTAGAGGTAACGTGGAATTTAATCCCCGCATAAATGAGGGATAATGGGGGAAAATGACTACAATTGTTACAGCCTGTTTGACCCTTCTATGCTATCTAGCTGTCTGGCTATCTGTCCGTCCGGCCGGGCGCCCAGCACGCCCTCCGGTCATCTTCTTGCCCAGGCCTAGTTATAGGCCTTTGCCTGAGTTTCCTGTTCCAAAATTTTTTTATGAAATGAAACATTCAATGAAAGTGGATAAGCATATTCTGAGCAAAATCCATTGTTTGACCTCTCTGTTCAAGTGAAAAATGTGCTTGTCCTCACTTAAAAAAAATGTCTGACATCTTCAAAGAACCTTTTGCTCGTTTGCTGTTACCATGGACACCTGTCATATCTCTGCCTATCTGAGATTGTGAAAACAATGGTGGGTTTCTGACCTGAACCAAGAGATTTAAAAAGTCAGCAACCTTTTCCGGCTGATAAGCAGACAGCCTGGGGGAGGTTGGCTGAGCTGAGCAGGGCTGCTGAGTGCTGAGGGTGCTGAGGGTTGAGGACCTTGACTCCTGCACCTGTGACGTGATGGAGAGATTTGGCCTTGCAGCAAAAAGAGACAAAGCCCTTTGCTCAAAGCCAAAAATACCTTAGGGAGACGTTTTGATGCATGATAGAAGGACTGAAATACAATAAAATGGGATCAACCAGAGAAGCAGTTATTGTTGAAGAGGAGGTGGTTGCTATTGCCCTCTGGCAAAAGTTCACCAAAGGCTGCCTTCTGTCTTTTTCTGCATTTCACAATATGGAATTCCCTTTGGTACCTTGAGAGAAAAATGCCTGTTTCAAGACGTTCCAATCTATAAACTCATCAACATATATGTTTTAACTCAGTCGGGCATAAAAAGGGGAAGTGTCTCCCCTTTGAACAAAGCTTACTGACCTTGGCAAAAAGTCTGAAATAAGAGAGCAACATTTATGGCTTTTGTATTCTTTATTTATTTATTTATTTTATTATATTGTCTTTTCATCATTGGCTTTGGCTATATCTAAGTATCGTAGCACCAATATAATCCGCAATATATCACAGAGATGGGCATGTCAGTGCGTTAGTTACCGTTCCGTCATTATTTCAGGCAGGCCCAGGCGGTTGTCGTGGGTGACAATTGTCACACGCACAGGGACGGGGGGAACAGGAACACACACACACACACACACACACACACACACACACACACACACACACACACACACACACACACACACACACACAATCCACATAATTTTAAAGTATGGAAGGAATTTTATTTTCATGTGTGTCCATCCTGAAGTCCACCACCATCCTCCTGGTCTTCTTGACATCTATGCAAGTATTGTTATGATTGCACCAGTGCACCAGATGCTTTACCACCTCTCTGTAAACGTGTCCCACTACCGCTGTATCATCTGCAAACTACACGCTTGGGAATTTCTCAGAGCGGTCATAGGCTGGTAGTGTGAATGGGAAGGGTCTCAGCACACAGGCCTGGGGGGAGCTTGTGCTGAGGGTGATGGAGGAGGAGACGGTGTTGTGGATCCTGGCAGTCTGTGGCGTCGTTTTTCAAGAAGTCCAGTTCCCCAGTGATGGACTAAGTCCAAGAATATACAGCTTTTGCAGTAGGTCCTGTGAGATGATGGTGTTAAAGGCAGAGGAACAATCAAGGAAGAGTAGGCTTATGTAGAAGTTCCTGCTTTCTAGGTAAGTGAGGGTTATATTGGACCACGGATGTGATGTCATCATCAGTAGGGCGGTTCTTCATGTAGGCATATTGGTGAGGTTCCATCATGATCAATTGAGTTTTGAACTGCACCATGATCATCTTCTCAAAGCACTTCATGGCAATTGAAGTAACGGCTACTCGTAAATCATCAGTCAAGGCTCTTACCTTTTGTGACTCTGATGGATGGATGGATATCTTGCAATTCAGCTGGTGTATTTTCATAATCTTAAATTTGACTGTCTTGTTGTTTGGACCAATATTTTTCTGTTGACAAGGAGAATGGTGGAAGAACTTCTTAAAAAACAAACAAACAGATAACCAAACAAAGCAACTCAATCCAACACCTCAATCAAAGATGGTCGGCTCATGGTTATGTCGACCAAGTTATTTTACTTTGGCCAGCGGGTGTCCCCGTTCGGATCCCACTGGGCTGGTGACTACTAAAGGTTGGCCAAGAAGTCACAGCCACAGATTAACTCTGCTATTTATTGCCCAAGCTCGTCTAACTGCAGCTCCAGAGATGGGAAATATTGCTCACTTAGCAGGATTACTGGGTGCTGTAATGCCCAAAAGGCCTGCTTTATGGCAAGCCATAAATGTTCCCAGGGAGAGGCAGCGAGAGTCGGATTGATGAGTGCGACAGAGAAAAGTCCATCCGTTACCCACACCCCACTCGGAAGCCATGTGATGGATGCATCGGGGATGTGGAGAGAGGCACTGAAAGCAAAAGGCGGGCACTCTTCTCAGCACCATGCCACTTCTGGACACCCCCAAAGTGACACAAGATGGAATGCCATCATTGGTTGCGGGGCCGCAGTAGCTTGTCAGGCAGTCACAGAGCTATAGCCCTGCTTTGCAGGGACCCTTCACAATTCCACTGTCAGACAAATGTAGAGACGACCTTGCTGCATACTTCCATTTGCGAAAGTCCCCCTTGATGCCTTGCATCCCTGGATATGAGCCATTTCAAAGCGAGAATCCAATGACATCCTCACCCACTTCTGGGCGACATCATGCGACAGTGAGATACACTGTACATCCTAAATCTTCTCTGGTTCACAGAAATGTCCTTATTTTTAACGCACCTGAATTTGAACACTTTTGGTTTACGCTGATGCTCTAATCCAGATTCATGACACTCTCATGGCGGCTAAATTGTGAATGAAGGAAGCTTTATCAGAGTGGCGTGATTCTTTGACCATGAAGGCAGACTGCCATCATCTTATTTATCTTGGCTGATTGGCTATGATAAAACATAGACTTTTCCCCAAACTTGTGAATGTCATTAAAAATCCGTGGAAAAGGTAAACCGCACTTTAATTTTGAAATGGCCTTACGCTCTGAAGGAGAAAATGCTTTATTGTTTCTAAACTAAGTCATCCATTCATCCATTAATTTAATCAGAACATTGTGCTAATAACTGGATGCGCGTTTGGAGGTCCATCCATCCAAAAGGGTTCTCTATCGTGCTCAAGAATTTACTTCATTGAAATCAATTCAATTTAACACAAATGAATGTACCCCCTTAACCCGACTCCGAACACACATACACACTATATATTAAATTGACTAAGAACTTTTTGACGCTTTGCGACTGACCAAAACATTGTTTGGTTAAATTATAACAGTCACTTTAAATGTGCTGAATGAATTCAAGCCTAAGAGTGTTTATTTGTGACACTTGCACAAAGAATGTAAATATATAAATCGACTGTAATGAAGGAAAGTAGGGGGCAAGGTAATGTACAAAAGAACAGTTTAAAAAGCAATTTAAATATATTTCAAATACCCTGTGATTGGCTGGCAACCAGTTCAGGTTGTATCCCGCCTACTACCGGAAGACACCTGGGATAGGCTTCAGCATGCCTGCAACGCTCGTGAAGACGAGGGCTTCGGAGAACAGATGCATGGATGGACGGATGGATAGCTTTGAAAAAATGAGTTTAGTTATTTGTTTCTAAATACATTAAATTCATTGTCTGTGCATCTGTAAAAGTTGCTGAGCAGTCTGGGTGGAATTCCAGATTTTCTCAGTTTCCTAAAAAATTATGGTCTCTCTTGGGCCTTACTAATGATGTGCTGTGTGACGTCGGTACCATATGAGATGATCACTGATGTGAGTACTGAGGAGTTTTAACGTTTCCTCACCCTCTCCATGCGATGACAAGCGGTGCAATCTCCTCTGTCCTCCACCTTGGGCTGACAATAATCTTTTAACTCCTTACAGCATTTAAAATGAGATTATCTTCATGGCACCAAGACACCAGCTTGGCCACCTCATTCCTGTCGGCGTTCTCCTCTCCACTGGGTGATCAGTCCATTGACTGTCATGTTATCTGTGAACCTGATGATATTGATGTCATCCTGGGAGTAGATGCAGCCATGGATGAAGAGATTGTACAGGAGGTGGCGAGTACACAGCCTTGGAAGGTCCCTGGGTTCACTGTCCTTTAGCCTGATTTCTTGGTGCAAACTCTTTCTTTTGGGAGTCTGTCTATGAGGAAAATCAGCTATCCAGAGAGGAGGGTGTTAGTCATCGGGTAAGCAGCTTCTCAGCGAGCCTGCTGGCGATGGCTGTGTTTGAATGCTTAGCTCTAGTTAAACAACATTTGAACATAACTGCCCATTTTTTTCGAGGTCTGTGATGGCTGCATGCATGACTGAGTGACAGCCTCGTCAGTGGAGCGGTTATGACGATGTGCTCACTGGGTGGGGACCAGTGTGTCCGGGACTGGCTTCTATATTTGTGTCATTATTACTTTCTCAAAACACTCTGTCATTGCTGAGACGAATGCAATGGGACGGTTGTCATTTCGACAGGTTACAGGGTTTTTCTTCGAGATGGACACTATGGTGGTGGTTTTGAAACAGTTGGGCACAGACGAAAGAACCAGGGACAGGTTTAAGATTAAATACTATGAAAGTAATCATGTCAACAGGTGGTGCAGGTCCTGGTGCAGTGTGTCAAAGAGGCTTTGGTCAGGGAGTGCTAAAGGGTGACTCCAGCGCATAGTAATTAAAAACCAATTAAGTAATGCGGAAAAGCAGTATAGACAAGGGTGTGCATAAGTGGTGCTCCAGTGCGCATGAGCACTGGAAATTGAATGTTCCGCCCCAGTTGGAGTATGTCCTTGTGGTTTTGCGCACAAAGAATACTCCAGATTAGTCTGTACGTATCGTATTTTGGACAAAAATGTGAAAGGATTTCCTGTCCCTGTTTATTTGCACATTTGTGTTAAGATGAAAAAAGAAGCAGATTTACGGTTTAACGTCATCAATAAATTGACTTAAGTGTTGAACATGAACCAACTCTGTTGACACAGCTTCCGTAAGACCTGAGGGCCAGAAGCAATAAATAGTACAAAAATAACAGCATGAACGCTAAGTGGCAGGACATAATATACCAGCTCTTTCCGGGATGTAGTGATTTCTTTTAACATGACACTTGCTAGACCTCTCACCTTATCCGTCTGGCTCCCTGCTGTTGTCCAGATCCTACCACATTGGCCCCCTTTCAGCAGCTTAAATTCTTTACAGCTGTGTTAGCTGCACATGTTTGTATAGATTTCTGCTGTGTGAATATAACAATTAAACACTATATCAAATCTGAAAGGTTGAAAGACGATTTATACACATATTTACACCCTTGCAGCGTGTTTCTTACAAGTGTCCCAAACTCTACACCCGCGCTGCAAGAAGGAGAGATACCGCCGCTCGTTCCTACCGACTGCTGTCAGGCTGCTGAATAAAAAATAAAATGATGTGATGTGAAAAACAATTGTAAATAGTACGGCCACCTTTTCTATATCTATAATATATTGCACTTAATTGAACGGTGTACATTGAAACTGTAACATTTATTTTGTGAATTTGTGAATGCATACACTTTGTTTTTCTTCTTTCTTCTTTCTACCCACAATCTTGCTGCTGTAGACTGTAAATTTCCCCAGTGTGGGACAAATAAAGGATATCTTATCTTATCTTATCTTAAACATGGCACATTTAGATTGGTCTACACAAAAATGCACCATATTCTGCCAATGTCTGATTTGGGTTATTGTGGACCACTTTAGGTTCAAGTTGTAGGAAAGAAAGGACCTTGAACATTGAAAAGGTTGTACTGTACCCTAGTATTTATCTGAGCCCTGTTTTATGTGTTTTATGTATATTAGTGAGAAGCGAAGCCTTGGGAGTTTCCCTTTCCTATTTATGCAAAAGCCATATGGGCTGCCTCTTTTTTTGGATTACCATCAAAACCATACCAGCAAAGTGTGAGCGTGCGTGTGCGCGCACGTGTGTGTGCGTGTTGTTTTCCTTTTTTAAAACTCAAGCCAAAATTGTCCAATCTATTGGCATGCTAGCTCTTAGTTCTCCCTTTTTAAATTCTCTCAGCATTACAGACGAACACATATTCAGGCACACGTATTTGTTGTTATTGTTATTCATCTAATTCCATAAGGTGTGATCCTCCTTTTGTCCGTAACTGAAAATCCAACATATTTTCATTTTATTTTATGCTAAGTCCTGTTTCTTGTTTAACATGGTAAATCATAGGCCTGCCACCCAAGCTAAAGCTGATTACAAAGCTTATCTGATATATGCAGATAAGTATGGCAGTAATGCAAACAGGGCTGGAGTCAAGATAATGTGGAGCCCATCCACTATCAAAAAGCCTAGCAGGGGATAAAAGATAGCAAGCAGGGGATAAGGGAGTGCGTATGATCATAACATTTAATATGACAACCCATTATAGCGAGCTTATTGGTTTATTTGTCTTCTGTGTATAAAGCAAGACGTTACACACATTAAAATTGTGGCTTCATTTATCCAAGGTTTTAAACCAAATTTAAAGCGTTCAATCATTTTAAGAAATTTTACTCTTCTGCTTTTGAAAAAATAAACACATTCAAATATTTTTATTTATTGGTTCAAGTAAGCCATACAGGAAATGTGGAGGAAATGTGTTTGCAGAAAGCTGTGGGTACAAAACACCGTCGACAGTGGAGTAAGACCAATTAGTGCGGCTTTACGTCACATGCGAGCACCCCGACATGCGCGAAAAACATCCGTTCGCCCCCGGGAATTTCGCCCCTTTATGAGCCCGCCAACAAAATATCAGGAAGTTGCAGAATGCCTAATAATTCGATCGGTCTGGTATATGTGCTGCATTTTAGACTACTTGTGCTGTCAGGTTTTTTTTTTTTCCAAACATGGACAATGTAAAAATATATTTATCAGTGAAGTAGAAAAGGTGTGAACAAATTTCTTGGAATCTGCAATGTAAAAATATATTTATCAGTGAAGTAGAAAAGGCGTGAACAAATTTTTTGGAATCTGCCGTCCGTTCACCTTGAGAGGCGTTCATGACCGCCTCTGAAAAATGGATATTAACTATTACTGTACTTATATGAAACTACGAAAATAAAATAAGGCATCAAAACAGAAAATCAAGCGAGGAAATCACAAAATAAATTGTATATCCCCCTACAGAATTTATTTTGTGATTCCCTCGCTTGATTTTCTTCGTGGTTTCATTGAAGTAAGAATTAATTTACGTTTTTCGGAGGCGGCCATGAACGCCTCTCGAGTGGAACAGAAGAAGGCACGGAGACGGACAAAGACGTACAGTACCTGTATTTGCTGAGACTGTGGAAACCATTGATAAAATCTGCGTTTAAAAAAAAAATAAAACCACAACCACAGCTCTCCTTTTTTCAACAAATACAGGTGCGTCTTTGTCCGTCTCCTTCCCTTCTTTTCTTACGGTCAACTCGAGAGGCGTTCATGACCGCCTCCGAGAAACGCATTGGCATTTCCTTTATCGTAGCTCCAACAGTACGATCAGATAAGATAAGATAAGAAAATCTTTAATAGTCTCACAATGGAGAAATTCCCACTTCACAGCAGCAAAGTTATGAGAGGAAGAAGTAGAAGAACAAAATAAATAGGAGCTGCTGGAAAGGCAGCCACTCTCGCGGCGCCATCTTGAAGTCAAAATAACACAACAAGATGTCAGTCGTAGTTATTTATTCCTTTGTTGTGTGTTCACAAATGATGAAATCACAATATAAATTCTGGGGGGGACTATAGAATTTATTTTGTGATATCCTCGCTTGCTTTTTAGTTTTGATGTATTATTTTAAATTTATGTAGTTTCATTGAAGTAATCGTTAGTTTACGTTTTTCGGAGGCGGTCTTGAACGCCTCTCGAGTCAAACGGAAGAAGGCACGGAGACAGACATAGACGTACCTGTATTTGTTGAGACTGTTTTAAAAAATTAACACCACAGCTCTCCTTTTTTCGGAGCTGCAACACAAACTTATTTAATAAAGCAGCGACACAGTTCACTGAACCAACAGCAAGTTATAAGATTGGAAGCATGTCTCCAGGAAGGAGCCATCTTGGAGTAATACCGTAATGACCATACAAAAGACGCACCGGATTTTAAGGCGCTCGGTGAGCTTTTAAGAAAATTGAAGACTTTATCGTGGGCCCTATAGTGCGGCAAATACGGTACATGGTCTATTTTCAGAAATTAAAAGGAGCAAAATGTATCTGTTCGCTGCCATAAAATATGACACCTTTATTTGTCATGCACTTTACTTTGGAGTCAGTTGAGTCATTTGCAACTGCTGTACATGGATAAAGTACCTATTGGTTAGTAACAATTGGCCCCTTAGGGTGATCGATCGGCCATAAAAGGCTTTGATCAGCAATCACATACTTTTTCACGATAATCAGCTGATCACAATCGGTGGCCAATCCCAATTGGTGACCGATCACAATCGGCAGCGGTCGATCAATCGGAGTACCCCTACTTACCACTTTACCACATTTTCCACAAGGTTTATTCAATCAGGACCATGGTCTAAGTGTGCAGTGCAGAGCTCAAATGACAGCACAGGTGAGTGGACACACAATAGTTGAAAGCTGAAAAAAAGTTTTGTGGCCTTCATGTGGGTGCAGGTAACACTAGATTTTTTAAAAATTATTTTTCGGGGTTGTTGTTCTCTCATGGTCAAAGCTTCCCGCTCAATCCTTTGGGCTCTCTCTTCAGCTTCAGCGTCAGGGCCAAGCTTTGTCGGCTCGTTGTTGAGATTCAGCAGACAGGCACTCCCTCTTGGGGGCTGACATCATTAGAGCGGAGAGCAGCTCCCAACTCCTCATCAGTGTCAGTAGGGGGGGAAGAGATAGAAAAGAGTAGAGGAAGTAAGAGTGGACAGTGTTTTAAAGCAGCCAAGGTCAAGAATGTGCCACAATTACCCTGCCGGAGCCATACCTTTAGAGGCCATATAGCTCATGATTTCTCATCCTGCAAAGGTTGTTCAAGTCTCCCCTTCCTTCTCAATATGAAGCATGCACAGACATTTTAGGCAGTGAATCAAACGCATCATTCCGCATCTCATGGATAGCAATTCATTTTTTAGTATAAAATAGGAAAAGGTTTTGTAACTTCAATTGCCATGTCAAAATCTATACACCAAATTAGCTTCCATCCGACAAACTCAAACTTGTTCTAGGGCTGGACGATTAATCAAAATGTAATTATGATTTTGATTTTGGCTTCTCTTGATCTTTAAATCGTTATCATTGAAGAAAAATGATCAATGTGCAAACCGGTGTGGTTTGTGTGCAAGTTCCTGACATTGTAAAAGTAACCTGAATGCACCATGCACTGTGTTGCATATGTGATTCTGCTGTACAAGCAGAATTTAAGCTGTTTAATGACACACCAGTTGAAGTTGACTATAAAACTAAACACACAGCAAAAATAATTACACTCATTGTATATTTAAATACCATACACGTTTCATTTTTAAAATGTCCAGCCAGTGGTGAAGTTCAAGTTAAAATCCCATTCAAATGCGAACAGGAAATTAGCATCGACTTCAGGAGTGATGTTCCCTCAAATAAGGGATATTCGCATACAAACTGTAGAAACGCATACACACAAGTGACATGACAACACTCAGAGGCACAATTTCTTCCACAAATGAAATATTAATAGAGTTCAATCGCAACATTCTTCTTATCTCATTGTCAATGTGTACTCCTTGCATGCACGGCACCACACTGCCCCTAAGAAATGAATGCATGTACTGCAGGAACAGCTAGTAATTCCACCCATCTATCATGTGTGTTTGTTTAGATTTTTTTATTGCTATTATATAGATTATTACTTTACTTTATTAATGTATTTTATTGTTGTTCTTTCAAGTTCAATTTTAAGTTGAGTTTTCAAGAATTCAAGAAATTTTAGTTCCCTCAAAATTCAAGGATACAAAGATCCAATTACTTATTTTTATGATAACAAGACATTTTTTTACATAACGTGGCACAAAATCTGATGCCTGAGGTCCCAGGTTTGGCCTGTAAGTCCCAACCAAGGCTTGTGAAAATACAGGTGAACAATTACATAGCTGAAATAAATATGAAAAAGAGATAAGGGATCCTAACCTGGAAAGATCCAGATTGGTATGTGAATCATTCAAAGGAGTTCTCGACAGTTATCAATCTGGGACTGCTGTAATGTGATCTGCTCAGGAAAGGCGGGGCGTTCAGGACAATACTTCGCATTGAAATTAACAAAGTTATTTTGAACTTGACAAAAAGAATCGAAAGTTGAAGAATAAAGTTTTCAACGTGCAGGGCTAAAAGGACATGAGGCTATGATGGTAGTTTTTGAGATTTTGGAGTTTTACTAGTTGAATAAATACAAAGGTTTGAGGTCAAGGAATAATAATGAATAATTATTCATTATTTTTCAAATCTCAAATAAAACAATCGTGATTATAATTATTTCCGTTGTCATCCAGCCCTTCTTTGTCCTTCCCTTTGCGTTGTGGGCTGACAACCGCATTTGCCATCTGTATGTGATGCAGCAGGCTTTCAGGTGCATCTTCTACGTAATCCCATCCGTGGAAATCGTTACCTTGCTGCAGGAAACTCGATTTGCATGGCTTATCCATAGAAGGAGTGCTTTATGCTGTTTGAATTTGCATTGGGGCTAAAATGTAGTTGTTTGTTCAAATGTAAATACTGACTTTTTTTTCTCCAGAGGGTGTCAGAGATTACAGGAAATAATACGAATTGTGATGTCTGCAATGTGAATTTTCCCTACTCATGTCAGTAACTCCCATGCTTCAGGTTTTTTTCACATATTTAAATCTGTCACTTTATATAAATATGGTTTCATTGTTACAAAAGCAAACTGCCATCAAGCGGTGCATTAAAAGTGCATCATGGGTCTGTTCAGTTTACTTTGTAGTCTGGTCTCCGCACATAAAGAGACCAAGGCGACTCAATGTGTTTTCTCGGGCATTGGTTCTGGCACTGTGTCAGCACACATTGATCCTGAGCGTTCACTGCTTCAAGGAAGGGTTACAGCTTACAAAAAAAAAAAAAGAAGAAGAATATACCACTGAGACAGCTTGTGGTGAATGAGTGTCATCTTCATTTTCCTCAGTGCCTTCACGTCGGACCTCATGTGGGCAGCAACATTTAAGGTACTGAAAGTGGGTGAGCGTTATTGTAAAAGGTTGTCCAAAGCCATAAACTGGATCCCATGTGGTTTTTTTGGTGAGGTGTATGACTTAAAATCTTGAGGAAAGCTGAAAGATAAAAGCAAATGCAATAAGAAAAAAAAATGCCAAACAAAGACATGATTTTAGAATGAGTTATTGAGGTAAGTCATGTGATCGCTGCATGTTGTAAAGTTGCTTTTCTTTCGGTACCGGTGTCCTATTTACACACATTTATGAAATATGTTTTTTCCTATCCTTTTCAATATTTGCTTGTCACTTTGGATGCCCTCTGATTTCCCTCTGTGATCCATCTTAACGCAGCGAGCACCACGGTTTTCTCACAAGTGCACGCTCCTGTTTCAAGATTGGACATTCTAACAGACATCTTTCATATACAGTAATTTCACATTATGAATTCATTAATTACAAAAAGAGTTAAACGGATCATGAGGCTCAAATCGTAGTCAGTGCAAATGCAGCCATGTCATTAAACAGGTAGCATATGTGCATTCTCTCGACAGGAAGCTGTCACGTCAACGGCAGATTCTATCAGCTTTTCATCTTTTTTTTCTCAATACAAGACCTGATTTCCATATAAAACTTAAGGTTTGTCTCATCATATCTGCTTCCTTCCACTTCTTCCTCTCAATCCCCTCCTCCAACCTGTCACCTCTGGTCCAACGAGGGGAGTGACGGAAGTGACAGTTGAGAGGCACATGAATACCTCCAGAAAAAGGTTCTCTTCTCCTCCCCAGAATCTTGCTACCAGATAATTCCACCCCTAATCTTTACCAACTCTTATCTAATCCATGCTAGAGAAAGAAGAAGATACTATTTTCAAAATTATAGCTGTCTCGTTCTTCAAGGGATTAGAGTACGACAGTTTCCTGCATGGAGAAAATTAATGATTGAAAGATACATATGGGCTTTTTTTCCATAATTATTTTTAATGCGATGGATTAAGCGAGCAATGTATTGAGCAGAATCCTGTGCCGAGGATGTTCCATAGCAGATATCAATGTGTTCTTTTGATCGTAGTTGCAACAGAATTACAAACATGTCGACTGTTTGCCTTAGCTGCTTTAAGATTCAATTTATTTACTGCTCCGCACAAATGGCCACAATTGAACGAATGAATGAATGAAATGCCACAGTTGTACTGTATATTCAACATGCATTTTGCAAATCAATTTCTTAAATGCAAATGCAATTCTCAGTGTCTGCTGTTCGAATTCAATTCAAAAGCAGTATTCCATTTTTTTTAGGGATCTTTTTTAAAATCAAGCCACATGTCTTACTGTGAGCTACTTTGAATGGTGGCCCTTTTATGTAATTATTCTTGGGTGCTTTTCAAATTGTCCATCAATATATGTTGAATTATTCCAGCTCCAACAAATAAATGTTGCACACACACACACACACGCACGCACACACACACACACACACACACACACACACACACACACACTCCTCTCTCTTCTTTCACATTCCTTCTTTCCTTCAACACATCACTTTTTCCAAAATCCATTGGCAGTACGTGCTGTGCAGGCATACGATAAATTCTGAGACGTTTTCCAAGGGCAGGACGAGTGCTCAGACATCAGACGGAAGGCACGTCGAGCCGAAGCTGATTCATTACACGTGTTGCATCTGCCTCCTGTTCAAAAGCCCAAAGCACTCTGGCTGTCTTCTCCCGGTCTCCCTCTGTCACTTTCTGACTGCTTTCCACATTCTGAGAGACCATCACTATTCCTTAAAATGAAAAAAAAAAAATCCCTCCATCTGTCTACTCTCCCAGACATGCATAATGTCTTCACTAAGTCTAAGACATTAGCCCATGCATGCAGCATTACATCTTGTGGGACCAATTGGACACCTTTTAGGCTGGTCCAAGTATGGGATTATACAATCCAAGATGTACACCGATTCTTGATCATTTTAAACAGCATTTCAATATACAGGAGATGTAAAGCTTTTTTTCTGCAATTAGCAAAGAAGATATCATGTAAAACTAATGTCATGTGGTCATGGAATGTGTTTTTATTCAGACATCGGGTCCTCTATTTTCGTAAGTAGTGCATGTGCGCTCGGTATAAAAAAATGGTGCATCTTGCTTTTTGCACTGGTACAAGCCTTCTCTCGTGCGTTTGGGAATCTGGCAGAGCGCACTCTTTCTTTTACATGCCCCAGAAGCACCTGACAATTTGGTGGCAGAAAATAAACGAAACCTAAGAAGAGCTGAAAGCTAGTCTAAGTTGTGTAGACAGATTTGTGTGTGAGAAGGGTGGTGCTGGTGGTGTAAAGAGATTTTTCTGGACTCGGTCAAGATGCAGGCAGACAGATTGTGTCACACATGGACACAATCGGCATGGAACAGCTGGTGGTACGAACAATCGCAGATTTCTCAGAAAAGGCCAACCTCCTTCCTAGTGGCAGTCGCTAAAACTGTGAAAAGAGGGTGCTAGGGGTCTGCCAGGATGGCATTGGATCTTCGAATGCACCAAACCTGGTAGAAATGGCTGAGATCATTAAAATCTAACGATACTTCCCATCCTTTTTTTTTTCTTTAAAATATCAAATGAAAGTTAACTCCAACCATGTGCACAGGTAGACCACACTCTGTGCTAGATTTGAGCTGGTTATGAAAATAGGGCTTCATGAGGCTTATGAGTAGGAATGATTAGAATAAAAGTATTACACCATCATACCTTTTTTATGTGTATCAGCTTCGTGGACCATGTCCTGCTGGGGAACAGTGGACCACCTTTACAGCCTCAACAGAGTCCTGAAGGGTACATGGGAGTCCACTCAACTGGACCATGTATCGGGGATGTCAAACTTACGGCCCACGGGCCGGAACCGGCCCCCAAGGAGGTACTATCAGGCCCTCAGGATAATTTAAAAGTGAAAAAAATGCATAAAAGTCACTGAGACAGACCCAACACAGCAGACGGTATCAAGGACATGTGAATACTTTATTCTTTAAACATTTAATAGCGCTGTCCTTAGTTTGTAAAGCTGTAGGCAGGGATTAAATTTAGATTTTATATGCACATATGTAAATGGCTTAAAAAATCCTTTCTTTATAAATCTTGTTTAATCTTAAAGTGCATTACTGTATTTTTCAATACCAATTACTTGTTAAAGTTTGTACAATCAGTGGGATCAGTTGGAATGCCTATATGTGAGTGATAAAAGTAAATTGCACATTTGTCTAAGGAAATCTAAGGTGCTACATTAAATGTTTTGTAAAAGACATGTTCATTAAATTTCCTAATGTTCTTGTGCTTCTTTAGACCAAAACAAAGGAAAGACATATTTTGTTTTTTTACAGCAGAGTATGGTGTAATTTTAATGGTCCGGCCCACTTGACATCTACTGAGGCCGTATGTGGCCCACAACATGAAATTAGTTTGACAACCCTGCTATATATGCTATGTGGAATTTGAGAAAGTGTTCAAGTGTGTCCCTCGGAGAGTCCTGTGAAGGGGGGGATCCAAGAGTATGGGGTACTAAATGGATTAGTATGGCTCTTTGGTGACGCTCTGTCTCGGACGCTACATTCGTGTAGGACTGGAGGTAACACAAGACCCCATACATCAAAATAATGACAACATTGGGATGCTAAGTGATGTGTGAGCTCCTGTTTTTGCTTCATGCATGATCAAATACTGTAGGTGCTGTATAACTGTTCTTCATACTGTAAATTGCATATTTATTTAATGCTGGGCATTTTCATGGACTCAATTGCTGTTGCTCTTCCATTTTGCAATAGATTAATACCTAAGCATAATTTTGTCACTGTATGGCCTTTAAAAATTAGGACAAAAAAAAATCAGATCTTTTTTACATGATACCAATCATCTGAATGGTATGTGGTCGTCCCCAACCTGCGAACATGTGATAGGATTGGGACTACTCTGTTATGTTATTGTCAGCTGGCTCTCGTGTTTTTCTTGTTTCCCTCAGGGAACGCACTGAGCAAGGAGGCCCACACCTGGGAGCGATTGTGCATGCTTGCTTGGAAAATGTTGGATCCTTGCCCTTCACTTTGTAGGATTTACTTTGTTTTTGGGGGAGGGAGCGGGAGGTCTTTTATGAGACTTTTGGCATCTTCCTGGTGAGCCTCCTTGCTCCCACTTGCCATACCCGTAAATCCCATACATGTTTCGGTAGTCTTCGTTTTATTTGTTGTGACGCTTTGGTTTGTGTTTGCCTTGCGTCATAGTTGTTTTTTTTTTGTTTGTTTTTTTTTAGTATTTTAACACCTGTTTGTTAGTGCTTTGTGTTCCTCTGTTTTTTGTTGTTGGGTTTTTTGTTGGTAATAGTTTTTTGTTGCTTTTGTTTTTTTGTTGTTGTAGTTGAAATGACGACTCTTGAATTACCCTGTACGCTCCAATTAGTCTCAATCTGTAACAAACTAATCTTGGTATAACCAATCAGCAAATGATAAAATCTACAATATAAACATTAGATTAGGTTAGATTACATTAGATTAGAAATTCTTGATTGTCTCCAGGTGGCAATTTGGTTTGCATTGCTGTGACATAATCAAACACATATGAAAAATATATAAAATAAAACATTGATAGATGGAGTGCAATCTCCCATCTGATTTCAATGCTGAACAGCTGGTTGTACCAACACTGGCAGATTTCTCTGAGATTTGGCCTCCTGAGAAAAGGTCAACCTCCTTCCTGGTGGCAGTAGCCGAAACTTGATAAAAAGAGGGTACTGGGGTCAGCCAGGATAGCCTCGGACCGAATACACCAAACCTGGTAGACCTGGCTGAGGTCATTAAGAGCTAATGATAGTTCCCAAACTGTTTTTTTTTTCTCAGTTGGCTGAGATTGCCAAAACAAAACAAACTTGCAAATGAGAAATGGAACACTCTCATTTTCCTTGTTGTGATGTTCATGCCCAGTTTACCGGCGCAATTCAGTCCGATTTTGTGCTCTATGAAGCAACCACTACAAAGTCGAGGAGGGTAATATCCTGTCAAAGTGGATATTGTAGTGGGGAATCATGGGAAATGTGATCCCAACATTGAAAAAAGTAGTCATGGCTCATTTTGTTCCAAGTATTTTGTCACTTTTGGAGCAGGCATAACCGGTGTTTGTGTAGTGGAAAAGTTTAGAGGATTATTAACACATCCGATATTACATACAATGAGAGCTCACTTCAAAATACATGTTGTCCCAGGGCAAAAAAATAAAAAATCATACCGGTAATACGAGAACAAAAATAACAGAACCAAATAAAGTTACCCAATTACATACCGTACATTTTTTTTTTTCAATTTTGTTCTGTTGTTCTTTGGTCGAAAATAGAGCACTAACTCAGACAGTATATAAACGTTATCCTGATTAGAAGTTTCAGACAGTTCTTCATCTGGCCCTTGCTCATTTCCTTTCCGCCACAAACTCATTTTCAGTGTTTAATGGTGTTTGGATGAATGATTGCAAGCTTCTAAATGTGTATGTGTGAGGCTGTGTTCGGGGACTTGTTAGAGGGGACCTTTTTTGCCACGTTTATCATTCTCAGACGATAATTATTCCAGATTACAGTTGAGGATATTAAAAATGTGTGAAGGTGAAAAAGTTGTCAGGTGAAAGTGCAATAGCAGCCACGAGTGTGAATATTTCACTCCCCGCCCAAAAAATACATTTTATACTGGCTGTTAATAAGACCATGTTTTAGTGTTAAAATCGTGAAATTTGCGAGAGCTTGAGTGTCGGTAGTGGAGAAATGCTCTACGGACTTCACGAGTGTGGTGCTCTTCTTCCAGAATGACACTGGACGTTCTCAACAGTTGAGGTGCTGGCCTAAACATCAGGAGCAACAGTGTTAAATGGTTCCACAAAGTTAATGTTGTCTACACTACTTGATATATTAGCCAGAATTGATTTATGAGCCACACGTTGAAGACACATTCAATAGGATGATTTCTTCTTTTCATTTCTCTGGCACAGTTCGCTATGTGCCTCCGTGACCCCCGTACATGATAAGCGTTGAAAATGACCCGATATGAGATCGCTTGTATATTGCAATGTGTATACAGGGTGAGAAGCCGTAACGGTAAACCAGCTTTCAACAAGATCAGATTCAGAGCCTGCCTTTTGTGTTCTGATGCAAATGTAAAATCTGGCCAGCTTCGAATTGTGCTTGTACGGTTTCTTTTGATCTGACCACATTCTTTTCGCGGAGTATCTAGAGTCAAATGGAAACATAATTTTAGGTATTTAGAACCTTTATGATAGCTTTTATGAGCGGAGAACTTGACTGGATTATGTATTCGCTGTTTTAGGAAGGGGGCGGCTCGGTGATCGAGTGCTTAGCGCGTCGACTTCACAGTGCAGAGGGAATTTGCATGTTCTCCCCATGCCTGCATGGGTTTTCTCCGGGTACTTTGGTTTCCTCCCACATCTCAAAAACGTGCACGGCAAGCTGATTGAACACTCTAAATTGTCCGTAGGTGTGAGTGGGAGTGCGGTTGTTTGTCTCTGTGTGCCCTGCGATTGGCTGCCAACCAGTTCAGGGTGTCCCCCGCCTCCTGCCGGAAGACAACTGGGATAGGCTCCAGCACCCCCCGCGACCCTGGTGAATATAAAGCGGATCAGAAAATGGATGGATGGATGTTTTAGGAAGAAGAATTGTCTCAAATCCAATCAAATTTTGAAAGTCAAAACAATTATTATTGCACAGTGTATGATTTCAGTGTCTGTCTAAGCCAGGGGTAGGTTCCTCAAGAGCCATATCCTGCCAGTTTTTGATCTCTCTCTCTACTTCAACACACCTAATTCAAACGAGCAGCTCATCAGCTAGCTCTGTAGAAGCCTGAAACAATCATCATCAATTGAATCGGGTGTGTTGGAGTAGGGAGAGATCAAAAAGAGGCAGGATGTGGCTGTCGAGGAACCGGAATTCCCTACCCTGGTCTGAGGAGATGACCTGTAATACACTTATGAACTGATAAGGGCTTGGTCCTTATCGATGTCTGTTTGCGTCTTAAGGATTTGAGTCATAAATGATGAACACGTTTATCATAAAACGGTTATTCACTGTGTGGTTTCTGCACTTGGACCTTCATTTAGAAACATTATAAACATTTTATCAATAATTTAATTACAATTTGCCAATCTCGTATAGTGCTGGATCTATCATTATCAACGCTGAACAGCAGTTCATGTTAAATGTTTGTGAAACAGTTTTCTGAGTTCAAGAGACTCAAATCATTCTAAACACCATCACCCCATCAACCAACCGATGATGCATCATCGAGAGGAACTCGTAGTGCTGACAGATACTTCAACAGGTCTTTGAGAGTACTTGGAAATACGATCCTCCAATTTTAGGTCGTGTGGACCACCAGCTGAACCAAGCTGTATCAGCAAACAAAACAGGCTGTTTTCAAAATTAATTTATGTTCCACAACATAGGACAATTCATCCGATCCAAACGTTAGCTAACAATATAACAAAAAACATATATATTAATACATTTATTCTCTTATTGCGTGATTCATTGTTTCATGCATTCATAAGGTCTAATCAAATACAGTACTGTGCTTCAATTGAATACACAGGTCTTGAATTACACATATTGATTTATTATTGCATATGTTATTGATAATTTGCATGTATTTAGACTGTCCAATTATCTTGAAAATGTGGTTACCTATAATGTTGTTGACCATTTTGCTCAAATGTGTTTTCAGTGGTCTATACAGTCACATGAAATATTTAACAGATTTCCAACTATGACCCAAACACAATTTTGAGTCAAATAGTGTCCGCATTTCTGAGGATACCTGTATCTGCTTTGCAAAACTCACTGATGATGCAGCGTGCATCAACAAATGTAGAGAAACGTGCAAGCTCAATGGATCAATGTTGTATTGTTTGTAACAAAAAAAAAAAAGAAAAAGAGCAACACATATCGAAAGCAACACCAATACTTCGTCATTTGAATTCATTGTGTGCAGTTCGGTCCTGTGCCTCATGTGTCGAGCATGATTCAAAAAACATGCATGTTAGGCTGATTTGTGTGCGCGCATGCGTTGAATTCATAATTAGTAACAGCACTTACTTGTCTTGCTCCCCTTACTTGTCTTGCTCCGTTACAGGAGACATATGGTGTGGTTGATAGAGAGACCCGGGGTCCACTGGGAATGCTCCTTTGCTGTAGTTCGTCTGTTCTAAATGGCATCCCACAGGAATTCAGACTCTCATGGGGTCATTGCTGGCTGGGACTCACACTCGGGGAGGTGGTTTCATTTTACAGGTTGACTGATTTGTTACAGTAATGGTCACCCGCCGCCCCGGTTAGTCTTTTAATGTGCATTATTTGACTGGCCTAATCCACTACCATCTCAGTTGTGAACCTCAATTGTACTCACTTTAATGTCTTCGCGTTCAGGTGTTGTTGCTTGATAGCAACGTCAACTTCCTACGGTTTCTCATGTCTCATATTTGTGATTCATCTTTCAAATGCATTGTAGCTCTGGGCAGACTAGGGAAGAGAGTAATAGGAGCATTTTAGGCATTGTATAATATGTGTACCATTTTTTATGTGGACATTTATTATCAGGCGCGCTCTATGAATAATGCATGGTTAAAAGGCATAATGGATGCACTGGGACTCGTCAAAATAAAAGCAAAAATCCATTTGCTCTCCCTGTAGTAAATCCACTAGCTTGTCCTTGGGCTAATTTCCAACTTGGGACTTGTGGTGGGAGCAAGTGCCCGCCTTGACAGCGATTTCAAGCGATGGAGGTGTTAGTGGTGCTGTAAAGTAGAAAGAGGAGGGGGGTCGAGGCGGGGAGTGAAATGAGACATGGATGAGGAACAAAGCCAGCGATGCCGCCTTCTCTTGATGCCCCTCCTCCTTCATTTCACTCTGTTTCTGACTCTCTCCTTCCCACACTCCCGTCTGTCTCCCGCCATAACTCCTTCCCCCTGCCTCTGAGCAGCTGCCACTTCTGAGCCTGAAGAAAATGAAGGCAGATGAATCAATTTGGCCTGTGGCCCTAAAGTGCACTTGTCTGCACCCCGGCCTAGGCGGGGGGGATAATGAGCCAATAGATTGAGCCCAGCATTGCGGTGCCTCAGCCAGCCACACCGCCGGGACCCTTCGCACACACAAATCGGACGCCTCCCTGAGTAGCGGTAGCAGGCTGTCACTGGGTTAATGGGGGTGAGGGTCCTTTGCACAGGACACTTTTCAGAACAAATTAGAGGAAGTATCCATATCTGTTCTCAGCCCATCCCCCTATTCTTACGTGCCCCTGAATCTATAACGCCTCTGCATTCGAAGCCCAAACACCTGACGAGCGCATGCAAGAGTTTCTCATGCGGGTGGGGAGGGGGAGTCCAGGATTTCAGGGTAATAAAGACTGACACGGACACAAGGGTGAAGCACAATCTCCCTTACAACTGCTGACAGGTGATGGCTGACGAGGGAGAGACGCTCGAGAGCAAGAGGCGAGGAAAGCGGTAGGAAAAGCAAGGTTGTCGTAACAGCTTCTTCAATCCCAGGAGAGGCAGATTCGGGAAGACTGTGGGGTCTTCCAGTGTCCCCTCAAACCTCCTGCAAGGTGAATGAGGTGGCATGAGGAAAGAGGTGGGATAACAAAGCAACCCCCAGCAGCCTCCAGCCTACTTGAAAGGCTTCAGAGTCATTTGCAGTGCCAAGACACAGTGAAAAGGAACGGAACGTTTGCCAAGCCTAACGTGAACTGACGTGGGCCTCCAGTGTCTCTGTCACTGCCTTGACAAGACCTTTCTAATCAGGGGGGGATTGTGACTTCACCCAGGGTTAAAGTATAAATGAGCAGACAAAGTCAGCACCACTCAACCAGGGGGGTGGTGGAGGGGATTAAGATGCTGGAGGGCCTTTGAAGATAATTAAAGAGCACAGAGCAGCGGCCTCCAGAGAAAGACTGGAGTCATGTTCAATAGCGAGACTAATGGAACTAATTTCTTGTACATTATTCATGTAAAACACAGGTTCTCACTTAGCTTGTTTTTTTTTTTCTGTCCATAGTTTAAAGTCCAAATAAATAAACTAATTATCTTGGCGTCAACACAGCCTCAAAATGTTACTCAGCAATAAAACGCATAACACTGTTGGGCAAATAGGGTTCGATTCAGAACCAATGCACAAAGTGTGACTCCACAAAATGAGGATGTTTTGCTTCTACATTTTAATGATGATACAATTTCAATGAAGCTCTGATATTGGGCAATATTGACGCATTCTGAATTTGATGTGCGCATCATGTTCCAAAAAAGCTGCGACAATGGTATAATGTCAACTTTCCTTTGACTTAATTAGGGTTTGGGAACTGAGGACAATAATTGTTGAAGCTTTGTTGTTGGAATTCTTTCCCATTCTTGCTTGATGTACAACTTCAGTTGTTCAGCTACCCGGCATTTCAGTTGTCATATTTTGCACGTCATAATGCGCCACACATTTTCAGCGGGAGACAGATGTAGATAGATAGATAGAGTACTTTCACTCTCTTACTACGAAGCTACACTGTTGTGACACACGGAATGTGTTTTGGCATTGTCTTGCTAAAATATGCAGGGATGTCCCTAAAAAAACGATGCGTACCTCTCAGCATGACAGGTGCCTTTTTCCATGCCATGGGCACTAACACTCCAGAACATCACAGATGCTGACTTCTACTTAAAATGCACCAGCTTCAAAAATAGTTGTTACCAATAAACTGGCAAAATGCCAATGCAAGACAAGACTATTTTACAAGAAGCTTACCTATCACAGTAATCCATTTGGGACATTTCAGGGCCTATTAAACACCTCTTAAAACAGGGAACAGGCATCTACACTACCCGCATTTTCTGCATGGAAGAACAGGGCAGACCAACGAACGCACTTAAGTCGACAGGAGAATCTGAGCAGCCAAAAAAAGTGCACGGCAGCAACCAGCATAGCTTTTCTGACCTTTCTTCACACTGGAGAATAGGTCCCGAAATGCAGAATGAGCTGGCGACTACTGCCTAGTGACTTCGATACTGCCCCAAGAGGCATCTAATATGCAAGATTTTCTGCCACCAAATTGTCAGATGCACGTGTACATATCAAGAAACACATCTTCGCTATGCCGTCATGTCAATCTTGATCTGACATATTCCCGTGCAGCTGCAGGGAGTCTTAGGTCCACGGAAAAATCAAGATACGCAAGCAATTCGTATGTGCCACATATGAAAATAGAGCCATCTATCTCTGCCTTGTCTTTGCTGGTTGTCTGACAAAGGGAACTCAAAACTACCAAATACGTTTTTAGTTTCGAGGAGTGTTGAGGCTGAGAGAGAGCAAGGATGAGACTCAAAATTCCAATTTGATTCGACCTAAATGCCACGTTTCTCTTTTGCCACTTTCACACTGCATTCCCGGTAAAATGGGAAGTGTAACACAAGCGTCTTGCTAAATTTGCCTGTTCCCTTGAGACAGAACTTGCTGAAGCAGGAAACTGCAGTTCACATTGCATGATCACACCTTCGAACAGCTTGACTTCATGACAATATGCGGGTGCGGCGACATTTGAGCGACAGCAACAATTGCTTTCAACATAAGGATGCCATGGACAGTGTGTCACGGGTGTTAAACTTCACACTGCTTCATTGAGAGTTGTGCCTCTCTTACACCTCTGACGCTATGAAGCTGGAAAACCACACATCCTGCATCAGTTCCTGACACACAGCGACAGTGAGATGGGGAAATTCTGGCTTCGATAGCCAGTATGAAATAGATTGATTTTGCCTTGACTTTTTCCTTTTCTCTGCCATTCTTACTTTAAACTCATCATGTCATTCCTGATCGCAGAGGGCTGTTCACACCCGATGGCCAATCGTCAGGCTTGCCCAGCAGCAGCAGTGTAATTAAAAGGGAATCACGTCTACTTGGCATGTGAGCTGGTGGGCACAAGGGTAGACAAACACTCTCTCTGAGCCTCCTTCCCCCACCTGTCAGGTGGTAGTGTTCAGGACCTGTCAGATTAGCTGATGACCCTTTTAATTCTTGCCCAGCCGGGGGCCATAATTGATATTTACTGGGAAAGGTTAATTGTAGCAGTGATCTGCTTAAATTACAGTGGAGATCAGGAGACCAAGCATGTCACCAGGGGAGGTGCTACTTGTAAATAGCTGGTTGAATGGAATACACCCCGCAGCCAATGCCACTTTAACTCCAAGGTGGGGAGGTAGCGCGGGCACTGTGATTGGCCTGTGCTGGAGTGGCCCAGACACTTCTGTGCATAGCTTGCCAACCTTCCATCTGGCTGGAAATTTGGATGCCCGCCAGCTGCGGGTCTGAATAATCTGTAATAAAACAAGCCATCCAAGATAGTATTTGGATTACCATCATCTGGGTTGCTAAACACTTCCATTTCCATTTCTCCTTACAAGCTATAAAGGAAGATTTTATACCAAAGGTTTTTGCTGTGGTGTCAGCAAAGGTAGGATGTGACTCACAGTACTTGCAACATTGTTGTTTGGCTTCTCTTAAAGAAATCAATCCCACCATGGTCACTGAACTAACTTCAAATTTTTTACCAAAATCTACCAAACGTATCGTAACGAGCCACACAGTTTCAGGGAAAATGTCTAGAATATAAAGGCTTGGTTATGTTGTGGAGTTGGTTTGCTCTATCTGAGACATTGCATCTTGATTCTGTACAGGGTGTGATAAAATCTTAAAACTGAGATATTTGTGCTGCCCAGTGTGAAAAAGCTTGGTCTCAACCACAGGTCATATTTCCTCCAATAGGATATTAAAATAAATACAGTATGCGGAGAAAACATACACAAGCGCAAGGAGGACATGCGAACTCTACTTATAAAGGCATTTACCCGTAAGGAAAAAAAATAGCACTTACGTGAAATACACCATTCTAACAAATTGTGTTGTTTTAATGACAGCCCATCAATAGTTATTTGAAGCCATTATTGCTATCGCACATTGCCGTGCATTGCTGCCTACTCTTTACGGAGTTCTTTGCCGTGGGGAGGAAAGACATTTGAATGTAATTGTGGTTTGCTCTTGTGTCCTCCAGATCAAACCATTAATGTTCTCTCCAGTCAAATTTTGTAAGGATGAGACGATGCCAGACTTCAGCATACCTCACAGGAGCAACACCAAGGAGCAGTTGAATGAGGTGAGATCCTGCCGATGCTTTCCATATTGCTTTACTCATTTTCTTGTTTCAAAGGGGAACGAAATGCCATTTTATAGGAAAAGGCCTAAGGAGGCGAACAAACCCAACAAATGTTGAAATCAGATGGCAAATGTTCCAGTAGCTCATGTCTTTTTTTCAACTCTCATCTAAAAAAAAAATGTTTGACAAAGCATACCGGTAATTAAACTGGATGTACACAGGGAGTTATTAAGCTTGTCACACAGCATCTAATTTATCCGACATTATTTCAACTGCGGCAAAGTTAAATGTACTGTAGACATGACCTAACAGGGTTTCGTCAAGTGTGGCCTGACCTTGGCATGGAATGAGTTAAGGAAACTGTTCCAATTATAACTGTGCCAGAATTCATATGCGAGTTCATTTAGAGGATGAGTAGGTGGGAAAGGAAAATTGAAGCCATGCATTGGTTTAATGTCAGGCTTGAAATAATACAATTTAGATATTGGGAAAGTAATGAGAATTTATGCTAAATCCAGAGAAGGATTTTGAATGAATGTAGAAATGCCTCCCAACAAATGCCTGTCAAGCAGCACCCCGGTACCGCCAAACTAAACACAATCAGCGTGTTCATTTATCTGTCAAAAGCAGGAAGCGAGAAAGCAAATGCAGACTTCCCTCTCCTGCACTGTTGAATCGATGGGAGGAAAACGGTTTAATGAACTTGTTAAATACACTGTTTTAAGCTATTCAATGCTCCGATTGAAAATCCAGCCCAATTAAAAATCCCTAATCTCTCACTTCCTCATAGCCATTGTTTCGATGTATTGCAATGCCTGCTTCTCTCATTCACTGCCTTCTCTCTCTCTCTCTCTCTCTCTCTCTCTCTCTCTCTCTCTCTCTCTCTCTCTCTCTCTCTCTTTCTCTCGCTCTCTCTCTCACACCCATTTGTTTAGTACAATAGGATGTCTCTTAATGAAAAAGTCAGAAGGAAGACCAGGGCTTGTCAGATAAAAACACGCCGTTGGTTGACAGCTCTGACAGGGATCTATGACGAGCTCTGAGAGGGAGGGGCCATGAATGAGTGACGGTGGAAGCAATCGTGGTGGGGGCGGTGGAGGAGGAGAAGGCCGAATATTGCATGCTGCAGTTGCTGACAGTGTTCGATGTGGAATATCTCTCTAATACGCTGCCAAATAGATGGTGCACAGACGTTGGCGGTTGTCATGATGCCATCCACATCTATGCGTGTCCAACCATCTGGCTCTCTTGGTATTTCTCATGTCTGTCTCCCCATGTCTGAGTTGGAGTTTGTCTTCCATTTAACCGATGCCATGCATCAAAGACCTTGTGTCATTGCCTTCTTTACATTTTTTGTTTGCTTGTAATAAAAAACGAAAGCAAGAACACAAATTAGCATAACACGTGCTCACACCACACAAACACATCAAAGTCTCACCAGCTTTAAGAGCTTCTAGTTAAAGATGCCATGTTGATGACAACTGAAATGGATTTCTCTTGTCGCTCCGCCAAAAGAAACAGAGACAAATGTGATGTGGATGTTGTTGCCTGTCCGCCTTTAAAAACAATCATGCATCAATTTGGGAGCACAGACTCAAAAATGCCAGGGATGCTTTTTGTTCATTGCCATGGTTGGCTCTTGATCTGTTTATTTTGACTAGGTAATTATGGTTGCGGTATGGTGCTATGCCCCAGCACTAAGCCACACATGGATTAGGGAAATATGGGGATGTGGGGGGGTTATTCTGCTGAGTGCAGTGCTGCTGTTTGGGTCTCAAACAAATAAACCCAGCCACCTAACTTGACGAACTTCCACCGATGACACAGTCTTGCATCACCTTCCTCCTCATTTTACTGGCACGTATGATGGCTCCACCCTTCCAATTCTCCACAGTGATCCAAACAATGACATAGGATGGGAAAGTGTTAACACCACCCACTCGTCGCTCCCACTATTTTATTCTTTATGCATTCAGTTGTTTTTTGTTTTTTTTCTTTTTCTTTTTCTTGGTGGAGGAGGGGGGCCTGGAAATGTGGAGAGGATTAGGGGGCGGATTTAGCAACATTTCTCTTCTCCCGAGCTGTTAGTTAACCCTTCCATGCCGCTAGCATCCGTGCGCTCTCTTTCTATCAACTAACACCGATGCATTCTCACTCACGCACTCACGCACACACACAGACATACACACACACACACACACACACACACACACACACACACACACACACACACACACACACACACACACGCGCACACATGCCCCCCCAC
>NW_017805783.1:3083916-3107624 GCF_001891065.2 Hippocampus comes | reverse complement strand
CACACACACACACACACACACACACACACACACACACACACGCGCACACATGCATCCCTTCACCCTCCCCCAAATTCTCGCTCTCTGGGGTGGGTTCTTAAATCCTTTTGAAGTCCTAAGCACTGCAGAAATCCATTGAGAGCCATGTATAATGGCTTTTAAGAGAGAGTGTTTAGCTATATGCCGACCCTATGGCTTATGAACCGCTGGCGTTTTAATGGATCCCCCTGCTCCCACCTCTCTTTTTCTCCCTTCACCAGTTCTAAATCCAATGGATTGTCCCTCATTATCATTTAAATAAACCTCTCTCTCTACCCAGAATGTGCCATGTTGAATGAACTCTACATCGTTGAGCTAATTCCAAATGGCCTTGGCCTCCTCCTATCACCCAAGTCTTATGTCCGAAGCACACATGCACCGCACACAACATTTGTGCGTGTAGACTTATTTATACAGACGTACACAGCCTGTTTAAACTTGGTGTGGGAACACACAGACACCATCGATCGAACTTTTCACCCGAAAATACTTCTGTTCTTGTCTCCATAATCTACCTTATGTCTAGTTGTTCATCCCTTTCTCTCCTCCCCCTTCCTGGTCTCATAGTGAAGGGATCAGAGAGTTTGAGATGGACATGGAATAGCCTTTTGATTCCCGCAGAGCCTGCTTTCCGGTTCACGGTGGGACCTCTGCCTAATCATCACCACAGGAGCTGTCCTGCAAATCAGGGGAGCACACAGGCGTTGATGAGTGCTGAAGCCTAGAACAGGTGTGGAAGAATGGATGAGGGGCACCAGGCAAGGAAACGGTCCTGGTGAAGGTATGGGGGAGGTTATTTGGATTGAAAGTAGACCCGTGGATAGAATTGGTCGAGCAGAAAAGTTCACTCCAGAGGCCAGGGGGAGAAATTGCCTATCGAGACAGAAGAATAAAAGCTGTGAAAAGTGGAAGTAGAGGGAGGGATTTCAAGATTGGTGCTCCTGCTGGGTGAAGACAGACTGTGCCGGAGAACAAAATCCAGGCTTTTCTGTATCCATGCTATTCTTGTTTGGCATTTAGATGGCTGCATAGGAAATCACAGGAGGGGCTTAATATCTCCTTGCAGTGTTTGGCTCTGATTATAGTTTTTACGATTTAGCTATTTCACTTTCCTACTTCTTTCTTCCCCTTCCTGCGGGGTCTTTGTGGGGATTCATTGAGCCCTCAAATGACTGATCAATTATTGAAAAATTGCCTTTGGAACCCGACTCTTTTGTTATGATTATTTAGTTTCATGTAGGTATGCCCTATGGACTAACTTTCACAGACTTTGATGTTGGCATTGTAATGCTTGGAGAAGATGCAACATTGTGCTCCCAAATGCTTGATAAATAATAAAGATCTGCCTGTGGGTTAGGCTGGGTGATATGGCCTTCGAATAGGAGTTCAGATTTTTTTCCTCCCAAAAATCTGATTTGCAATTTTCATGGACCCCCTTTGTTAATTGAAAAATCATACGACAATGAAGCAAGTCAAAATATGTTTTGCCCCTCCAACAGGATTTTATTTATTAATCCTGATATCAACCAAACTTGGAAATATTGTTTTTTTTCTCCATCATCCGCTTCCTAAAATGATATAAATACATGTTTTTCTTCCAGATAATAACTTTTTTTTTCTTGTAAAAATGTCTTTTTTGTAAAAACCTTTTTTTTTTCTTTTTCAAATGTTCAACAACATAAGATCATACATAGAGTTGTCAAACTGCTTGGCGTGGCTGGTGCTACGTAGCTTTATCGTATCAAGATCAATCTGTGAATATTCAAGATATTAATATTAGGGATGCGCCGATTGATCGATGGATGATATTTGTCCGTCGATTTGTCCGTTTGTGAAAACATGCGTGAACGGTGAATCCGCTCAAAGCCTCTAAAGGCTGATCAATCTATTTGACGCAATGTCGTGTGTTTGAATAATAAAGTGATTTATCCAATTCATCTATAAATTAAAAACAAAATCTGATTAATCGATTATTGAAGAGAATTCAGTAGTTGTAGTTCAAAAAATCGAAACCATACACCACATCCAATTTTACATGGTATCGGCCAATCACCCTCATGAATGATCGATATCGGTATTGGCATCTTAGACTCCTGATCAGAACATCTCTAATCCCGATTGACATGAGGACGATATCAGTCACGGGACCTTGCCATGCTTGTGTTGCATGTAAATCTCAGTTCAACTAGCCACATTCCTCCTTCTAAGTATAGGCTTGATCGACAGTTAAAATGTGCAGATGATAATCATTTTGCGGAGGGCGAGAGGGAGGAGGGACACACGCAGAGCAAGCGAGGGATACACGCAGCTGCTGCTGTCTGGACAGCACATAAGTAAAGAAATTAATCAAATCCTATCGTATCAAAAACAATAAACATGTCTCTTTTAGCATAACATTATTTATGATTAAATTACAATCGCAGTACAATGTGAATTGAATATTTTTTTAAATTTATTTTTATTTATTTATTTATTTTTTTGCCGACTTTGTTCTTGTTGATCACTGTCAGTATGTTCTTAAATTCTTTTGGATTGATATTTAGAATTTTTTTTCACTGACCCCATAGTAACATCATTATCGTATCGTTAACAAAATATCTGGCAAAAATATCTGTATTAAATTTTAGCCATATCCCACAACCCTAGCTGGTGCATATGTATGTTCCCTGCTCTTTCACTGTCTTTTCTCATGTAGCGTTGCCCAGGAGAGGCAAGGGGTCCTCAGCTAAATATTTGCACCTTAGATTATATCGTGTATCTCGGGTCACCATGCTCCGGCAATGGTCAGCACATCTGATTGTGTGATTGCCTTCCACCTCACTGCTTCCGTGTCATACAGAGAACAATGTGTTTCTTTTCACTCTGCTTTTATTAACTCCCTCCACTCTGTTTTCAGCCATTTTGTTAGTGTAAGCAATGTACATCAGGGGCTCACTTTGAACAATGAGAGCTGCTAAAAATATGATTAAAAGGGGAGAAAAAGTCGTAATAAAATCAATGAATTACTAAACTCTCCCAGGATGTTGAAATGTTTTTTTTACTTCATTCTGTCATACATTGTAGCACGAACACAAGTCCAAACTATTTGGTATTCAGAATGATACTAAATATATATAGTTTTATACCGTTCCTCTGTAAAACGCAAACATATGAGCTGTATATGACTGATAACTTAGTGCCATTGTGGAGGCCAGAACATAAGGTAGCAGTCTGCAGTTGCGGCATACGAGGCGGGCTAGGTAAAAGGTTAACGTGAATATTGATATTAAAGCGGCACTGCTTCATCATGTCTGTGTCAGGGAGTGAAATGCTCCTTAAAGGTCATTCTTGTTCTCCTCTCTCTCCCTACAGAGTTCCACTCACTCGCTGTCAGGCCGCGACTACTCAGTAAGTGACATTTTCATGCTTCATAGCTTTATGGCGGAATTACAATCTTCAACGACCCGCTTTATGGCCCCAGCGCTCCACATTTTAATTATATTAAATAGTGTAATGGAGAAATCATGATATTAGAAGCATTAATTCTGTCTGACTGATTAAATCGTAGCAAGGTGTCCTGCACTACCTTGGTGAAAAGCGTTGTTTTATTAGCATCTATCTTGGCTCCTTGTACTTTTGCATTCAATTTGATTTTACTTTTAATCCATGATTCCCCCGCGTGTAACAGAGCATTGTAACATCATACAGTAAATGTGTTAAACATGTGCCGTGATAGAGGTTAAACAGGGTTTTTAAACCCACAAAACCTTCGGCTAATTCGTTCATAGTGGACTAACAGTTTGTTAGCGGGCTATTTTCATCCCGTGAAAGCATTCATTGTCTGGCCCCTCTGAGATTTTAAAACCGCACGTCAATGCTCTCATTTCAGATATTTGTGTAGTCTCTTGGTAATAGAGACACAGTCGTCCTTTCTGTCCTTTGTGTAACGATGAGCTCATAAGAGGAATATTCTTTTAAGTGCGCTACTTTTAGCTGATGAGTGGCATATGGCACCTCATATTGCAAACTGGAGGCGGCCATCTAAACAAACAAAACAACTACAATGGTTGACGTGCTTTGTCATTGCTAATCGGACTCAAAGGACTGCCATTAAAGCCTCCAACAAAGTGTAACTTCAAAAGACACTGATCTCCATGCATCTTTTTTTAAAATGTTGTTTTAATAGAACATGTCACATTCAAATTCCCCAGCGGCTGGATATTCGCAGATGAAAACAAGTATGTCCTTCCAAAAAAGCCTGTGGTGGCCTTTGTCTCAAGCTGTCAGTTTGAGTCGGCATAGAGCAAGGCTTTCTCTTCATCTGAAAGGAGGAAGGGGGTCGGATATGGATGTGGCGAAGGCTTGGTGGGTGGTGATTTGCAAGGCGGTATTGTGCAAGCAAAAGATAGACCGGTAAGGAGGTCAGAAAGTCTCATGTTGTCTGTCTCCACTTTCTGGCTTTCCCACATTGCTATCTGCAGTGTTTGTAGCCTCTGGGCATCTCCTGGGTACTGAGCTCTGACTCTCAATCTGCTCAGCTGCCGAGCCCACTTGATTTCTGCAGGCATCTTATCTGTATGTGCTTCGGGCCTTACAGAATGATGGTTTTGAAAAGGGGTGCAGAGGTTGTAGGGTCGGGGGGGCTCCAGGGAGCTTCCAGGCAAAGGCTGAGTGGGCATGGGTGGAGGAGTAGGTCTCAAAGAAGGCCAGAGACTGGACTGAGTGTTATGACTGGAGGAAAATGGAGAGAAAGGTTATGCATGTGGGTGGAGAGCTATGTTTGAAGTGGAGGGTTGTGTAGGAGGGTCAGCCAGGCTAGAACAGAAGGGGCACTAACAATTGCGACAAAGCCCGGGCGCTCTTTGACATCTACTGCTACAAATCATCACACTTGTGGATCAATGCTTGCTGTTTGTCACATTTTTAATGATTGGATAGAAAAGCAAAATCATAATTGGCTATCAATGTGAAATAATAGAAAAACTTTGCTTTTTATGCTGCCCTGTGGCTCTTTTCGGCTGCTTGCAGAGTTTTAAGTTTCCTTGATATTAAATGCATTTGATTACAATTCCTGAAAAGCAAAGGTGCAGCCAACAACGTGCAAGCATATTCCCCAATTCAAATGAAGTTGTGACGTTGTGTGCAATCTAAGAAAAAAACAGAATAAAATGCTTTGTAAATATTTTTCCTCCTGTATTAAACTGAATATGCAACAGAAACTAAATATTTAATGTTAAAACTGGTAAAATGCTTGTTATTTTTTATTTTTTTGTATTGATTTTTTTATTCATTTTTGAACATTTTCACTCATTTAAAATTCAATGCCTACATCACGTTCCAAAAAAAGCTGGAGTAGGAGACCATCCAGATTGTTATTCAAAAGCCAGCATCTGTGATGATATGTGGGTATGAGTTGCTGCAAAGGATCCGATCACATGTTCAGAAATCGGGGCCAATCACGTGATTTTCAGAAGTTTGGTTTTATTTTCTGAACATTTAAAGGTCACAAAGCTACAAAATAATCCAATTGTGCAAATCGGTTGCCAAACAGAACAGTAATGGCTTAATTTCATATTCCACAATGCTATTTTATTTATTCATTTTCTAGTCACAATGTAGTTTGTGTGACACGCACATACCCACACACGTCTCATCCAATGTTCACAGCTCTCCTGCAGGCAAAGACAAAGCGGTGGATTTGTCTTCATAGCTTGTTTGGAGGGAGAGGGAAGCCGAAAGACGCTCCTAATCCTAAATAAGTCTGCCTTGCCTGATATAAAGAAGCCTCGTTGCCAAATGGCATCGTCAAAGAGTTGGGAGAGCCGCGAGCAGGACAGACAGGTTAGCAATTGTGACATGGCCAAATGACATAACTTCAAGCAAGCAAGCGTGTTCCTCACTGGTTGCATTTAACATCATCATAACTCCATAGTATCATTTCTAGATGAGAGAAGTGACACACGTAACCAAATGCTACATAGCTGCATGGACTTGTCATTATAGCCTGCACAAGTCTATAAATCATGATGTAAATGTAGAGTTTACCATAGATACATCAAACAGAGGAAACCTTGAAATTCTGTGGTAATGCTCATATGGGCCATTCAACCAAATTGGTACTATTTGCATCCCCAGGCAATTACACGAAAATACATTTTATAAAGCGCCCAAAGCGAAAGAATAAAAATGTGTTTTAAAACTAGTTTTGAAGATGGACAGGGAGGAGGCCTGCCTCACATTTACCGGAAGGTTATTACAAAGCGAGGATTGGCAACGGGAAAAGCTCGATCCACTCTGAGCCTCTGCTTAGTCAGAGGTACCTACAGTAGCGAGGCACTGGCCGGTGCGTAGAGATGGGGGAGCTCGAAAACGTAAAGAGGAGCGAACCATTTAAAGGTTTGAAGACAAATAAAATATGGAATAAATGGACAGTAACATGTATGGAGAGCCAGTGAAGGGAGGCCAGAAATTGAGTCTTGTGCTCCTTCCTCTGAGCTCTTGTTAGAAAATGAGCAGCAGCATTTTGGACCAGTCGGACATGCTTGAGGGAAGACTGTCTGACTCCAAAACAAAATACATGCTGCAAAGAAAATGATACATATTCAATGCACACCACGCTTATGTAATTTATTCCCCTTTCAGATTGCACACTACAAGCACTTGGTTCTTCTTTTCCTAAAACATAATTTTCTTTTGCTGGAACAAGTTTCGAGAAAGAAATAGAAATGGAATTGAGCACGTAGGTACGATTTTAAAATGAAATTACTCGTCCCAAAAACTTTACCCGAGCCCACCTTATCCTGACCAATCATCTCTCGTTCATGTGTGACTCCTAATAGCAGGTCTGTTGAGTCTTAGCAGCGATAAGTCACAGCAGGACTGACTCCCTATCTCGCGCAGTGTGAGGGGCTGGATATGGAATTGTTTATCAGGGTGACTCTATCCTGTCTGCTTTTTGCAGGTTTCATTACAGCCCCGGCCATGTTTTGGAGACAATATATGTGCCTTGTTTCCTGCGGTGCTACATGCTTGTTGTTTCAGTGCGGATGGGCCTGGACTCAAGCGATTTATCACTCTCAGGGGCTTTTTGATAAAGAACCCGGCACCCTCCGCCGTGTCTGCGATATAGGCGCTACAAGAAGCAGGGAAATTGTCAGAAAATCTCACTGCAGCTATCTACCCTTTCTCTCACTACCCCTGGGCTGGATATATAGTACATAGGACGAGACAGTTTAGCTCGCCAAAAAAGACAACACACCACACTGTTTCTTTTCAGATGAATTGAGTTAGTTTCCCACCCCCTCTCTTTTTACCACCCAAGGCCAAACTATAGCTTATGTTTTTGTGCACAATGAAAGCATCAATCTTTGTCTGTGCAATATAATCTCACTTGACTGCTTTGGCAGGGTTTATCTTGGTGCAGTCATGGATTTAAACCTTAGCCATGCAGTTTAGTTGAGTAAAGCTTGTCTGGAACTGCCACACACCCATTCTTCATTTCCACTGATTGGGGTGTCATAATCACATTTAATGCTCAATGAGTCCAACAGTTTTGGAGGTGTGTGTGTGTGTGTGTGGGGGGGGGGGATAGATTTTTAGAGTTCAAAATTCATTTTGCTGTTCCAGGGATGATGCATTTTACAAAACAGTCAAGCCATTATATTTCATGTCAAATTTAGCCATTATTAAACCTATATTCAATTCAGATTCACCGGATTAGTTGCTCAACACTGCAAGCGTTAGATAAAAGAAAGGCTCCAAATCAATGTTGTATCCCTGATTATGATGTCACTTAAATTTTCTGTCTCTCTCTCTTTGTCTTTAAATCTCTGTCTGTCTATCTCTGTCACTGGTTCCTTGTCAGTGAGAGAGGCATGCGGGTGTCTCCACAGCACAGGCTCTTCACATGGTGAAAATTAGTGCAGGAAACCAAGAGCCCAGCAGGAGTGGGTCAGGGCCCTGACATCGTGCTGCTCTAAAGGGTGGGGCGCTGGCTGTCAGTGGCCTCTCTATGAGGGCTGTCTGCCATGAAAACCCATTTGTTTATCCCTGTGTGTGGTCCAGCTTCAGATCCTGGGCCCTGCTGCTCTCTACACATCAGGAACCTGGGCTGTTGCCATTAGCAACAGATAAAAATGGGTGTTAACCGCAACATGGCCCACAACACATCAATCAGAGGGTCTACAGATAAAGGCTTCAGGCTTCTGGGGACCTGGTTGAATAGCTTGGCTGAAAATCCTTTTCCAGTGACTGAGCACACACAGATCTGGTAGTGGCGCTCTGCAGTTATTCAGATGTGTGGACACAAGTGCGATTTTCAGTTTTGCAGCTTGGGTTTTTTTTTTTTTTTTTTCTTAATGGAGATGCATTAGAAAGGCACAAATGCAAAGGGCACTGTGGGACAGGTCATTTAAAATGAAATGTGACTCTTGGAATTTATGTTGAGTCGGCTTCTTGAAAATAGCCCAACTTCCTCTAAATGAACTCTTAATGCCTTTGCCAATTGGTGTTTCTCTTAAGGCTGCTTATGAGCTGGTGCATTCAGCTTTGCTGGGCTCTACAAGTTCTCTTCGTTAGCACTGAATTGACATCAACAACTGAAAATGACTTGCGGCCATACTTCCAAAAGAAGTATTGGCATTCGGGCGAAATATATTTTTGCAAACCGGCCATGCAGACATTTTCCAATCGAGTTTCATTACCCATAAAGTAAATGTATGATGATGGCTTCGGACCTTGTCACGGGAAAAGAACAATACAAATCTTTTACTATTATACCCAGTTAATGTATTTTCATCATATAGCCATGTTGAAGTTCATCCAAATGAAACACAAGCTCTCAGGGGGTAAACGCATTCGTTCTACCCCTAAGCTAGGCCTTGAATATCATCACTCTCCGTTTGTCCTGGATGCACTGTCCCCAAACTCACATTTGGCCCACTTATCCAAAAGCGCTATAACGTTGTAGGCCAACAATGCTCTCAGGATTTGTTTTGCTTCGCCTTTCTGCCCATTAAGTTTCACTGACACTGTAGACAAATAAAGTGGTAATTCCACTTTATCATATGTTACATATACCACAATCAAGCAGCAATTACATGCTTCTTCCATTTGTAAGAGGTCCCAGTGCCGATGTGGATGTTTTAATGAGGGTTGTAATGAACGCTCAGGGTGTTTGGCAAGTCTCCGAGATTGCGGAGGCTTTTATGGCTCCCCATTATACGTACAATTTGCATCAGCAAATTACAATGCGCCATATCATTATCCTGCACCAAGGTTTGAACATAAATTAGAGCTCCAATTACAAACATCTATCTGGGAAAGGGGAAGACGACCGTAGCAGCCCACCAGAGGTAAGTAGAAGGGAGAGAAAGCCTCCTGTGGATTGTGAATGACGGTTCCGTAGAGGAAGGATCGTCTCATATAACGGCCTGATGGGAACGTTGGGCTTCCAAAAGGAAAATACTCTTTTGGGGAAAAAGAACATCTGTTTGTTCTGTTTCGGCTGCCCTCCATGCCATACACTCATACTGTTAGAAAACTGGCGACAGTAAAAACATCGGACAAAATACATTAGTGTGCCTCTAGGTACTCTAATTTCCCCTCATGGTGCTAAATAATAAACTCCAGTTTATGTTTAAAAGTACGCAATTGTACTTTTAGGGGTACAATGGCTTTTCATTGCGGCGGAACAAACTTTAGCCACGCCGATCTGTTCATCTTTGAAACAGAGTGGAGTAAATTAGAGAGAGAGAGAGAGAGAGAGAGAGAGAGAGAGAGAGAGAGAGAGAGAGAGCACCTTTGAAGTGACCCAATATCCCAAGAGTCATTTGCAATGTGTTGTACATATATAAATAATGTATTACCAAGTCAAAAATGTAATTGGGAATGTAGTTCATGAATTTTTCTTGGTTGCAAAACAGCAAACTGCGACTCATGTCAAAACCCTTGCACTTCCGATGCATTTTTAAAACAAATCTGTCAACCATTTATTTCTAAGAGTTGTAAAAATGTCGTTTAAAACCTTATCGATATGTTTTCGGATTATAGTTTGAGATTCATTTAGGGTTTAAGATATTAAGAGAAGCAATTCTTAACATTTTTGTGATATCTCATGATTTTTGCACATTGGTCTGCTATGTCATGGTTCCTAACCCGGAGGACTGAGTGAAGTGAATTTGAAATTTTCCTCAATGGCCTGAGGTTGTAAACTGTATTGTTTTCTGATCTGGCAGAAAAACTCAGGGACACTTTGACAAACTCCATCTTTTCCTTTGTCTTCTCTCCCTCACAGCAGTCATAACCACATTCCCCAATCTAATTTAAAGTCACTCAAAACATCAGTGACTGGGAGGCTTTGCAGAGTGTTAGATGGTATATAGTTCATTCGGAATGTCAACCCGGCACCAAAAATATTAATCACATGGATGCAAAGTACTTCTCCTGACTGAAGAGGTGTGTTTGAGTGGGAACAGTCAACACTTATTCCATATTCACACCCTTGCACTTCCCGCTACAAAACTTATCCAACTTTTCACTACATTCATTAGTTAAAACAACATTCCTCTTTAATTCCTGTGGCATTGTTACCTTTCCTGAAATCTGCACAAACAAATTGTATTAAGTAGGTCATGCTCCACCACTTGTCTTCTAATCACGAACATCATTTCCCTCCACCGGAGCCCCTGAGCTTTGCTCCTGGGATTTCAGCGAACAACAGATACTTATTTGATTTTCTGTCGCGTATATGCTATAGCTTTTATTTCTCTCAATGTTTTCCTCTTCCGCCCATGCCAAGTTTGCATCTGACTCTACAAAAGCAATATTTCAGTGTCTCCAAAGACAACAGACACAGCCCTCATCCCCTCTTGTGCAAGTGTCTGACAGGAGCAGCAGGTAAGGTATAAGATTACAGGAGAAGCAGGAGCAATTATATCTCCAGCGGATGCTGTTGTGTTTATAAAGAGAGTAACTGTTAATGACAAGGTTTGCTTTCTCCTGAGTCGGGTACATAGCGGAGGGAGGCCTGCTGTTTTTGTCATCCTTTAATGCTTGTTACGTGGTTGTACACTGCAAATCTACTTGTGTTAATTCAACACCATAGGGTGTTAATTTTAACAGCAAAGTGTCTAGTTGCATCCACTTTTGAGGCGAGCCAGGCCACCTGGGTGACGTTGAAAAGTAATGTCGTGCCGAGTATTGTTAACGAGCAGAGAGAGGTGGGTGCCGAGCTGAACTGCCCAAGGGAGGCTCTGTTCTTCCTCTGAAACCTTTGCCACCCCTGGAACAGGTGGCGACTTGTGAGGCGTTATGTCCATAATGCGAACACAGTCGCCACTTTGAAATTAAGATGCTGATACACCGGACCAAAGCAGCACCCTTATGAGCAAAGTAGGCGAACATATTAATTTCAGGATTGTCCATGCATGAACATGGCGGCCAGCTTTATTGTTTTTGAAATTGTTATGAAATGTATGAAAACAATTAAACGTATCAAATGAATTCGAGACAAACTCATTATGGCGAACACATTTAATGTATTCTTTCAGTATGAGCTAGATTAAATGTTAATTGTAAATTGCGCAGTGTGCAGGTAAAATCGAAGCAGTGGGACAGACATTGCCCACAGGCCAGACTTGAAACGTCCTTGTCTAAGATTGTCCCGGTTGGATAATATGTTTTCTGTTGAGTAGAAAAGAGATGAAATGGCCGATATTCCCAATTTCCTTGTCGCATGCACATTTCACAAATGTCTTTGATGTGCCGTTACCCTCCGACTGTCAAATTTGACTGATGATAGGCAAACTAACAAATGAATTTAACCTTTCATTTACCACAAGTTGCCAGCTGGATGCCTTCAATGTAAATGACTTCCAGAGTCACTCACCTGTCTTCAGCCTGCAAAACATCCGCACTTTACACCGCTGCCACTGTGCCCTCAGTGTGTGGTTGGCCTTGGCCCTCATCACACCGGGGCACATGGGAGATTAACCGGGCCGGCTTACTCACACAGCAGGTTCCCCGACTCCCTTCCACTCATCCTAACCCAATCTGCCAGCTAGCCTCCTGCTCCACGAGCCATGGCAGCAGGGCACCACAAGCCCGGGCCTCCTTCATTACGCCTGCCAGATGGGCTGAGAATTAGATTTGAACTCCCACCATGGGAGAAGGGAGAGGTGAGAGATTGAAGAGGGAGGAGAGGAGGGCATTGGTAGGGCTGAGGAAACTTGTATGGATTACAAAGTAATGTTTTTTTTTTTTTCATTTATGTTGCTAGTTATTACACTTTAATGTAACACCCTGGGACCTGGCAGCATTAAAAGCCTGTCATTGAATAATCGACACTAACTGCAAGCAAATGCTTGGGAGAAATGAAATTAGCGAGCGCAGCAATTTGGCACAGTGATTATCGTCTCCTTGGAGGCACTTCCTGATGATTTAAGAATGCTAACATTTAAGCAAGTCAGATCTGATTATTCCTCAAGGTTAAATCGAGCCACGTCTGAGGCAAAGCTTGATTAGGAATGTCTGTGTCTCTCTTCATCTCCCTCTCTCCTTGCCCATGTTTCTCATTTTTCCAACAGCTCTCTGCAGGCAGAAAAATGGCTCAGGGATGAAATCGGTTAGACCGTAATGGCATCTTTTGCCAGCTCTTAATTAGATCAGCAATACTTGCTTTCCAAGGTGTTATTTCTCGACTAAATACCATCCCATAAATGATGTGAATGGTACTTGGTTAACTACCTCAGTCAAATTTGAGTATACCACACTTTGGAATCTACCATAAAGTGTTTATTCCGCTTCAGGCAGGCACACACACACAATGGTTTATATATATATATATGTATGACTAATGTCATTGTTTTACATGTACAATTAACATCTTCAAAAATGCATTTTGCATATATATATATATATATATATATATAATCCTCACCCCTTGGGTGGTGTCCGTCAGCTCGGGTCCTCTACCAGAGCCCAGGAAATTTGAGGCCATTCCATTTAGGTACACCAGTCTCCAACAGCCCTTCACCGATGATGCGACCTCGATGAGTTGGAGAAGGTCAGATTAAATTCACCTGGAAAGGTTTGAATGCATTTTAGGCTCGTCCTGAAATTTCACCCAAAGGCCAAATATCCTTAACTTTAGTCGTGTATAAAAATTGTAGAGCGAGAGAACAGATAGAATTATTGTCATCGTAGTGCAGTGAAATTGTCCTGGCACTCCATGTTGTGATTCAAACAAGGATAATGTCAAATGCAAATATTGAAATGGGCAATGCTTATCATATTTCTCATCTGCCCTTGCCATTCATGCTATAGGGAGGCAGATTCAACACTGGCATCTCCTGGCTCAGTATTACCTAAAGCAAAGATACACACATTAAAGTGATCTAAACTGGTGACAGACATTGACTTACTACTCTGTCCTCGTCTCAAATGTTGCAGAAGTATGTTTCCTCCATTCGAGGAGCTTTGACAGTGTTTGACCACTGTCGGTGTTTCAGCCCATGTTCCAGTGATATCTAGGTTTTAGAGGTGAGAGGTGATGAGGATCATGGTGAGTAGGAGCAGGATGGTGGATGCACATGCCTTTTGTTGTGCCACGTGTGCTAAACCCTTCTTTGAACAGTAATGCACCCCGCAAAGTTGAGGGACAGACGTTTTGTACTTTTATCTCTCCATACTAATTATAAAATAAAAAACACTTTTCACAGCAGTGATGAACTCTATTTAAAGTAAGACAGGAGCAAGAAATTGACTTTGGGGAATTTGTCTATTAGTTTTTCCAAGCTGTTTTCTCATGCAGAGGTGGGGAGGAAATCATTGCAAGTCAAATGTAATCATTCTGCCGTTGGGTTATACACTGTCTGGAATAATATTAGCTTAGCCGTATATCAGGCTTGCAATTTGAATTTATGTGGTACACGTAAGGAGGCTGATGCTAATCACAACCAATCACTGATGTTATCAGACTTGTTTTTCCTTGTTTATAACAGCTTTATTTTTTGGTGCCTCTTGCAATTTGGCAGACTGAATTCATTAGCTGTTGTGCTTCATGTAGTCAACAAGGGTGTCTGAAATGTGGGATTCTAATTTCTCCTTTTGCATGCTCTTGTTACAGTGTAATATCTTGTGTCTGTATCACAGCCAAAATGTTCTCTGTATTGTGTGGTTAAAGGGTTGTCCCAGGAATCGAATGAAAATTAAATTGTAACCAGGCTTTTCCACATGAAGCATACATGCTTAAGTATGATTAGAAGAGATTAAGGTGGGGTTGATTTGCCTCTCAGAGGTCCCTGTGACAGTTTTGGAATGGATTGAGAGCAGCTTTTGTGAGCACACTTTTCTTAATCCCATGCCAAGTGTTTGCGCTCACCTTCGCCAAATTATATCCAGTGAGGTTTTCCCACAGGCTGCAAAGGTGGGGCCCCAAAGGTTAGACATCAGAGCCCTTGCAGTATTGAAAATGACATTTAGGGCCCTATTTTGGTAGACTGATGTCCGTGAGCTCTGCAATAAAACGGGGCACACTTTGGTATCCGAAAGTAGTCTGCGCTCAGCATAAAAAAATGGGCACATTGTTATATTTGTGCCAGGGCAATGATGTAGTTCAGTGTGTTTGTGAATGTGGTCGACGTGTTATGCCTCACTAGGCGTTCCTGCCATCCCCCCCGGTGCATCTGCAAATTTGGTTACAAAAAAGTAGACTTTAGATTTTGGCCTCATGAAAAGCAAGTCTGACTTGTGGCACAGTTTGTGAATGTGGTAGACGTGTTATGCCTCACTAGGCGTTCCTGCCATCCCCCCCGGTGCATCTGCAAATTTGGTTACAAAAAAGTAGACTTTAGATTTTGGCCTCATGAAAAGCAAGTCTGACTTGTGGCACAGTTTGTGAATGTGGTAGACGTGTTATGCCTCACTAGGCGTTCCTGCCATCCCCCCCAGTGCATCTGCAAATTTGGTTACAAAAAGTAGACTTTAGATTTTAGACTCACGAAAAGCAGGTCTGACTTGTGGCACAGTTGGTCTAACGTGATTTTGGTGTATTTGATCGAGGCGTAAGCAGACAAATTTGGTGCTCCGCGGTCGTGTATGGTGGACGTAATGGCATTCCATTCACATATATGACACCAGAATAAGACAATCCCTCTGAATCATTGTTAAAATCAACTGATTGAACAAATTAAAATCATAATCAACTTCAAAATAGTTTAGTAGCACCCTGCCACTATTGCGGGAGGGCAGGGGGTGCACACTCGGATGCACGTTCATAGGTGCAAAGTGATCTCCAATTGCATTGCCCATGTCTCATGCATGACTGATCGCATCATCAGAAAGGGGAGATCTTGCAGTTTCCCTGACAATGTAATGCACGGACCACAGCTATTCTATTTCTTTTTCCTCAGTGTCAAGCACGGCGTACTTGGTTGTACTGTGCCTCTGACCACCCTGATTTTGATGCAAATGAGTGATGCTGTGAGATATGGCCGGGAAAAGATTATTTCTAACCCACAATTGCACACAAAGTTGCAAGTCCCTCGTTACACCCAATTCGACCTATGTAAAGTCTAGCAAAATGAAAGAAAACACCATCCATGGACACAGTTAGAATGCGCGTTGTGCTAGACTTGTCCTCGATTAAAAAAATAATAATAATAATAATAATGTTCACTGATGTGTTTTGATAGTGACAGTCATTAAATTATTATGTGACGAGGAATAAAGCTTTGCATTGTGTTTAGAGACACTGTCACATGTGAAGGGAGCAGTCACCTCTACTTATTTTATTGTCAGAGCAGACGCGAGATTCAGAATGGGTCCCCAACCAAGAATGTGAATCCAACCTCTCAGTCAAGCTGTTTTGTGATCGTGTATCCTATTTCCATATCATTTGCCTTTCATGTATAAAAGCTGGAGGCATCCAATGTTCTTCTGGGTGATGTGATCCACAGATAGATTTATTCATAAGTAATGATAAAAGATGGGCTTGGACAGGGCTACTTATTTACAGTGATTGAAATGCTACTGTGATAGATGGTGAAGAGGACCACCTCCCCGCTCTCCTCCCACACCTTTCCCATGACTCCCAATTCTGCTCCCACCTTATTTACTTTACCTGGCCCAGCCCAAGGCTTGCCTTACTTTAAAAGGGAAATATCAAACATGATTAAAATTGCTCGCTTACCCAAAATAGAAGCCCGTGTGCCTTAAAACTCACACATCTGTTGCCACAACTCATCGTTGCAAAGCCAAACCCCTCTGTCCCCCACTGGCCATGAGGTAATGTGAATTATTCATGCCAGCAGGGCCGTGGTGTGATTCATCATGTTAAAGTGCCCATGACATTACTGATAGTGCCACCGATGCCCTCGCGCTGCTAGCTCTGCTAATGCATCCGGAAGCAAGAGATAAAGGAGCTGCATGGAAACTGAGGACAGCAAATTATGACTGCATCTTCGATTTTTTTATTGCATTTTGTATTAGATTAGGTTTGATTATTTTCATATCTACTGGACATAGTTTTGCTATCTGTCTATCCACCTATCTGTGAACCTTTTCCTTCTCTAGATTGTCTCATATTGAAGGCCAGTAATGACCGATAAGAGGTCATATGTGTTGCATTTAAGTATTAATGCAGTAAGTTTGCATGACTCGTTTGTATTGACAATGATCTTCAACATCGTTTTCATTATATTGCCAGCTCTTTTTGTCAGCGACTGAATACATTTACACTGCCACCCACTTGTGACCAGATTCTTAGTTTTTAATGGCCATCTATCCAACTTCTCATCTGTATAACGTTTCTTCTCACTGAGAGAGCGTGTCTCAGTAGGACCCAAAGGATTACTTTATCATAGTGTGCAATCACGCTGGGAGCTCTTATGATGTGCCATATTCATCCGTAGCCTGGAATTCAAAAAGCCCAGTTGAAAATGTCAATAGAAGACCCTGATCATGATATTAAAAAGCGTTGCAAGACGTATAAACTCCCACAGAATGGCTCGATTGTAGTTCCACTGGGAAAGACCGTCATTCAGCTCTTCTTCCTGTCCTCCGATTGTTGGTTATCGGGTCTGATTGATAGAGATTTCTAGGCCAGAAAAATATCCTAGCTTGGTTCTTCTCTGTACTCGTGCCCAAACCATCCTTTCAAACAGTCCCTCTCAGAAAACATTTTCTGGCTGTCGCAAATCTTAAAATGAGCCAATTGAGTCCTGCCCCACCCCCAAAACAAGATGGAAAACATGCGCAAGTCTTTCCACTGTCAGTTTGTATTATGTCAAACTCCGATATTCACTAGGTGAATATTGTCTGACTTTTTTAGAAACCGCCCACTCCCTTGTAAAAGAGCTGAGTGAGATGA
Organism: Hippocampus comes; assembly: GCF_001891065.2. Classification (NCBI taxonomy): domain Eukaryota; kingdom Metazoa; phylum Chordata; class Actinopteri; order Syngnathiformes; family Syngnathidae; genus Hippocampus; species Hippocampus comes. The sequence goes on along the minus strand of NW_017805783.1, from coordinate 3,090,238 downwards.
GCACCACTGATACTGTGGTTTCCACACACTTAGCCTTCTGAAATTTCACAACAGCAATTGCGGGTACTGACAGGAAGCCGGATAAAATCTCACATTATTGGAAAACAGAGAGTGAGACGGAGCCTATCTGAGTAAAAAAACAAAAAGTATTGGCTTCATAATGACTCGGAGGTTTGCCTTAATTCAGGTTGACAAGTCTTTGGCTGGCACCGAGCAAATCATTCTTTTTCCACAAGTGGGGCACCAAAGATTCGGCCATGTTTCTACATTGTTTTATTGTCTGATGACAAGTTTGAAATGAAAAAGGTTGATTTTAAGGCGCAAGATGTCTTCTGAACCCATCTAAACAAGATACATTTACATTGTTCACATGTACGAGGCACACTTTATTTGGTTGCGTGTTGGTGGATGAGAGCATGTTCCTCCATGAACTGGAGGATGAGACAGGCACCACGTAGGCAGACTGTGGGGCCTGAAAATAGCAAGTTTCTGGCACCTGGGAGCTCATATTCTCTTACCCAACAGATGCTATCAACTTGGACAGGCCGTTGTTGTTTGCAGACAAGAGAAGAGAGGAAGGAAGGCAGTAGATGGCATCATCCTGTTTGTTCATTTTCTGACTTAGTTTGGCCTTATTGTTGTTGCATAACTAAATGATTTGTCAATTGTTTTTTTCATGTTGTGTATGTTATTTAAAGTGATTTAATTTGAGGGATTTTTACATTGCAGCAGCTTCATCTAAATTTTTGTCCTCAAAATCAGTTTCAAATGATGTGAATGTGACACTGGAAAAAGAACAAAAGAGACATGAGGGCGGTCAACAACTGCATTCACTCAATATAGCCACACAATCTCAAAGTTGACACATAAGCACAAACATAAGGCATCACTTTCTTAAACGGGTCGCACACACACCGCACAGCACAATAAAAATCCCAAACCGCACTAACAAAATTAGTCGTAGTTGTGGTAACAATAATTGCAATTCCAAATTGGAATATTAACTGTTTAAGATGCCATTCCTTGGTCAAACTACTGTTTAGCTACAATCTTATGTGGAGCAGAAAAAAGGCTACTGAGGAGGTGACCATGTTGATGGACAACCCACGTGCTTTGAATCCATCGTGGGCCTCAGCACCGCATATTGCTCGGAAATCTTCACAATTTCGACTCAAGATAATTGGGATTTTTGTTAAGCCTGTCAAACATCAGGAAATGGACCCACCACAAATGGCCGTCCCCAACTCCCCCGTTTCTCTACCCATTAAAGATGCTTGTTAGCTGACCTGCCATAGATTGTCGTTGCTGTGACGGCTCAGCAACAATCTATTACTCTGACTAGGAGCCCACGCATCTCATAACTGGCACCGAATATTGGTTTTGCTGATAATTTCTAAAAAAAAAAAAAAAAACACACACACTAACGAGGAAACTACACCGGGAGGCATGTTGGCAGGATGTGGGTGGCTGTCCTATGGGAGAGGAATCTCTAGGATGTATAAATAGTTACAGCATCACCCGACAGGGGTCCTACCGCCTCCCCTTACAGGGGTCCTACCGCCTCCCCTTCACAATCTTACCTGTGTCTGCAGTGCCTCGCAATTAGCTAGACATGTAGGTGACTACAAGACAGTCAAGTTTGCCATCTCCATTGCCCCCCATTCCAAAAGCAAGCCTTCAGGGTAATGTTAGATCTTTTCATAAGTTACAAAGATGTAAGTAGACAAATTAGCTTAGGAGACACTCAGGGTTGTGTCTTTAACGGCTGCGCGTTGCCTCAATTTGTAATTAGCAAACAGCCACTGCTTTAAACTCCCATATTGCACCTGAGGCCTTGCATCCATAACCTGACAGCCCGGTAATGAAGGCTTATATATCCCACAGGCTCTGCTTGTCTCTCGCCAGCCGAGTTTGTTGTTGTGATTCATGCTGAGCTGCTGTGAAAACATATTGTTTACGCCCAAGTATTCATTCTTCCAGGTTTTTCATGCAGCCCTTCTAGCAAAGTGATAGTCAAATCAAATGAATGTGGATTTTTATTTTTTTTTTCCCTGAGAGGCATAGCTTTTCATTTTGGCCAATCACCTGTGTGCCTCAATTCATCAGAGGAATGTCCTATCTGCCCAGGACTGTGGTTGTGAGTAGCACCTGGGGAGCTGATGAACCCTTCCGACATTGTCAGCTCCACGTTTAATGACTTGCCGTTGGTTATTTTCACCAAGCGCTTTGTATTTGATGTGTAGAATAAAATCCCATTTGTACCACCCCAGATCCTCTACTTCCATTACAAATTAGATGCGTGCTTTTCATTTTGGTTCGTAGTTGAATCCAGATGACAGTGCTGTATCGTTTTTGAACTTGCCGTCTTCCTTCTACCTGGTACCTTTCATCTGCTTTCCGTTTAAATTTTGGGAGAGAAATGATAAATGCACAGGTGTTCTTTAGTCCAATTCATGATTTGCATGTGTAGCTCAACCTCTTAGATCATTATTCAGGTTCGTTAGGCCTTTGATTTTGATTTTGTTATGTTTTTTTGGGGGGGTGGGGGGCTTTTGGGGGGGGATTAACATGTGCAAGTATTTTAAAGTCTTGATTTTACGGGTTTAAATGAAAAAAATGTCTTTTTTTTTTGTAATGTCACGAATCCAGACCGAGTGTTTATCACAGATCACCTGATTTTACAAAGATGTTCATGATGTTCATCTGTCATATGAAGTAAAATGTATATATGTACATAGGGATGAGAGCTGAATATAAAGTGACGTTAAGTGAAGTGGGGCAGAGGACTAAAGGAGACAGATTTGAACAGTTTACTTTTGTGTTACAAAACTGCATTTGTTGGTTTACCGTTAAACTCAGCTGAGTTCAAATGTGATTTATGTCTTGCATTCTCTCATCACAAAATTACAATTTCAGTTTCCAAGCCATCTGTGGTCCCGTCGACCTCATACTGACAATTGAATAATTGGTTGATGGATTGGTTTGAACATGTTTAATAAAGTCGAAGAATGTCAACGTGGCCCTTGCATTCTTCGATATTTCTGTTTGTGGCCATCTATGAAAAAAAGTTTGGACACTCCTGCCATAAAAGTGTCTCCATATGCCTTACATTGCTCCGACCCGGAAAACCTGTGTCAGGCTAGTCATATTATATTGATCTGGGGTCATGGAACATTTACCGACAACTGTGCAGACATACAATATCAGTATTGGTGCCAATACCGGATGGTACCGGTGCATCCCTCCTCCGATAGGTAACACTGTAGGTCTCGGCACACATACTGGCTGTCAACCACAATTTCAAAACTGGCTGTTTAGGTTTTGCATAATTCTGTGAACAAGAAAACACTATTCAAAATAAATACTCTACCAAGCATTTGTAAGCATCAGTTCAATGCTTTGAGGATATCTTGAGCTTTTTAAAAAAATATGTTTGGTTACCTTCCAACCTTGTTTCAAACCGAATAAATAAATAGGATACCTAAGGCTACTACTACCTATTTTTCATAGGAAGCCATTGCTTTCATTTCAGTTGAGGTTGTGTTACTAGGAAGGAGTGCCGCTCATCAATGGACAGATATATTCAAAGGTCAAGGAGTAGGTCGTGTTACTAGAAGCACGATGAACGGCAACAGTAAATCGACACATTGGATTGATAGACTCATCATTTTCAATTAATACTGACATCTCTGAAATATGTAGCCAACTGAAAGAAAATATGCGACAAAGTCCTTTGTTGTACTGCACCGTTGTACATAAAGTACTTTTCACTTTTGTCGGCCAAACTTACTAAAATACTGTGACATGTATTTGTTTAATTATATGATCTGCTACCACTGCTGCAGATTTATAGAGGTATCTGTTTTTTGTATATTTTATCATATTACTACTATACGTACTGATTACAGTGAACTCAATTAAGTTTATCATGTTATCGTTGTTATTTATGCCATATGCACTGTTGGGACAGGAGTTGAACATTCACAAACAGCTGTTAACTCTTATGAAACAAATCCTTCACATTGCCTTTATACTTGAGTACATAACAAACTTACAGTCTTTCAGGGAATTAGTTTATATCATGATACAGTATAATGAGCCATAGTGTTTGAATGAATCAACCACAGTATTAAAAGGAAAGGTCATCTCACACTCTTTCAATTGTGAATTTTGGATCCATTCATCCTTGATGATGCCTGGAGATGTTTTTAATGGAATTCTATGGCACTTCTCTTGCATGTACCATACACACATTCATAAAATTACACTGGATCTGCCTTTGGCATAAGACTTGCTGGGTCATTTGATTCCAGCTAATAACAAGAATTAGCCCCAAGAAAGGCATAAACGAGCTTTTTTTTTTTCTCTCTGAATCTTCCTGCTGTTCATCCAAAGTGATGACTGAAGGCTCTCCGTTTGAGGGCTAATTGTGTCATCACGGGCCTCCTGTAAAGGGTATAACATATTTATTCAGCCAGCTATCAGAAAAAAAGGACAAAAGAAATACTCTCAACTCAACTTGTACTTTCAAAATGATTCACTGTCAAGTCATCATGCTTACCACGCAACCTCGAAGACATTTTCCTCTGTTTAGGAATCTGAAGAGCCCATGTTAATACTGTTTGTTAAAAAGAATACATTGCTAAATTCCTTCTTGAGAGAGAGAGAGAGAGAGATACACAGTGTACTGTATATATTCAGAGATGGGCACTTTACCCTATTTTGCCAGTCTGTCCTCTGTCCACGTCTGTCCTTGTCCTTTTAAAGCACTTCTGTCCTTATATTTCACCAGTCCGCCACCGCCGGAAACAAACACACAAAAAAAAAAAAACATCCAAATGTGATGGTGTGGGAGAAAAGCTAACGGCAGAGGCAAAGCCATCACCAGAGCCCATATACGCCACAGACAGCACTTTGCTCCATATATCCGCGTAGCATTGCCAATCCCATCTTGAATGGCGCTTGTTGCAACAAATACATCTACAAAGACGCCTTCTGGAGTACGGAGACGCCACAGCCATATTTGATGTGACAAAATGAAGCAAATTTTAAAGATGCCTCCTTTACTTACTCCTTGGAGATGTATCGGCAAGCAAAAATTCACTGGATTACTACAGAATTGCTTTTGATTGCATGATTCAACCTCAATTTTATGTTAATATTGGACAAATTTATGGCCAATATTAAAGCCACAAACAATATGGCGGATGTGCTAACCTATCACTATGACCCAGTTCAACAGTTGTCTGCTTCATAATTGACAAGAATACGTATCTTCATTTTCGATTTCCAAAATCTGTGGCTCCTGTGGAATCATGTATAAAACAGTTCGAATGGCTCTCAAGTTGCCAACACTAATTTAATTTGTCCTTCCTCACTTGCAGTGATGCACCATGTCAGTCAAAACCCATGAAGTAAGAATCCAAACATCGCCTAACGTGCCAAAACTGCAATCGATGATCACCCAAATTTACGCTCACATCAACTTCTGAAAGTATTAAAATGATCGCCCGAGTATTATGGATTTGGGGGGGTTTCCTCTTCAGAGAGGCGCTCCCTACAAAGTTTATGTCACTTCACGAAACAAACACATCGTCCATAAAATACAAAATACATGACAGGTCTTGACATATTACACAATGCCACACTTTGATTTTTGATTTGTTGTCGGTTTTGTTTGTTGTCAAGTGGCTGATTGTACTAGACAAGTGAGCATTGTGTTGGGATATTAGATGATACTTTTGCCTCTAAATCAATGTATTTTAGAGGTTTTGTTTTTATTATTTTAGGTTTGCAGTGTTGCATGCAATTTTGCATATCTTTTGTTGAACATAACAGTGAGTTATTGCAACTTCTGGAAATAGTGTCACATTTTGCTTCTTTCTCCTTTGTAGAAAATGCAATAACTCCCTTCTGCAGGAGATGTGGTGTGTAATGTGCATGACACTGTGTGTTTCCGTCTTTTGTCATTTTTAATACCGCAGTCTTATCGGGAGAAATGACAAGCTCAAATGAGCTGGCGCGGCAATTACCGCAGTGTGAATGAATGTGTGTATGCCAGTCAGGTAGAGGCTGGGTGCTGATGGGAAGATGTTCACTACATCACCCCCTTTTCCTATCTTGTCTTCTTCCAGAGATCACGGTGCACTCCTCAGATAGGCACTGTAAGCCTAATAACTATATGGAAAATATAAATAATTTGGATTCATTCAGGTGTCCTAGAACTATTTCCAAACATATGCAGACTTTTGTTTTGTTTGATGTGTTTTTGTTCGGACAACGCTGTCAAAAATACAAGATATATATATATATATGTGTGTGT
>NW_017805783.1:3082991-3083870 GCF_001891065.2 Hippocampus comes | reverse complement strand
ACACACACACACACACACACACACACACAGCCGTTGTACTGGAGTTCACTATATGCAATATATTTATGTGGGTGTGACTACTGCTCTGGCTGCTGAGTTTAAAGTATTATGTCAGTTATATTAAACACTTTTACTGAACCATATCCGCAGCAGTAGTGAAAATAATAGTAGTGGGCTATAATAAAAGATGTTTTCAAGCATCTACACCAGCAGCTCAATAATAACACGTTCACAAAGAGTCTCCGTCCTCTAAAAGGGGAGTGAGGGACACATCAATGAGAAAAGCCTGCAGAAGCCACAACAATCAGTGGATGTGGATGTGTCAAACATGCAAGTGTCAAACAGTACCCACTCACCACCCCGTCTGTGTGTGTATGTGCGTGTAAAAGGGCGTAATGCGCACTCTGTGAGTCCGTGGGCGGCTGTCACCTCTAAACAGCAAAGTTTCCACATGACAGGTCCAGGCGAAGACAGTTCGGCTACTGCCACTGGGCAGGTTAGAGACGGCAGCCGCCCCCTCGCCTCCCTCCTTCCTTCCCCCGAACTGCTCCAACCTCCCACTCTGTCTATGTTGTGACCACTTGTGACAACGCTCGCAGGTTATTGCTGTTTTTCTCTCCACTTGTTTATTATCTGTCAACATTTTCACATTTCAAAGCACAGTAGATTTATATTTTTTTGTAGATTACTGATTTTCCAAGCTGTTTGGGGAAAATGGGATTGATTTAATTTGTTTGTTACTTCAGTGGTTTCAATCGACATTTTAGGGTCATGTTAGTGAAGGATACAAATATTGTGTTCTGTCAAAAAAAAATGTAGTATCGCCACCATCTGTGTCTCCCAAATCACCAACTGCTTCTTGTTTATAATATATATATA
>NW_017805783.1:3079391-3082696 GCF_001891065.2 Hippocampus comes | reverse complement strand
GTGTGTGTGTGTGTGTGTGTGTGTGTGTGTGTGTGTATATATATTTCATAAACCCCATGCCCAAAAACCTTATCTGGGGTTTAATATACAGGAGTGTATAAGGAGTGCATGACATGAGGCAAATGAAATGAGGCAGTATCAACAGTACATTATGATCAGAGATACACATAACAATTTTGGGCTTGTTCTCAAAGGAGCAACAGAGATGTTTCTGAATGCTATTTTTTTTCCACGGCCCACCGACCTCACTGGACTTCCAGTCAACGGTGGTTCCTATCATGTGCCGACACAAGGCGGCAATGCTGATGTAAAATAATGCAAATAAGAGCCGAAGCAAAACGTTGCGGTCGGTTGTTGCGTTGTTCATATGGCAAGCGAGGACGGTCAGTCTTGAAAATGGAAACCAAAGCTATCGGAAGGTTTTGTGTATTTTGTCATTTTCAGTCAGTGTTACTGTCGCAGATTCGATGTAGCAAGGCCGAGATGCCCACAGAGCATGCCACCTCGTCAATGGACCCTCCTTGCTCAGCTACCGTCGCAGCCCCGCAAGTGACACCTTTTGCCGGGGGAATTTCAATCAGGACATGAAGTGATTTCATTCAGGATATTGACCGCCAGCCACTACCTCAAAAGATAATGCAAATGCTTGGTATGCAAATGTACAATGACAAAATTCATCGTGGTGCACTCTTATCATTTTCAGTGTGCATGCACACCTGCACACCACTTGTATGAAGCCTGATTATTATGTATGCCTTGAATTTTTTTTCCCATTAAATGGAACTCTTATCTAGAAGTGCCACACTGAACATCATTTAAACAATTTCACGCATTTAGACAATTTCATGCGTATTTCCATTGATGTTCTATTAGCTCATTCATTTTCTTTGCTACCTTTGGATGAAAAGTACCAAATGATTGTGTTTGACTGGTGAGAAAGAGCAGACAATGAGGCATGTTCACTTTTTATTGTGTGTCCTTTTCTAATTGTGTAATTAAAACAGTTCCGAGATGTCTAATAAAAAGTCTCTGACATGAAACTGCAAAACCAGTTTGAGCACCCTGGTTGAAAATCGTTTGGTCTTGGGTGGGAAGTTCTGTTTTATGTAAATTAGCCACCACACAACCCTGCCTCCATGTAGTGCCTGGTGTGCCAACATCAGAATTGCTTTCAATAGCATTATTATACCATTATGACTGTTGCCGGAGCTAAGCTAAGCTTATTGTCTAAAAAAAGTGATTGCGAATGGAAAAGCGCAAGTGAGGCACGAATATTGACTGTGAAAACCACTGAATTACACTTTTCAATTAGCGCATGTGTGTATGTGTGCGCGCGTGTGTGTGTGTGTGTGTGTGTGTGTGTGTGTGTGTGTGTGTGTGTGTGTGTGTGTATGTTTGTGTACACTTGACTCTCACTTTGGGATATGTCTTCACCAATGTCAACCTGATGATGATTATAGAAGTTTCTGGAGGTGTTCCAACCGGAGACTGGCAATATTCATTACACCTGATTGACATTGCCCTCACGGCCACAGCTGGAATACGGAGCTTGTGATTCTGGAAGCCAGATAAACCGGAGCTACGCCTTCATTCTTCTTTTTGGTAGCCTGTAGAATGCTTTCCAGCGGCACGGTAGTCGACTGCTTATCACGTCTGCCTCACAGTGCAAAGGAGTTCAGGGTTCAATTACAGGCCCCGACCTTCCTGTGTGGAGTTTGCATGTTCTCCCTGTGCCTGCGTGGGTTTTCTCCGGTTTCTTCCCACATTTCAAAAACATGCCTGGTAGGTTGATTGAACACTCTAAATTGTCCCCAGGTGTAATTGTGAGCGTGAATCGTTATTTGTCTATGTGTGCCCTGCGATTGGCTGGCAACCAGTTCAGGGTGTACCCCACCTACTGCCCAGAGATAGCTGGGATAGGCTCCAGCACGCCCGCGACCCTTGTCAGGAGAAGGGATTAGAAAACGGATGGATGGATGGATAGAATGCTTCCTCCTTCTTTTGTTTCCTCTGGTTGTGGCAATATGGTGCACGGCAGCTGTCTACCATTGAAGAGAAAGCTCCTGTTCAGTGTGACTGTGCTATTATAGATCATGTATAGGTCTAACAGAGACAAGAGCTTCGATGAAATAAAGATGACGGAGTGACGATGACAGACTGGCATTTACTGATGGTACGAAAATAGTGATGACAAACGGAAGCGTAGTTAAAATAACGACGGACTAACGATTACAGTTTCGTTCGGTTTGAAATGATGACGGACTGACGATGACGGACGAGTGGCCCCGTCGCTGGTGAATGCCAAATGATCGGCCACCAAAATTCACAGACGTACCCACAATTGTTTTCTACACAGCAGAAAATCCAACAGTGCTGACAGGCAAAAACATCAACATTGTTTTTGCAAAATAGTCCAGTTTGAGCAACAGTTCACGAAATCGTCATATTTCTTCCAACAAATTATCGCATGAGCGAATTAATGTATGCATTGCTTTCAGTTGTCATGTTATCAAACAGAAATATTATTACCTGTGACAATCACACATTTGAGCATGCATGCGTGATTTTCCACTTGACAAATTACCATACATTTACATTTTCCTATTTGGCATTGCATTAAATGCTTGTCAAACGCATAATGCATTGTGATGAACACTTTTGGGTTATTTGTGGATCTGTAGTAATGTCTCAAGAGAGCTCTGAATAGAAAATACCATTAGCTACTGACAAAACTGACACTATTACACAGCTGCTAGAATTAGAAGTACAATAAAATATACAGTTGTCATTTCTGGTGACCAAATAGGTTGATAAAATAAAATGAGTTTTCAAGTCTTTTAATAGTGACCAAACTGTCTTTCAATCCTCTAGATCACATATGTCAAAGTGCCGGCCCGCGGGCCAAATCCGGCCCGCGAGAATGTTTTCAGTGGCCCCTGGGATGATATTGATTTATTATTAGAACCGGCCCGTGGACCGCAGCAAGCCGAGAGCCCGCAGATCTTTTACACGCACCAAAACTACATTTCCCACAATGCAACGGTGACGCGCCAAGCAGTCGGCCGCTTTATTTAAATATTTATTCGTCTAGCAGTCGTTCCCATAACAGTGACATTAGCTTTCAGATACCCATCAAAAATGGCAAAACGGAAGGTGGACACTGAGAACCGGGGGTTTCAAACAAGGTGAGAGTCGAAGAACATGTTCATGGACGTAGCTGGAAAACCTGGGTGTCTTCTGTGTGGAGAAAGTGTGGCGCGATTGAAATAGTGTAATCTGAGACGACATCATGAAACGAAACACGC
>NW_017805783.1:3055694-3079210 GCF_001891065.2 Hippocampus comes | reverse complement strand
TTGATGAACTTGTAGAAAAGTTAAGACACCACCGAGTATCAGCCTCAGCCTCAAAGAAGTGAATATTACTTATAATATACTGTGCAATCACATATTAAGCGTTTTTACTCAGTTCAAGTTTAAAAATTAAAGTACAATATTTGCTTTCGCTGCTTGTTACTTCTTGAAGAAAGTGTTGTTTTTGGTTTATACATTTTTGCACTTTATTTTATTGTATTTCAATCCAATTATGTTTTAAAAATATTTTATTCGAGTAAATGATCGAAAATTACTGCACTATTATTTGTTTTTCTTTTAAGTAAATTTAGCCTACTTTTGCTAAAAGAGAAAATATGGACTAGTGATAGTGCCTTGAATAATATCGGCTTCTTTCATTCATGTTATGGGTATTTTTATACAAAGGAAATTTTTTTGTGCCTGTTGAAAATTAAAGTTTAATGACATAGCCATAAAAAAATGTTGCTTTATTTATCTGACCGTATTGGAATGTATTTGTTAGGTTTTCGGTCAATTAAATTTGGTTCAATAAACAATATGTGGTTATTTTTAAAATTTTCAATGAACATTCGATCAGTCCGGCCCTCGGCTTGCAGCAAAAATTTTTATCTGGCCCTCCGTCCATTTGACTTTGACACCCCTGCTCTAGATTTAGTAAATTGTCATTCAAATAAAGTGCTACAATGTATGTAAATGTAAGTCTTGTTTTTGTTTTTGTTTTTCAAGTCACAGCCTATTCACCCAATGTATTTCCCCGATCAAACATGCCAGTTCGAGTCATGTTTTCATGCGATTGAAAAATAAGTGCTTGACTGGTAGGCCTACTCAATACACACATTACCGTCCATGGCCATTCTTGAGATCAATATTTGATTGTCGATTCTAAATAGAACCATCGCACTGGCAGCAAATTACCTGCCATTTAAATATTTGCAGAATGTGACGAATTGAGACTGCGTCACCTTTGCTGGTTTATTGCATGGAAACTGATTAGGAATGTTATACAAAGCCGAAAAAAATGAGTGGCGGTGGATTCACTTGAAGTCCTGGTTCTGACCTCAGTGACAGGCTAGATGCCTTGACTCGGCTGATTGAGGAAGTGTGGGTTTTGATTTCAGCCCGGCTCCCTCACTGCACAGGATATGATGTGCCAAACAATGGCACACGTAGACCTTAAAGAGGCGTCTTGCACTTTAACTGCTAATCTTTGATGGCCCATGATGGATAGGGATACAATATTTTATGCGCCTTTTTTCTTGTTTCCACATGTGTTCTGCATCGGAGTTGGACAGGTCATTCATTGTACATTACATCTCTTGTTACAAAAGGCTCAGTAGAACTCTTTAACAGATGGACATCTCTGAACATCACATTATCCAATGATTCAGTGTCGAATAAGTGTGAGGTTATAATGCATTCAAAAAAGTAGATTACATTTGGCACACCATTAATTGGCTGCACATGAAAGTGAGTCAGATCTGGTCAAACAGCATTGAGATGTTTTGTGCTTTCTGCGGGAGCCGCAGAAATTTTGATATGAACAACCTTACCTCATGTTATTTGGAATATTCTCAGCACTAAACTACCCAAGTCGTCTCCCTCACAACTATTCCGTAGTAAATGAAAATCGGGAAAATAATATAGGATGCATGTCATGCCAGCTGCATGTGACTTTTGCAATAAACAATATGCGCATGCGCGTTTATTGACTTTTGCCTTGCCTGATGTAAGGAGTGTAGGAATGTGAATGTTGGACACATTAGCAATGAAATCCATCTAACCTACATTATACCGAATTATTAGAGATGTGTGCAAAAGCTCCGTGATCGCTGTGGTCTTCCACTGTTGTTTGGGCCATGCCATTACGGCACAGGCACAGGTTAAACATTTCATATGTTCTCTGTTATCACAGGCTACTGCTTTTTGTACAATTTAGAGAGAGATGAGAAGCATCTTTTTGTCATTTTTCTTTGTGCTTCTTGTCGCATATATGCGGCATCTACAAATCTGCACCAAGCCTAGGGACGTCATCCGTCTTTCCCTCCCAGATATGTATGCCTTATCTTCTCCCTGTGAAATGTTTCAGAGCCCGCTTGTGGTATGTTGGTGTTCAATTCAGAATTGTGTCACGGTGATTAATAGCTTTCTGTGAAATGATATCTGTCAGATTTTGAGAACAAAAAAAAAAAAACCCACAAAGGTACAAAGGTGCTGGTGTCCCACATTTATCGTTGTCATTTTGTGCTAATTGCTTGCCGAGAAATCACAAGTATGACTTGGACTGATGCTCTGTCCAAGTGGATAACAAGCTCAATCTGCCATGAATGATCTTTTTAGAAACGAAAAGACAGCTTTCTTATTTATGTTTTTTTTTTTTTAACTGACAGAAAAAAAATGTGCCTTCCTGCATACGCTACTCAATTGCACTGCGAATTTAACATGAGTAGAAAGTAATGTTGCTGCCGACAAGTGTCCTCGCCCTGACTTTTACAATGATCGGAAGGTTAAGTTAGCACTGTATTAGATTTATGCTGCCTTTCAAGGATCTTTCATTTCCACTTACTAGCTATAGCAATCCCCCAGACAGTCTATAAAATCCCACAGCTTACTTTTCTTTAATTAAATGCCACTCGTAATGCTCCCGATGCACCCTGTATATCTGCAGCCACAGCCGATGTCTTTACCAGCACAGAGCTACCTTTAATACAGTCTAGCTGAGCTGCTCCGGGGGACAGACCAACCAGGCATTCATCTTAACAAGGTCACACCGTTTGATTTTTAATATAACGGTCAGTGCTGAGGCCCCGCGTCCTCCTTTGAAATATTAGCACTCATTACTGATGTGGAGGCGGCCCCGCCCTGCTTCTCCATCAGCAATTCTTGGGTATGCGGGTATGTGCCCAATAACGTCTGCGCTGAGACCTGCTCATTCTCACAGAACAGAGGCGGTCCAAAAGTCGGCTTTATAGGCCCGCTTTATGGCATTCATTATGCTCACTTAACAGGCACTGTAATTCTTTCCTGTGGGTCAGAGAAATGAGGCGATTAACTATTAGGTCGAAATGTCGGTTGCCTGAGACTTTGGCCTTTTGTTTTTGATATAAAAGACAATGTCCCAGCCTTTAACCCTTCTGAGTTACTGCATACTTGCTATGAAGCAATGTAGTCCGGTTTTAGGCACAGATGAGGTGTCGTTCAAAGATGTTGTATTTTTATTTTCTTGAAAAGCTCTTCTCATTGTGTGTATAATGGTGCTTTGACTTACAAGTGCCCCAATGTGTGAGTTTTCCAAATTATGGGGCGTCTTGATTTGTTTTGCATTGTATTGCAAGCCAAAACTTGCGTCGTGACTGAACTTTAAATATGTTAACGCTCAGAAGTAAAGCAACACTCAGTGAATGGGACAAACAATAAAGTAATGTTGTTACCTCCCTGTCTAGCATATTGCCTGCCAATGAGGGGTTCAATTGGTTTTCTTTAATGTGGAGGATCATGTTGCTAGACCAGGGGTGGGAAAACTACGGTCCGCGAGCCGGATCCGGCCCATTGGTCTTTTTAATTCGGCCCGCCGAAGGTTGGGTCACAATTAAGGTTTGTTGTGAATGATTGCATTCATTTCTTTTGGACTTGTAGTGACAGGCATTTCAACGCCAGGTAGCGCATTGACTTGAAGTTGCAGCGCACCGGGGAAGGGACACATGGAGAGATTTTATCTATCACCTATGGACCTCTGTCAAATGGAAATCCCCGAACCCAGTAAAAAAAAAACAAAAACAAAAAAAAAACTGCTGGTCATTCAAATGAGGGGAAGCTCATATCCGCCTCAGACAGATCATCCAATTATCATGCAGAAGCCGAGCATCCTGGCCAGCCTCCTACCCCATGCACCTCCAAAGACGCTGAGCGTCTAATGGGTGGGATAAAGCACCAGAGCAATCGTCACTGTTCTCTTCTTCACACAAGCTCTGTTTATCTTGCAAATGGGAACAAAATTTATGCTGTTTTTACACACCCCAATTTGCAATTCCTCAAAACGAGATCCACTGGTTTTAAGGTGACCAAATGCTTAGGGTTATAGGGTAGAAGTGTTTGTTGTTGTTTTGTTTTTTTAAACGAACAGCTGCAGTCATCTGAAACTTTGGTTGTAAATCAGAGGGCCATGACCTTCTGCAGTGTGCTTGACCTTTCCGATGAGAAGATTGAATGAGCCACGCACCATTAAATTCACACGTTTTAGATTTCATACCGTATGTGGTCAGAACCCCGTTTTGAGTGCGGCTTCACTGATTTTATTGAAAGGAACAATTACGAGAAAGTAGTACATAAATCTAGCGAATAGCGATTTGAAGATGATCCTCTGAGTTAAGTTTTTGCAAAATAGGAGTCTTGGGGAAATGTTTGTGAATTACGTTTCCTTCAACGCAACAAGTTAGTAAGTATCTAAGCAAGTGTGTGTATATGATCCAGTACATGAAAACCTGGGAGAAAATCATTTCTGATCTTCCGAGTCTGCTAATTACCCACAATTACCTGAAGTTACTTTGTTTGGAGCATGGCAAGAAATGTTAAAGCAGGCCTTCATCCGCTGTTGGCAGTTGTTGCTGTTTTTTTAAGAGGCCTACTTCAGGTCTCTTTTGTGGCTCCAGATGTTGTGTGTGGCTATTTTTATTTAGCTTGTAAAAAGCAGCGAGCATAATAATGATGAGAGGGAGCTGTAGTGACATTGTATCTGGGTCTTACAAAAGATATGCCATATGCTTAATGTGATTTAGAAGCTGGTTTGGGGTTAGGGACTTTGAGAGGGAGGTTACCAAATTGAAATGCAAATCTTAACATTTCGGAATTCATTACGGTTGACACAGCCCAATGGAAAAGCAACAACAAAATGAAATGACATTGTTGAAGAGGGGCGTGAGGGCTGATGGTGAGCGCTCATCTCCGTCGAATTCCTTTTTCTGAAAGGAGTCAGGAAGAATGATTCTACCCTCTGACTGTTGATTATAGCGCACGGTCTCCTTTTTATAATTTATCCTTTAAATGTTTCTGAGAAGCCAGATATCATCATAGCTGCAAGGAGTTAGGAGTTTGTTTTTCTTAGTTCTGCGGATCAGGCTTTTTCCAGGACAACGAGGTCTTTCTAATATTGTCTATATAACTACAAACTTAATCAAGCATGGTCTTTTGAGTGCAACTCTGTGAATATATCACCAAGAAACATTACACATCTTTCTTCCATATACCTTTGAAGTAAACAAGAGGCAGACCTTGAACGTGGCTGCTTTTGTCTGAACCAAATACAGCCTCTGGTTAATTCGCTTTCCTAGAGATTTCTGATAACTACCAGGAGCTGCTGAATTTTGAAAGGTATTTAGTGGTGTTTATTGATGTGAACCTGCTCAAGTACTTTGAAGAACACAGCTATGTCATGCGTATTTCTTTAAAAACTATAAATCCAAAGGTCTTCTACATCAGGGGCTCCTCGTTTGTAACATTCGCAGAACAATCATCCAATGCCTGTTTGACAGATTGTTGAATATCTGAAGAACCCTTTTACATACCTTTAAACTATATATTAAAACTATATTTTTGTAATTCAGTAAATAAAACAATCTAGAAACAATTCAGCTGGTGACTGTGTTTCGGACAATCCATATACAGTCAAACCTTGGTTTTCAAATGTCTGTTCTCGACCAAATCGGTTTTCGACCCAAAATTTCGAGTTTTTTATGCCTCGGATTACGACCGAAATTCGGTTCTCGAACAAACTGAGCGCACTTAAATGCACCATTTGACTGCTCTCGCCTTCCTTACACAAGGAAGTGATGCTTCCTCAGGTAGACGAGGAAGTGACGCTTCCTCGTGTCGCTTTCCATTATGAGCAGATGTGTTCAATCAACTCTTTTTTTTTTTAAAAAGAGTGTGGTTTCGGTTTTCGAACAATTCGGTTTTCGAACAGCCTTCTGGAATGGATTATGGATGAAAACCGAGGTTTGAGTGTACTTCCATGAAGAAAAGACTGGTATTTTATGGCCGTGTTTGAGATGAACAAAAAAGGGATCTCAGATGGTTGTAGTTAGAAGGCTTTGGGCTCTGGGGATCTGCAGAATCAATCGCTCACTCAAACACAGATACCACATTATGAAGGTTCTGAACCTGGATTAGAGCCTAATCCCATCGTCAATTTCCCAACTATAGCCTGTATGTGTCTTTGAAGGCAACAAAAACTGAAACTGACAGTCTTGCTTAATCCTAGTCTTGTCCATTGGGTCCGAGAGGTTCAGCCATGCTGCTTCTTGAATAATGGAACTAATGCTTGAGCAAGAGCCACCCGTGCCACATGTATGTATATGCGCAGCTGTCTCACTCTTGTGAAATGTGATAATCCAGTCATGGGTGTTAAATAACATTTTGTATCTTCTCTCTGGTTCCATGCATGTTGGACTTCAACATTTGTGTGTTTACCTTTTTGGGTGGTTTTAAGGGAAAACAGGTTCATCATCATTCTCTGTCTACCTGGTCCTTTTTAGCCTACTGGCCTCACTTTAGATAGCGACCCTGATTGGGCCCTTTATCACCGCAGTAACTTTGACTTGCTTTATGGTCATTCCACAAACGCAAAATCAGGTCATAATTATTAGGTGCACAGAAAGACAAGAATAAACAATAAAAGATAAACAGAATTTTATTTTTAAAAAATGAACTGATTTTGTGATTGTAATGCACCATGAACATAATTTTAAAAGCTTCAAAGCATTTTTCATGAACCTGTGTTTTTTTAAGAGGCCTACTTCAGGTCTCTTTTGTGGCTCCAGGTGTTGTGTGTGGCTAAAGCATTTATCATGAACCTGTGGACCAGTGTCAATTTCATGGAAGAGTGGGGGATGGCGAGTGGTGGCTGTTCCCCCTGGTCATAAAACCAGGGTGACTTTCTCTGAATCTGGACTTCCTGCTGCAGAGACTGTGGGATCTCCTACCAGAGTTCAGCATGGAAAACAGTCCATGGCGGTGGTGGGTTTGGTCCGAGATGTGTTGGGCCCTGGTCATTCACGGATGGAGGGGAGCAGGGTCCTGATGATTTTTTATCGCTGTTCTCAACATTCTCTGCAGAGACCTCCAGTCCCAGGTCTTGCAGGCCCCAAACCAGACACGGTGACGGTCTTTCAGGGTTGTAACTTTCGCACAGACATGGGAACTTTTGGAGCAACTTTGCTTTCTTCATACCACAGGAACTCATCTGCTCCTGTGGTATGAAGTTCCTGTCAAGTTCCTTCCTGGTCATTTCTCAGGGGCAAAACAAGACCCTGCACGTGGGGTGATATTTCGAAAAAATTAACTTCTTAAATCACGTAGCGTTACAGTCCCTTTACAGTAAAAAATAAAAATGTCTTGTAAATTTGACAGGAGTGGGATATAAATGAGGCTTCAATCAAGCCCAACTCTCCACTCTCTGAAGCTTTGGGCGTGTCCGCTGAAGATGATGAAACCACACCCCACTCAACTGTCTACATACATTTCTCTTGTGCTCTGAAAATATTTGTGATTAAAAACTCCAGTGGCTGGAATTTATCCCACCGAGTCGTCGCAGGGATTTCACCACCTTGATGAGACGCCCTGGTCACCAGCTAGCTCACAAGCTAGCTCGCAAGCTAACAAGCTCCCAGATGTTCCTCGCAGCAGAAGCCACAGACAGCTGGCGAATTTGTCCGCTGCATCCTCTCTTTGGTTGGTGTTGGTGACCCGCCCCGCCAGTGTCCACGTCACACGCGTTGACAACGGTGTACTCTGCCTCTCATTAAAAAAAAAAAAAAAAAAAAAAAGTCAGTAAAATTAAACATGCTAATTGGTCCCATGAGAACCAATTAAAGATGGATTTTTTCGTGAATTTATAAAACCCTCCCAGATGCTACCGGACAGTGTTTAAAAAAGTGGCCATGTCCGGGCAAAAGATGGCGTTTGGTGACCCGAGATAAAGCTACTCTACAACTAATGTTATTGACTGTACATTGAACATTTCACCATGCAAAGAAACCGAAACCAGCATTTTAACTAGGTCTTGTGTAAATGTGATCCTAGACTGAAGTGTAGTGGTTAATATGTACAGTATGCCTCCAATTCTTTTCTTGCAATATTAATTGCACAAAATTATCCCTCCAGGGGGATATAATTAGTCAAAGCTAATAATGATTAAAGTTGAAAAGATTTTTTTCACATTTAGTTTCTATTGAAGTGCTGTTCTTTGGATGCATTAATTGAGAACAATATATTTTTTTCCACCAAGAAAATGTTTGTGTGTGTGTGTGTGTGTGTGTGTGTGTGCGCGCGCGCGCGTGCGTGCGCGTGCGCGCGCATGCTCGTGCATGGGTGTGTGTGATTCAATATTAGCTTGAATACAATTAGCATGTATTAGAAACTGCAAGGGCAGATCATTATCTAGCAAAATGCTTACATTTGTAACGCTGAGATGAGTTACGTATTTTCTTTTTATTTCTCTTCTTATATCGTAGTCTGCAACCCCATTTCACAATTAGTAAGCCAGTCAAATGACAAACCCAAATCTGCTGCAAGGACCAAGATGACCAAGTGGCCAAATCTGAGAGGATTTATTGAGCCCTACATTGCCCCCCTCTGCAATACTGTTGACTCAATACATGCTGTGTTTGTTTCCACATTTGCGCAAAACCACTAAGAAGCATGGATAGTTAAATAGGCAACGATTCTCTGTGTTTATAAGGGGCATCATTTATGAACATTTCAAGGAAATTGTATTCATGACTTCCTGAAATTTTGACCGAACATTACTGTCTCTGCTTTCGGCTTGAGCCTGAGTGCTCCAGGATTGCTACTATTGAACCCAGGGTACCATTTGATGGAGTTATCAAAGTAAACATGTGGCATATTTGATGGCATTTGAAATATCCTCTTGTAATAATGCTCTCTCCGGTGAGTAACATGAGCTATCCTTGTCATGCAAATAGTCGGGTTTCTGATATCACACAGTGTCAAAATATTGGCATTTATCGCAGTCTTAATAACCCTAACCAAACAATATAACCTGCCTTGTGACAGTCCACTGGCTTCATGCTAACACACAGTGCAACACGCCACAGGATGACAAAACTGATGGCCCTGTAGTTATAACCCTTTCGGCAATGGATATTTTGAACACAAACAGTGCAGCAACACATGTAAATGGACAATTTAAAATACAGATAACGTTATCGTTTGTGAAAAACAATATTACTACGATAATATTACTACTGCAACTCGATGAGTTTAGAACAGAGCATCTTCTTCTTGTGCCTTTTGTACTTATGATACTGCCCCCTGGTGGCCAAGGCTAATACATCAGAAGTAGCAACAAAATATGAATGAGCACTGACACATACAATCATGATATTATTAACATCTTGAGCGCCAACGTAGAAACATTGCAGCAAGCAACCTTTACAGTATACCTTTAGCTCAAACCATTTACAAGCAACAACCTTTTGGCAAAACAAAACAGAATTTTTATTGAAAAAAAAATGTGGCACTTAAATGGTTAAATACCGAATACACACAATATAATTACATTTAATACAGGAGTTTGTTATTTTTCTGTTAATTTTTTTGTTGGTATTTTTGGGGGACTGCAGTGGATTACTGGCATATCAAACATGTGCTTCTCTCTCTCTCTCTCTCTCTCTCTCTCTCTCTCTCTCTCTCTCTCGCTCTCTCTCACGTGGCCAACCGCAGAGATTAGGCCATCAGACATGGTCCTCTGTTTCTTCCAGTCACATACCCACAAACACACACACACACACACAGACACACACACACAAGGGTCGTGCACATGCTAGAGCCTGTCCCAGCTGTCTTCAGGCAGTAGGCAGGGCACCCTTAACGGGGTGCCAGCCAATCGCATGGCATAATTAACTTATACCATGCATGTTTTTGGAATGTGGGAGGAAACCGGAGTTCCCCAACAAAACCCACGCAGGCACGGGCAGAATAATGCAAACTCCACACAGACAGGGGCCAGAATTGAACTCATGTCTGTGAGGTGGATGTGTTAACCCGTCGATCACCGTGCCGATCTATGTACATTCTATCTATCTATCTATCTATCTATCTATCTATCTATCTATCTATCTATCTATCTATCGATCTATCTATCTATCTATCATCTATCTATCTATCTATCTATCTATTTAAGAGGGAGGAAATTTCATCTGTGCTGTATGCACATACAGCACATTTGACAATAAAGTTGTACTTGATACATGATCTATCCATCCATCTAGTTTTGCTGTATAGATTGATGTTGTCTCTTGCAAAAAAAAAAAAAGAAAAAAATGGTGTGTTTGAAAAATTTTTTAAACAAGCTGAAATTTTTTGGATCCATTGTTAAAAGACACATAGCAAAACAATGTATCTAAGGTTTGATTCATCACATCGCACATGCTAAATTCATCTATTTGCTCACACAATGTGCAAAAGATACTTTGCCGCAATTCAAGTTACGCTCCTTTAGTAGATTAGCTTCTTTGATGTTTATACTGCAATAGCCAAAAAAGTTTTCCATTATTAAAATGTTTCACGGACATTGATCTGCCTTCATATGGTTGATTCTACATGCTACCCAATTATTATTCCGAAGGGGAAGGGTTTCTCACCCAGGTACTGAAGGAGTAGAAGATTAAAAGCCAATGAGAAACATCTGTGCCTCCACTGTGCCTCCCTCAAATCTGCATCTCATTCTTATGGCTGCCATCCAAATAGCGCCTTGCAACGCAGGGAGGGGAAAAGTCAAACATCAAGGCCAGTGACGAGTGGGAGCCGTTGCCAAGGAAACGCATACCTCACATGGGTTTAAGAGCCGCATCCTATCACATGCTATCAGGAATTACCATAAATCTTCTGGCAGTTTGGGCGGTGGTTCAGGTGGAACTCAGCAGTGAATGACAATGTGTTGGTCTTCAAATATCAGCAGACACAGAAATTGCCTTCACATTTAGCTTGTGACAATAAAAAAAAAAAAAAATGCCTCTAATGTGTTTTCCTTTCATGCATGCTCACAGAAACTGAAAAAGCGGGTCAGGCAGTCTGTCTTCTTCTGCTGTATATTTCTGTTACTATAGAGACGAATGTTTGTAAGATCAACTTTAGTGGGAAACAAAACACACACAGAAATGTGCTGCATTTATGCCAGATAATCAGTGACCGGCTGTCATCACGCTTATTGCATTTCGCCACCATGCAGCTGTTCGCACGTCAAAAGTCCGCCGTGAGAATGATCTCCAAACACAGCGGCCCATCTCGGTAACCTCCACAAATGGCGGCTTTTCCCGATCAAGCATCCTCTTCACCTCTGGCGGGTTGCAATGTCGCTGAGAGCATTATCAGATGTGTTTGAGCAACACCCGCCGGCATGACCCCTGTGGGCAGTGCAGATATCATGTGACCTTTTCTGCATGACTCCCAGATATTAGCGCACTCGCCCTGCCTTATTACCGAGGGAACATTTAGCATTAGGCTTTATAAATGACTTTTCCTTTACCTCCATCACTCGTTTCTCTTTGTCAGCCTCCTCCCCGTTCTCCCTTTCCCTGCTCCCCTCATTCTCCTTGCTCCTGAGCCCATAACCCAACCTCCCCAGCGGCCCAGCCTCCATAATCGCATCAGTTCACGGCCCTCTTATTCTAGCCGAATTGCTTAATTGGTATGTGTTCTACATAACTGTTGGAGTATTAGACTCACAAATGAAGGTTAGAACCTCAGTGCTTGTAATCGACTGAAAGAAATTGATTTGTGCTCAGCTGCCCTTCTGGGACGAGACTTTATGGTTCTCTGAAGAAATGAAGCTTTTATAATTGTGTGTTCTCTCCCCACCCAGCCGTCCAGCCAAGCCCCCACCCACCTCTTTCTCTCTTTTTCTCATTCCTGCCAATTGTTTTGTTGACATTCATCAAAAAGCAAGACACGAGAAACTTGAAGGTTATGTCTGGTCTTTCATGCTACAGTGCACCTATACACTTTGTGTAAATGTAGGTCGACTGAAGAGTGAATACAGTATGTATCCATCGCTCACACGCACACCCTAATCTAAATTGAATATATGATACAGTAGGAATGAGTCAATAGAAATCTGATTATACACTCGTATGGATGAGATACTGTATGACAGATTTTCATAAATTGTGTTCTGAGTGAGCTCCTTGGACTACGCGAATCATACAATTTCAAAACAAATTGACATGAAATTATTCTGCATTGTGTTCTTAAAACTGTGAAGGGATATACTGTATGTACTTGTTCCCATAACTACTTTACATTTAACTGAAGGGTGTGGCATTAGTCAAGAAGGAAACCAGTACTTTTTTGTGCAAAATCACAATATTGGATCCATAAATATTCCATGTGAACACTGTGATCCATTATGATTGTTGACGTTTTCCTCTAGTTGTTTGGTACCTGTGGGCCAAGTTTGGCAATGCTCAATAAAGACTCCAAATTGTCTTTAGTCGTGGATGTCAGTGTGACAATCACGGTACACGTTGATGTTCCCTGTGATTGGCTCCCAACCAGTCCAGGTTTACCCTCCCTCTAGCCCAAAGTCAGCTGGGAGCGGCTCCGGCCCACCCATGGCCCAAATGATGGAGGATAAGCGGTATAGAAAATATATGAATGGGTGGATTGATAAAGCCACCTACATGACCAGAGTGGAATTACTGTTTGTTTTTATTTTTATTTGTGCCGTTTTTGAAACCTTTTTAATCTCCGGAACATGTACTTGGGAAAACACCCGTTAAACAACATGGTTGATCATATGTTAAATCTGTACAAATCCAAAATGAGCTTTGATGTCCTAGAAGAGCAGCAGAGCTCGAAGCCAACCTTCCAATCAACCTCGTGACTTAACTGTGCATCTTCAGCATTAGTATTCGAGAGCTGAATTTTGCTTGGATCCGGGCGAGGATTATCCAAGGTCTTAACGTCTTAGCTAAGCTGGTTAACACCTGTTTTTATTGACAGGAACACCAGCCCAAGGGTTTTATCGTCTTTGGCGTTAAGATCCTCTTTTGCTTACTCCAGTAGGCTTTTGCGATCGACACAAATGACTGGTTTTCCCACCACAGACAGGTAACAGGTCAGCAGCCTTAATGTGGAGATTCAGGTTTGAGTCAATACGTTTCCATTGTTTTTGTTTTTTTTTAATGAACATGGCAGACATTTTTCTCCTACAGTCGATCTGCATAAAGTGTGAAGCAATTTGTTCAGTTCCATTAACTGCCTACGCCACGATGTGACACCACAAATAAGTCACAATGAAGCATCTTAGAGGCCTTGATGTCAGCAGAAAAGAGATAACTTGAGACAACATTGTTACAACTTTTTGGCAGATTTTTGAGTCTGAGGTGTTTCATTTAATTATGTTCAGATGGTCATTTAATTGAGCTGCATACATAAGAAGATTACAAGAGGAGGTGAGGGATCAATTATATTTTTCATACGTATACTGGTGCACAATTGACCGTACCATACAGTATCTTTACATTTTGTTTAAATTGTGAGATATGAATCCTCCAGAGCAGAGTTGGCATTAGAGCTGAGCTCTACCATTGCTTCTGTTAACCGTAATTAAAAACAGTGCATTGCAATGTGAGCATATTTACCACATAGATTTCATCAAGCCCTTGATCGCTCACGATTGACACACAGGAATGCCTGGTCATTCACAACCCGCTTGAGATAGCTTTGATCACATTTGATCAGACAAATCCATTACAATTGTAACTTGATTGTGATTTTCATAATGTGATCCTTCGCCCCCAACCCCCCCCCCCACACACACACACATAAATCACACATTTTAAGATATTCACACATTTTAACATATGTTATCATGTTAAATCATCACAAGTTTGGCTTTTGCATTCAGTGTAATAAAAAGCAATTGCCGGTTCAAGTCACTGATAGTGGCCTATGCATCTTCTTTTAAAATTTTAAATCATTTTAAGCACTTAGTCCTATATTCTTACAAATATGTCATTAATGTAAGTACATGTAGTAACTTTGTAGTTATGAGATACAAAAGGACTCCTCCAGTGACCAGTAATAAATTGCTTCATGTTGTTTTTATTCCAAATTGGGAGCCCAAAGTTATCACTTTATCACTTATTGCGTTAAAACATGAAAACCTGTGTGTGTGTCGGGGGGGGGGGGGGTCTATGACAGCTTCTGATTAGAAATTTGGATGAAAATAGCATTAGTGATGCAAATAAATCATATATTTAGAATTTTATGACCTCTGACCGACAGTCACTGAGGATATTAACATAAAGATTAAAAGAAAGAGAGAAACAAGTGCCTGCCTTCATTAGGACAAAAGGCTGGTGAGCAGGAGAGCTTCTGACAAGCCCGTAACGCCTCATTGTCCCTTATCTCAAGTTTCATAAATTTCCATGGCGCTCATTAAAAGAAGAGTTGTCACCGTCACCAAGCGCTAACTCGTTATCTCCTCAACACTTTAAAATGCTGTAATTAATCCAACATTTCTCCTCTCCAGTAGCTAATTGCCACACTTTGCGCTTGATCATAAGTTGGCCTTTTGTCTGTGAATTGGTGCAAATGTGTTTTTGTTTTTTGTTAGTTGGACCCGTTGGCCTTGAAAACTGATGAGAGAGCATACTGGAGCTGGGAATGCTTGAGAATACTTTTGTTGATACTCAGTAAACATGAACATACAGTCAATAAATGTGTTATTTAAAGACTCTAGCCATATTGTGATTGGATCGGCAATTGTTTTATTTATACGTGTTGATCAGTGATTGGTCTCAAAAGTCCTGAATCCTGTAAAACCTCGTAAAGTCATCAATCCATCCTTCCATCCATCCATCCATCCATCCTTCCATTTATTCTCGGTACCGCTCATCCTCCCGATAATCCAGATCACATGATGTGAATGTGGCAATTGGATCCCGCCTTGCACCACCGATGGTGCATCTGTTTGGAATAAAATATGATGATGATGTTGATCCTTTATATAATTAGGAATCAAATTTCAGAAAACATCAGTAATCGTCCACTCGGGAATGTTCTCCATTTTAATAACTACCATTTCCGCATCACATTGTTTCGATATGTGACTGTATTGTGTAGTCCCAATTTGAGCATTAGCGACAAAGCCATGTGAATAGTAGTTGGAGTCAACCATTGCTTTCTGCTTCTGGTCTGATGTCATCTCCTCAGCCAAAAGCCAATAAGCAGTGTGTAATTTTGGGCAACTAGATCAGTTGCAGATGATTCTACTCATAATTTGAGGGTAACATGCTGGATGCATATATATCAGGACAATGAAACATACCCGTGAGGCGATTCCAAAATAGCACAGCTTCCAAGGCAGTTTAACTGCATCTCCGACTGCATCCTGTTTTTATTTATTTATTTATTTTTTTTTTTTATTCTCAAGGGATTCAAGTGAATGCCAGGCTAAGTTTTACATGACAAGGCCTCAGGGGTATTATGAAAGGCATATTTTTGTGATTTCCGTTGTTCGGGTTTATGTTCAGGTCAGACGATATATTTTGCAAGTTGTCGAGGGATTTAGTTGTGTACATCCATAATGTGTTTAACATACATATGAAGAATACAATCTGGTGTCACTAACATTTTCACTTGGCTTTATGCCAGCAAGTCTTTAATACTCATGTTATGATAAGCATTTTTTTTTTAAATAATGCGAACACTCTCTCCATGCTGGTCTGCTGTAAGTGGGATCAACCCAATACTGTATTGGTTCAAAACTAAATTTTCTGCGCAAGACCATGAAATAAAACATAAGGGTTTTTTTTTGGTTTTTTTTGCCGTCATGTACTGGGGTACATTAACCACACTGCAGTCCTCCATTCATTTTTTTTTTCTTGCCATCTATATTGTTTTAAATTTCAAACTAGAGTAGTACAGACCCCCTCGCAGACCCCTGTTAATGTGGAACTGTTAAGAAACTGATTTGAATCCTGTTAAATCAACACGATTCCTACACATCTTAGGAAAGGATGGAAATGTATGTAATTAGAAATCATAGGTTTCCAGATCTGGAAAAGTATGGGAAATGGAAACTATTGTTTGGAAAAATATTCATGTTTCCAAGACTGTTACATTTCTATTTTATAAAGCAAAAAAATAGAAAGCTCGAAATAAATATATAAACAATCCATTTATTTATTTATTTATTTGTTTATTTATATATGTTTATGGCACTTGGGAGTGCAACTGCATTGCTTATATGAGAGCAAAAAGATGTATGCTATGGTCTTGGCGAAAACTAGACTTGGCTCAGAAAATTACATCAATGTCCATTTTCAGCTGTTATTAAAAAACAAAAAAACTTGACAATTAAGACACTAACTTCCTGCCACAAAAGTTGATAAATACAAACTGAGTAAAGTAGGTGTTAATAAATACCCTGTGACAATTTTGTCACCGTCCAGGCAGTGAAGACAGACACAGAGTAGCGTGGCCAACCTGAGAGGTTGCATCAATCGTCACATATACATCAATACATGTATCATAAAAACAGATTTTATCGTTATACCTGTGCTTATTTAACAATGTCAAACAAGAATATCTATTTGCTGGGGTTCTGAATTGTGTTTATATCCCCCTGAAAGTTATGCACGTGAAATTATTCTGAATAGTGAAGCCCTCTGGGGTTTCAGAGGAAAATAAGTTGTTTCAGTAAAACTTTCTATTTCGACTGCAAAATGTAAGAAATTGTGAGTTCTTTCCTTCATTTTTTTTTTTTTTTGCAAGTGACCATGATATAAGCGGGTTAATGGGCTTCAAGGTGTATAATTATCCGGGATTAATGGATTTTGCGGAGGCTGCCGTCTTCCGCTGTGCGTCATTTCACACCTCCACGTCTTTCAGTAATCTATGATGATTGTACACCTCATCTGGCACCAACCCTGGCGTGTACGTGTTCAATTTGGCCACGAAGTCTGGCAATTAAGGTCTGGAAAAAGTATGAAATTTTGAAATCTCACATGTGTAGGAACCCTGCTTAAACAATGTTGCAGTAAATTTATGGATTTTTATGAGCAAACGAGCTTCATCCTGCCAAACCATGAGGGGCCTATCCCAATTTGATCTGTTAGGCGAGGGGTGCCCAACCTTTTTTGACCAAAGATCTACTTTTCAAGCAGTTAACCTCAGGTGATTGACCTGTTCACGCATACGCACGCATTCACACATGCACGTGCAAGCACACACACATCATAACGGACCGTAACATGAATGAAACAGAAAAATGAATCAGACACAAGCAAGGTAGGTCTGAGTTTATAAAAAGAAAATCACTACCTACCTTAGTGGGAGTCCAATACAGGGAGCCAGGGATGCACTTTTGTACCATTTTACGTGCAGAATCATCACTATCGTAGCTCACGTGTACATTTTTAAAATGCCGCAACTGATTCTCCAGATTACTTTTCTTTGCCAATATCACTGGTGCGTTGCAGATCAAACAAACATGCTCTGAATAAAATATATTTTTTGAAAATTGATATATCCTAACAGCGCTCTTGTTTTTATTTTTTTCTTCTTCTTCTTTTTTCTTTTCCCCTTGGACTCTTTGTGGTCGACTAGGAACCAGTCCACAGGCTACCGGTCAACCGCGATCGAGTGGTTGGGCACGCCTGCTTTAGGCCTTGTTTAACCCCTTAGTCCTTCGTTGTACCCGTTCATGAGAACAAAGGGCTGTCCCAGTTCTCAGAAGGCTTGGTCTCACATCAGGAAGTTGTGACAGCTCTGAGATATTGCCCATGAGAAGGCGAGAGGCAGCCTGATGTGAGCCCCAACCTTTGTGCATGACATCAGAACAAAGAACAAAACAAGTCCTGGATGTGTGCCGGTGTTTACTGTGTGCCTCTAAGGCGAGAGTTGTGAAATGGTGCTGTGGTGCCATCTGTGAAACCCAATTTCATACAGCATGACACATTGGGCATTACATGTTTGTTTTGATGTCCGGCTGTTTCCTTGTTCCTCGCCCCAATCTGTTACCATACAAATCCACACGTGGGCCCTCATGATTCTTGGTGAGCAAGGAACATTATGACAGCCAAAACCCTTCGCCTCTTTGCACAGAAAAAAAAAGTGTCTGAACACAAGAAATGCCAGTCTATTACCATTCTGATAATTTTATGAGCTTGGAAACCAGCAATTTAGGGGACACTGTAAGAGATGAGTAGTACAGAGAAAAAAAAATGTAAGTAAAGTTTGAAAAAACATTGTATTATTTTGCTGTGTAAGTACAGTATCTCATGTTACAACATGGACATATGCACCTTATATGCAACGGTGTCCTATATATGTACAATATTTTATCATTTTTAAATTTAGTGAGTGTGGTTTATATCCAGGTGTGCTGAATACTGGAACCTCCGATTTATTAGATTGTCAACTTAATGTCAGTCCATTTAAAATGCCCCTTTGTACAGTTGTTGTCAAAGTTTGTCAGATCCATAATTGGCCACTGTTTTTTACTTGCACTGTGGGCCAATTAACAGACTGGTACATGTATTTCCATGTTTTGCTGCTGTTGTGACCGATATTATATAAGAAGACAAAAGCAGGCCTTCAGACATGCCAGTGTGGCGGCCATGTTGGTTGAGGCAACATTCCCATCTAAGCAAATAAAAAGCATGGACATTGTGTAATCTTAGCATGGCCCAAGGCACGCAGTTCAAAAGGGGCATTTCGTACCTAACAATTCACATCTGTGCTGTGTTTTACTCGGTCGACTAGTTAACTCCTCCGCCTCACGGTTCAGAGTCATGGGTTGGAATCAGGCCCCGTCCTTCCTGTGTGGAGTCTGCATGTTTTCCCTGGTTTCCTCCCACATTCCAAACACATGCATGGTACTGTAGGTTGATCGAGCACTCCAAATTCTCCCTAGGTGTGATTGTGAGCGCGGATGTTTGTTTGTCTATGTGTGCTCTGCAATTGGCTAGCAAGCAGTTCAGGGTATACACTGCCTACTGAACCGAAGACTGCTGGGATAGGCTTCACGACGCCCGCGATCCTCGTGAGGATAAAAGGGTCAGATCATGGATGGATGGATGGATAAAAAAGGACAGGTAGCTAACATTTAAGCTATGTCGACTGAATACTGTACAGTAGGTAGGTCAAAAATGTCCACTCCAAAAGACCTGCCGTGTTTGCACTCTTATCGCCTCTTACGGATCAGAGGAATGGTTTGTTTGTTTGTTTGTTTGTTTGTTTGTTTTGTTGAATGGTTCAAGATTATTTACCAGATGCATCAAATTGGAAGGGCGCAGTTTGCGGGTTGAAAATGAAACAGGAATGACATTTGTTTTCCCGTTATACAAGGCTTGTTATAAAACCTTCAACTTGAGCCAAACACAAGACCGAGACTTCTTTTATTTGTTTCTTATCCCCAGGCTTAAAAAGACAATATTGTCAGCTGACACATAAAAGAGAGACAAATACATGTATTCATCGTCAAGTGTTAAATTGTGTGCTTGATTCATATTCATGCTCATCCAGCCTCGGGTTTTACCGGTATCATTAAGAAGACTGTCTGTAGTCTCTACACTCAAACTCGATTGGACATGGATATGACAAAAAATTATCTTTGACTGTGGTACATTTTATCGATGAGAATTATACTGGCGTAGCATTTAAAAGTTCATGAAAACAGATAACGTATTCTTCACTGGAGTTTTAGAGGAGATGGCGGGCGCAAAGGAGGGAAAGTGTCATCTGTTTTTTATTAGTTTGTTAAAGATAGATCTAATCTTAATTTGGGCTAATGTGAGGAACATTATCAGCCATTCACCAAGGGTGTCTTATGACTGACTTGACGTACTTTGCTCAACAGTCTTGTGCTTTTAGTCGGCTTATTGAGTTCAGACAGCAAGTCAACTGAAGAGACAGGTTAACCAAATTTTAAAGCTCATGAACTTAAAAAGCCAATCTTATCCTTAACATTATCTCCTGGAAGGGCAGCTATCAGAATCATTCATAGTGTCAAGCAAATACAATATGTCACCTTTGTTTATTTAATATTATGCTGTCATTATGAGAACAATTTGGGTTGGATTGCAAGTGTTTTGGGGTTCATTTGTCTACACTATTGTGCAGTGACACGGTTTTGTCCTTAGTTGTAGAAATAGAGTGTTTCTGCCTTGAAATCACTCTTTATGAATTTATGCATGTATATAAACTACCGACCTTTAACCAGGTAACATATGCCCTGCAAAGTGCTGGTTTCCCGCCAGTTTCCTTGCAAGGTTAATCCAAAATGAGCTGAACTGTGTGGGCTCATCGCCACCTAATGTAGCAAGTATGAGGCAGTATAATTTAACTCACAAAAGACCGATGGCAGTGGCCTCAGCTCCACATTAGCATGTGTCAAAATCCAACATCAGAAGTCACGATCATGATTTGCAATTACAACCAGCATCTTGTCATTCTTCAGCATTTTGCTGAAAATAAATCAAAATACAAAAGGAGGGGGTGTCAGTGAAGTCTAAACATTGGAGCTGATCCAAATTAGGCTTGTTCAGCCGAGAGCAGCCACACACTACTAATGACTACAACTACATTTTGGCCTTGTTTGGTGTCCATTATAATTCGTTGATTTGATTCATTGTCGTTGAGTGTTTTAGAGGTCACAATTCAAATTCTTAAGGATTATTGTCCTGCAATTGCCCCCAAAACATTTCGTTTTGAATTACATCTGTGAAAGGAGCTGAGGTCAGAGGTCAAACACACGTATAGACTTTTTCAGGCTACCAGTTACAGATTGGAACAGATCTTGAAAATTGTCTGCGATTATGCTTCTGTGTCAGTACTTCCGTTTTTAAAGCATCTCTTGGGTTAAATTCTGTGGCAGCTTTCTAGATTTATATATGGAGTTGTCTGAAATCGAGATTACCGGTAGGCTTTTTTTTTCAGTTTAGTATCCTTTGTTTAAGGCTTCATCTTCTCCTTGACTGCTTTTTTCTCTTTATTGTATTTGTTTCCCTCACTTCTGACCTGTCTGTGTACCCAACATCCCCCCGTGGAATGGTGAAGCAGTTTGTTCAACTGCAGAGATGGATTAAAATGGCTTAAGACTTAATGCACATGTCAACCCTGTGCTTGTTTCCGGCTGCTCATCGACACAGCTCTTTTTAGGCTAGCTTCTGTACTATTCCCTTTGCCTCCAAGTACTTCAGGCCCCTCCTCCTTCTCATTTTCCTCCCTTGTCCTAATTTTGTCTGAATTAATTGAGTTCTCATATTTTGTGAGAAAGCTAACAGGAGCGCTGTGAAAAGACAGGAGTGCTGTTGAAAGAATAATCGACATCAGTGGCCAAAGCTGCAGTACAGTGGCAGAGTGTGGCTCTCTCACGGGTAGGCACTCACCCCAAATTTCTCTGTGACGTAGTTTATCATATATTCCTCATTTTCTTCTTCGGGAAGGAATTTTAAGTTTATTGCTTGCAAATGGAGGTGTCCGCCACCGACAGTACAAACATTTGTAAGAATCACAAAGGTAGTCATGATACAATGACACATAAAACTACTGAATCAAATTTCTAACTACATTTGGCCCCTTGCATGTAGCTGCAAAGGCAACAGCACCATTTGAGACACCTCTCTATTGACAATGCAATTCTACACCAATGTTTGGATACTAGATAAATATATAAGCCTGCCAAATATGACAGTTGCCAAAATTTTCTCTATCTATCGATCGATTGATTGATTGATTTCAATTGAGCACACAGTCATGCTGCTGCTACTGCTGCTCATATATCGTAACATAATTGTTCCACTGATTTTCAGCTACTTCATGCATGGCGATTCTTGAATAAATACATTTAACAAATAATGTGCGCTTCGAGCATGCGTGCATGCTTTCAATGTGCAGGGGTAGGAAATCTTGCCACTAAACCTCCAGTGACTGGCTCGAAGATGTAGGTGTTGTTTCTATGGAAACAACCAGAGAACACTGTGTTTTGCCTCTGTGAAATGCAAAGGTGGAAGGGGCAAGGAAGATCTTCTCTTTCAGACTTTAACCGTGGCCTGAACCCTTCAATTATGAACCATTACAACTCCTTCCCGTGCAATATTCATGCCACGGCAGATCCCTCCTTTCGACGTCTTCGGTTGCTGTAAGTTGAGATAAACACTTGCTGAGGTGTTAAAGCCAGACACCTACCTCTATTCATCAATGTCACTGCCTTAGCACTCAATAATTCAAAGCCGGGCAGTAATGAGCTCCCCGCAGGGCGTGTCCCAGAGGAGTGCATCCCATGCCCCAATGTCTCTACTGTAATGTAGTTATATCTAGTGTCAGCTTTCAATTCAATTACATTTCTATCTGATGGCTATATAATTGTGTCTGATTAAGTTTTTGGTAGGCCAACCAAATGTGAGCTTCCCTCACTAAGGAAAATGAAAAACCTTAAAAACGTCACTCAGATGGAGGCTTTTTGGATGTTAATCCATGCAATTTCGGTGAACTCAACACTCACAAAAGCATGAAATGCCTCTGGAAACATTCAGTAGGCCTGTATGCAAGGAATGGAATTCTCAAAGGGAATGAAAATGTCTTGACTATATTCAGGTACAAGACAGTCAGAGCTTTGTCGACCAACAATAAAATGTTTAAATCTATTCTTTGACTTACAGGGAGGGAGGTTTTAGGACTCATGTGATGTGGTTCAGTGGCCTGATACAAATAAGTACTCGCGTAGCAGCTATCTGAAACAATTGCAGCTATTGAATTATGATTTTTTTTTTCATTTGTACCCCATTAAGATACTACATTGACGTTACTGAAAGTGAACGTGTTAACCAGCTTCACTGTATCTTCTTCAGACAGAATATATTTGATTCAAGAGATGTTCTACAGGTGGTATTAAGCAGACTGTCACAGCTTTTAGATGGCTTTTAAGATGGTTTGAGGTCCTAGTCATGGAATATTTACGCAATCTTGTATATTCTTGTAAAGCTGTATGTGTCACATTAGTCACACTTTGTATATTGTGGGTGTCAATGACATGGAGTCAAGTTGATCACTGAGCTTTTACTTTTAGGACGAAAAACAATGACTTGTATCGTTTCTGCATCGAGCAACAGAACGTTTTGGCTCATCCACATATCAATGTGATGGATGCACTCAGTCAGAGAAGAGTCAGGTAGTAATGTCGTGCGGTGACACTGAGATAAAGATCTGCTTTTAAGACATGGTGGGGTTTTCAATAACCAACTAATCACCAACTGCAATAAATTGCAAAAGCTCATGTGCTTGGATATATATAGTAAGGTTTTAAACAGTTTAGGATTGTGCCGATGATTCCCACTCACTTCCCTAGTCTGACAATCGGAATGTTGTTATCAACTGTGTCAAATGCAGCTCTGAGGCCCAGTACAATTAACACCGTGGTTCTTGACTCAGGTATGAGTATGTGTGTGTGTGTGTGTGTGTGTGTGTGTGGGTGTGTGTGTGTGTGGGTGTGTGTG
>NW_017805783.1:3041115-3055360 GCF_001891065.2 Hippocampus comes | reverse complement strand
CTGTGTGTGTGTTTGCTTAGGTATGAGTGTGTGTGTGTGTGTGTGTGTGTGTGCGTGTGTGTGCGCGTGTTAGGCATACTGTTCAGACAGCATCTTGTTGTTTAACCGGCCATGCATGTTTTTGGAATATGGAAAGAACGCCTACACAGGCTGTCTTTTGATATTACTATTTATTTAAAGCAAGTTGCAAATTTATATTACGTGAAAAATCGTAAAGTCAAAAAGGTTGTCTTAATTGTATTTTTAAGAAAAACAAACACCCTTCTTAACTGTTAATGTTAAAAATGCAAATAAGTAACTAAGTTGTTTTTTAAGAGCATGTAGATTAACTAAGTCACTTTGTCAAGGTAACTGTAATAACACTGCCAATGAAAGTGTATCATCAGGAGGACGAAACAAGTGGTGGTTCTTTGATTGATAACATTGTTACATCCTTGGCGAATTGCGAGTCACATACGTTCACTTAGAGCGGGGGTCGGCAACACGTGGCTCCAGAGCCGCATGCGGCTCTTTAGCGACATCTAGTGGCTCCCTGGAGCTTTATAAAAAATGTTTGAAAATGGAAAAAGATTTTGATAGTAGGCTAATATGGCTCATATAGATGTAGATACATGTTACAGCTCCGAAAAAGGAGAGCTGTGGTGTTGGTTTTTTAAAACATACACTTTATTTATGCTTTTAACACTCTCGACAAACACAGACACGTCTGCGTCCGACTCCGTGCCTACTCTCTTCTCGTTTGACTCGAGAGGCGTTCAAAGACAGCCTCCGAAAAACGGAAATTAATAATCACTTCACTGACACTAAGAAAACAGCGAAAATAATGCACCAAAACAAAAAAATCAAGTGAGGAAATCACAAAATAAATTCATTGGGGGCGTTTGTGAACACAAAACAAAGGAATGGATAACATAAACAATTCTGAGACAGTCCAGTCTCCTACATACATACAGCATGTGTTTCCTTCATTGTAAGTTTTATAGAAGGCTTTTATTTTTTTGCGGCTCCAGACATATTTGTTTTTTGTGTTTTTTTTTGTCCTATATGGCTCTTTCAACATTTTGGGTTGCCGACCCCTGACTTAGAGAGTCGGTAATGCCCGAACGAGAACGAGAATGTCAGTAGCTTCACTAACTTGTTCATGAGTTGTATGGGAGTACGTTCACTGAAGTACCTCCCCCGCCTCCGCTGGCTTCTGATGGGTCTTTGGAAGATTCACGCGTGAGTGACAGACTCTGCATCTCAGCTCTGAGCTGGACTGAAATGAACTGAGATAAGAATGAATCGCTTCAGGAAGTGATCCGTTCAGTCATGTTCACTCAAAAGATTTGTTCTTTTGAACGAGAGTTTCGCAACCAACACAACACTTTTGTGACGGTTCAAACCAAATAATTGGTTACCCGACTCAGAGAAAAAAATTGCTCAGAAAAAAAACGTTTTTTTTTTTTTTTTAAATCGAGGTACCCGAAAGATTCGAGGACCCATTTCAACTCTATGCACATGTCATGATATTAACAGCTTTGAGTCTTCAAATATAAATAAAATATTGGTAGTTTTATGTACTAAAAATGTTTACCTGCTTTGTCATGCACCAGAGGCTTGGCGGTAACCAGACCAATGTTGGTGTATATTAAGTGTCTCTTGTTATGGGTCCAGTTTAATTGATATCCGGCCAATGAATTTCTTCACAACATCTCTCTGACAGTTATCCGTCCGATAGTTATTGTGCATCCCTCCGTTAAACTGCTCGGTAGTCAATCACAGTGGAAATTATGACATTAATAAAAAATTATGACAAAAAAATTAAACCTGACTATTTCTTTGTGATGTAATGAACAACTTGTAGCGCAACGAATTTAGTGATGCTCGGGTGATATGGTTGCTTAATGTTCCCGGAAAGAGAAAAGCGGAACTTGGAAATGTAGTTCCCGCGGTACAGTCAATGTGGCTCTGCAGTGTGAATAAGGAATACATCTTAATTGTCATAAAATACCATCTGCAATGACCTTTTTTTTTTTTTTTTGCGTCATTCAAAATACAGTGCATATGGACGTGTTCTCTCCAACATGCACAACAAACAGTCAAGCTACCAAGTGTCTGAGTGAAGAGCTCCAGGATATTAGATTTTTTTTTTTTTTTGTCATTCACACTGAAAATGAGAGCAACTGTAATAAATAATGATTTGCAATGCGTTAATAAAGGTGCATGTTATTACAAAAAAAAAAGTACATAACTATTTATGGTAAGCACTGCAACAACATAACAGGCTAACTTTGTCATCTCAGGTGTCTAATTTCTCATTTACAGTACATTAACCCGGTCCAGTAAAAACGGATATGATTAGTATGAGGAATGGGTCCTTACTCTCTTTCCATTTCATTTTTTTTCCTTTTCTAAAATTAAAGATAACGCACATTGCACATAATGCCTCGGTCGATATGACTTTGACAACTGCTTGTCCCGTCTCCCCGACGGACCTGCACCGATGGACTGAATCTTGACGGAAGCACGCAACACTTGTGCAGGATTTGGTTGGTGATGGGCATGTTGTGTGATGTTTTACCCCGGTCCAAGACACAGAATGATATTTATCTGGTAATCCAACGGCGCGACCATCATGAACAACAAAGTCATGTAGCTTGAGAAGACTATCAAACAAACCCTAAGCGTGCTCCGTCTTTGTGTTTGATTCTAATTCATACACCTCTTCCTTTTTGTTTTAATAATTCTCAACTGAAGTATTAGTGGTTATTTTTAAGAGCCCTCTGAATCATAATGGAATTGTAGCTTCAGTACTGAGAGGTTCTGACCTCTACACATAAAGTATTTTGTGCTCGGCCCGACTGGATTTTATACCACAACTTGGTATAATGCCTGGAAATGTTCAGAAAACCTCTTCCAAATAGCCACTTGCCGGTGTCAGAGAACTATTGTTGTATGTCACCTCATTCATGGTGGAATCGAAGTTGCTTACTGGATATTGTGATAGATGGGTCGACAAAAGACAAGTGACAGTGGGTCCTTGTGTATACAGGCCATCAGCAGACAAATGATGGATGGAGGGATGAAGAGGATGGCTGGATGCATGGATGGATGGATGGTTAGAAAGATAGAGGGGATAACACAAAGGGATGTGGAGTGGAATTGTGATGCATGAGAAAGGAGAATGTTGTGGTTAGGTGCATCTGCAGCTAAATAGTGATGCATTGTGCCTACACAAAATCTAACAGACAGTAAAGTCTCCTGGTTTATCTTTAATCAGCTATCTGAGCAAGCAGCCTTGTGTTCCGCACCTCACTTTATAATTTTTTTTTTTCTGGTTCTGTCCCCTTATTGTTGGCATTCTTTCCCTTTTCTCTTCCTTTTTTTAAATTGTATTTATTTATTTATTTATTTATTTATTTATTTTACAAGGACTTTGGCCTCTCTCTCCCCTTTCTCCGCCTCACATTGTCTTTTGTGTTAACAGCCTTCCATTTCCATGCAGTCGCTGAGCCACCGGCCTGCATCTACAATCTTGCCTTTCATTTCATGCTTCTGGAAATGGATGTTTTACTGCCTTCATTAAAGCGTGCAGAAGTCAGCGCCGTGTTTTCCCTCTGAAGTTTAGCTCCATGAACCTCGCCATTAGAGGACATTATGGCCCCAGATTTCAGGACACAGAGGAACACTGTATAATTTGATTAGTGTTATTAATCAAATGGAATTCCGCTTAGCATCTCCCTGCCGTCTCGGGTCCTCACCCCCTCCTTTCATTTTCCAATTGCTCCTTTCCCTTCCCTCTTTCTCCTGCATGCAAGCACCTCTCTGTCATTCATGATACAAACCACACAGATTGAAAGTGATGAATACGTTGGCCCGTCCCTTTTAAAAACAATGATTTACCACTCGTTTTTGCCTTCCTCTTTTCGAGCCCCACATGTCTCGAAGCCATGCACCTCCCTCTACTAGCTGGGGACATAAATCAATTGAGATGAAAGTTCCATAATTGTGCTTGCTGGGAGGGATTTGAGCACAATTGCGCTATGAATTTTTTAAAGAGTTTTTTTTTTTACTAGCTTCCCAATGGGACTTGGGCGGCGAAGGAAGGTGAGGCCACAAGGATTTATGGGCCAAGATTCTTCATTACTGAAGTAATTTTCCTGCAAATGATTGTGTGTGGGACCGATGCTCCATTTGAGCCCATCTAATCCTTAGCTCTGTCTGTGATTCCTAGTAATTGATTGTTCACATTATATTCAAGGGTCAGTACACACTTCGATTTCATTACAATGGCTAGTTTTATTGGGGCTGTTTTGACAGTACACCATTTTTGGTGAAGAATGTAATGTACGTTTCACCAGCAAATATTTGTTTCTATTGTTTAATTCGAAACTATTTTACCTTCAATTCTTAGGCTAGAATTTGGAACCAAATGACCATGGGAGTTTTCATTTAAGAATGGATCTAATATGAAACCACAATTCTATTGACTTTTCTTGTTGTACTCGGTGCTGTATGTGCACAACTGCACATGTGCTAATTTAGATGGGCTTGGTCAAGCTGTCGTTTTCTTTTATCAGCAAAGATTTCCATTTGTATTTTCCATTTCTTTTGATAATAATAATAATAATAATACATTTTATTTGGAAGCGCCTTTCACAGCACTCAAGGACGCTTTACAACCAAGAGCAAACAATAAAACCACCGATAAAATTATAAATAAAAGAAGAGATAGATTTAAGTTGAATACGCAAGTAATTTCTTCAACGCTGGCATTCCCATCGTCCTCATATTTACCTTTCGTTCAACCCAAAATGGCTGATATTTTGTTTCCATCTCTTTAGGTGACGCCAGCAGCAGTGACCCTCCTCAAGGTTAGTGCGTCCACAGTGCCAAGTTTCATTTTGAATCTTGCCTTGCCTCCACTCAATTTTACAGCTCAGTAGTTTGAGAAGCAGCGTGGGTAAATCTGCTGCAAGAAGGAGAAAGATAGTGAGCCAGGAGGTGAGTGGGAGAAGAAAAAAAAAATCTGTGGGCCCTTTCACCAGTTAAAGTGGGTCTCATTCCTGGCATACAAACAACTCAGGACAATTAGTCACTTTGCACCATCTCAAACTTGGGACTCACTTAAAGGCAAGGAAAATATAGTGGACCCACAGGCTTTGCTAAGTGCTGCAGTTATAGGACATTAGGGGGTGGAGAATGATGCTCAGCTCAAATGGAATATTTCCATGATGACTTTGGAGGAAGTCAGCGACACAAAGAGAATATTTTGAAGAAAAACTACATCGAGAGCGGGGAGGAAATTTCATATGGGGGAAATAGTGAACATTGTTGGCCAAAATTTAGCAAGCATCACGTACCGCGTCGTGTACATGAAATGTTGAATTCGATCCCAATTCTTCTCATTCACGTCCTCTTCCAACTGTCATTGTTTTGTTCTATTTCAGCCCAATATGGGTTCAAACTCATGGCACGGTATGCGACGGCCTTTGAGTTCTTGAAAATCAACTGCACAAGGAACGGAGATAATACTAATAATTTATCTTTGTTCCTTGTATTACTGTTTAACTTTGTTCCTTGATGCCTTGTGGTATTTATAGCAAATAACTTTGCTTCACACTTTGTATTTTGGAATATTAATGTATTGTTTATACTTCATTCATTGTAAAATGTTATTCCTTTATTTTTACGCCATTCTCTCTGGCCCATTTGTCAAATTTTATACATAGAAAAATTATTGTTCAATTGAATTTTTTTTTTTTTTTGAGGGTGGGATTAACATTTATCACCACAAAAAAACAAAAAAGCAAAAAAGAATTGGTACTGTTGAGTGTTGAGAGAATCGAAACAGAATTGGTACGAGTGTGAATGCCACCCATCCTTAACCATAATGAAAAATCCTAACTATTCTAACCGAGTATGGAGGCACCTATCCATAATGCTGAAACGTGGTCCCAACAATATCAGGCGAATGAGAAACTCCATCAGTGACCCCGAGAAACCTTTATTAATAATAATGTTGGACCCGTACCAGTAATATCTCAATAACTTCATTTGTACAATACATTTCAAGAAAGAAATGAACATGTTTGATGGAGGACTTCTATCCCGCTTTATCATTTTGATGTTTCAATGCAAGATCCTTCATGTCATCCTGCATGTATTGCTCAAATACAGCTGAACATCCAGATGTGGGTTCTCAGTGCCCCCCACCCCCAAACAGAATATTTGTTGCTGTCAAATTCCCTACAGCAAACTGTAATTTGAGTCCTGAAGCATTGCAAGTTTGCTACCCACGGCTCTTCAGGAATGTGTTTGATGTATAGAACAAATTTATCTGTAGATTATACGTAGAAATTGAAGTACCTTCCTCTCCATCCAAAAGGTGGTTGATGGGGTCGAGGTCAGGGCATGCAAGTAAGTTTTTTTCTCAACCAACTTTCACCAAAATGTTCCCATAAAGTTGGAAGCTTTTGATTTTTTTACAGTGTTTTCCAAAGATGAAAATTTATTAATTAACTAAGAACGTTTTCCAAGAAATGAATCCGTCTATTGCTGCCAAACCCACTGAAGAGCAAATGTTTCATCTCCAAAACAAAACATTTCCAGTTTTCTTCCCTGTAAAATTGTGTTATATATTAATCCATTTAGAACAGTTTGCTGCCAAAAGTCTATGGCAAAATTTTCAAGCACCACATGCTCGAGAACTAAAATTAAGCATGACTAAGGTGGGTGGTGCGTAGAAGATCAGGAGGTAGAATGAGAGAAAAGTTTGTCCCGGGCCCTCTAAAGAGACTCAGTGTGACCAATCGAGGTGAAGTGGATGAATGAGGCCATTCACCGGGCATAATGAAAGAGCGCCTGCTGGGCTTTAAATGAGGGTGGACCCATCTGCACCACATAGGCGTGCACAAACCAGTGACCTTGAAAATTACCCAGGAAGCACTTCGGGATAGTCACCCCAGCAACAGGCTCGGGTTTGCATGGTAACCAGGGTCTTCAATCAGCGCCTGGCACTTTCTTTAACAGGGTACAGCTTTTAGTGCATTGAAAGAATTCAATGTGAATTCCAGCTCGAAAGACACCCCATGTTGTTTTTTTCATGTTGGGTGGGGGGGGGGAGGTAGGGGTGACCAGTTATCCCATGCAAATGTTTTTTTTTTCCTCGTGAGTTTTCTGAAGGCATGGCTGAGTAAGCTGTGTGAAGATTTGTTCACAGAGATGACTCAGGTCGCTGTTTTAATAAAGTATGACATCCATCCATCCATCCATCCATCCATCCATTTTCCGATTCGCTTTACCCTCACAAGGGTCGCGGGGGGTGCTGGAGCGTATCCCAGCCGTCTTCAGGCAGTAGGCGGGGGACACCCTGAACCGGTTGCCAGCCAATCAGAGGGCACACAGAGAAGAACAACCATCCACGCTCACACTCACACCTAGGGACAATTTAGAGTGTTCAATCAGCCTGCCATGTATGTTTTTGGAATATGAGAGGAAACCGGAGTGCCCGGAGAAAAGCCACACAGGCATGGGGAGAACATGCAAACTCAACACAGGAAGGCCGGAGCTGGAATCGAACCCTGCACTGTGAGGTCGGCGCGCTAACCACTGGACCACTGGGCCGCCCACTTGTGATTTAACAAAAACTAAAACATTTGAGAGTTGACTTTGACCTTGGGAGTTAAAGACTGGAGGTTTGACTTGAGACATGAGGAATTGTAGACTTGATTGTCGTTGATTTTATGTTTAGGTCCAAGGTAATATATCAGATCTGCTTTGTCGTGTCGGCCTGAGCAAGAGGATTGCAAACTTTTTGGGGGAGAAAAACCACGAGTAAAACGGACAGCCATATGACAACATGGAACTTTTTGTGACATTTATGACTCTTTATGCCAGGTAAATTCCTTTGGCTGTTCTTTAACTCAGTCAGAAGTTTACTAAAGTTAGATTCATATGATCCAAAGTTTGTCATTGGCTGCCGCCCATGTACTCTGCCTCTTGCCCAAAAATCAGCTTGGATAAGTTACAACACACTCACGACCCCATTCGGGATAGGTGTAGGAAATGGATGGATGGATGAATGATCCAAAATTTGCTAATCGAAATACATTAAGCTTGAAATGGTAAGTTAACAAGTGAGTGGACGAACTGGTAATGCTTTTAAAACGGCATATATTTTCAGTTAAAAAGGCAAGTTTATTTGTAGAGCACAATGCAATACAGCTACCTAAAAATTACAAGAAGGCAAATAAAAGAAAAATTCCGAAATAATGATTAAGTGATCTAATTCAAAGCAAAGAGGGCAGATAAACTAGTATGTTATCAGATGTATAGAATGATTTTTCAGCCTGAATTTGAACAATCTCCGAGTTCGGGTCCATCTCACATCATATGGAAGAATGTTCCAGATTTTTGTGATATAAAAGTGCTTCACCATGTTTGGCCCTGACTCTGGGCACCAGCAGGAGGCCACTGTCCGAGGTTCTCAGAACCCCAGGAGGTTCATATGGCTCGAGGATGTCAGAGATGTACTTTGGGATGAGAAGCTTGTTCACAAGCCGACCTGTTTTGAAGTGTATGCTTGATGTACTGCAGCTTCCTTGTAGCTCTTTTAAAAAGCCCAGCGAGCAGGCTGATAAGAGTGGTCTAACATGCTGGATTAGTCTTGTTAATTCAGGTTTCGACACTATTCCTTTGATCGGGATTGTATTTTTAGATGGTAAAAATCTGCTGATGTTATTGATGTTATGTGGCTGTTAAAATTCAGGTTTGTGTCCAATATTACCCATATGTTTTGAACTGTATTAAAAAGTTTTGTGCTTAGACACATCACGGAATTTTAGCTGACCGAACTGAAGCATGTAGAGATTAAACACAAGGGGTCCCAAGTTTCATCCTTGGACAACCCCACATCATAACCATTTTTTCTGAGAAAGTGACCGATTTCCACAAAGTACTTCCTGTCCTCAAGATGAGGCTTGAACCAGTTTAGATTAGTACCAAAAATTTCCACCCAGTGTTCAAAAGCCTTTATAATGAGATCACATGATCGACTGTGCCAAAGGCAGCACTCAGGTCAGAAGTAAGACTGTGGCTTTGCCTTTATCTGTGTTTAGATGGATATCATTTGTCACGTGGATCAGAACTGTTTCAGTGCTGTGGCGAAACCCAAAGCCTGATTAGACCGGAGAAAGTCAGGAAGATGTTGCTGAACAACTTTTCTTGGACCTTGCGTAAGAATGGCACGCTTGATGTGGGCCGGTAGTTGTTCAGTACTGTGGCTTCTGCTTTCAAAGATGGTCATTGAGAGCAACTTTTAAGACCTTTGGAAATGTTTCAGACATATTGATTAGATTGGTCATTTGTGGTAGTAAACTGGTCAGCATGGACTGTAGAAACTTAGTGGGTAACTCATCAAGGCAGCAGATTGATGGACTCAGACTGCAGATGATCAATTTTTATTTATTTATTTGTTTGTTTATTTATTGCCAGTGACAGGTGTGAAATGTGGCAGCTCAATAAGTCTCGCTGGCTACAGAGTAGTTTTTTTTGTCTTACAGAAATTATTGCATTTCGATTGCCTGACACTTTGTCTTTAAAAAAATATTGCAAACTCATTGCACATAGATGTCAAATTTAGTTCTAAGGACAGTAAAAATGGAGGTCTTATTCTTTTTACTGTGGCAAACAAGACACGAGAGTTGTTACT
This sequence comes from Hippocampus comes, assembly GCF_001891065.2. NCBI lineage: Eukaryota > Metazoa > Chordata > Actinopteri > Syngnathiformes > Syngnathidae > Hippocampus > Hippocampus comes. The sequence continues at coordinate 3,045,666 of NW_017805783.1, read as the reverse complement.
GCAGTTTGTGATGACTTCAGATAAATAATTGTTGGCAGAGTCTACTTTTGCACAGCGTTTAACATGACAACACACGTCTCTGCTCTTTGTGAGAACACCCGCGTCAACGGGTACAGCATATTTATTTTTGCACGTATGAGTCATTCATTCATTAGGTTACGTGACAGTGGAGGCCACGTCACAGAGGCTACCAGGTTGCCATGACAACAAACAATCAACAGGGGGACAAACAAATATAAACAAATATCAAAATGAGATCACAGCAATAAACACCCCCGTTTGCTCGCATTTTAAAAAAAGTTCATATTGTGTAAACAAAGATAAGGTCATAGAGTCTTTGATTTCATTTTGGCTGCAGGCTTTATTAAAGCATCTGCAACCATTTCATTGGTTGGACAGGACACCATGTGGATCCGGTTACCGCTCGACAAAGACCTCATAAAAATAGCAATTAATGTACACATGTTTGAAGCGCTGTTAGCCATGGCGATAGTGCCCCGGTTGTCCTCATAGACGACACATTAGATCTGTTCATAATGAAACAATAGAGTAGCTATTTGAAGTACATGCTCTCTTGCATGGTCACAGCCAAAGCCATTTACTAAGCTTTACAGGTTGATAGTAATTTATAGGTTTTCTTTTGGTTTTCCATGAGACGAATGACCCTTGCTTGTTTAAACTGATACAATAACCTGTTGTGCTTTTACGGTCACCAATATGAGCAGCCCAATTTGCGTCACTCTTCAGCATGGATTAGGTTCTCGTCTTTGTATCTTCTGAAGTAATAAAGTTATTTGCTTTGCGTACCTTTCAAATTCCCAAGCACTGATTTTATGATTGTTCAATTGTTAAGTTTGGTAAAATACTGAAACATTTTGCTCACAACAAAGCTCAGATCTGGCCTTGTACATGTTGCCGGATACTGTAAACAAAGCTACCAACACACTCCTTACATCATTAATTTCTTGACCATCAATGCTGTATTCGAGTTTTTGTTCACAATGGGTAACTCTTGTCTTGCAGTACACCGCATCAAAATTGTATTTTACACACATATTTGTGATGCAATACTTGCATAAAATCACCGGTTAGATCAAAGTCGGTAACTAGAAACTGTTTCCAATGTTGGCCCAGGTCTTTCTTTCATCAAAAACTTGGAATTAAGCATTTATTTAACGGGTCAATACAACATCATCACTGTCAGCAATAATCAGTTAATCTACCCATATGAATATGTGTTCTTGTTCTTTGTAGGTAACTTTATTTATCAACACAATGATCAGCTGAGTTTTGTACAAACTGTATTTAATACAATTCATTGGTTTCAGTTGTGTCGTGACTTTTGTTGACGATACATGGATTTCCCCAGTTAACACCCTAGTTTGTCACCTTTACATTGAACTTCATAACACTCAAGCTGTTCAATGAAAATCTCTCACTTGATTGGTGCATGTAAACAGGCTGGTTTACTCCGATCTGATGGGTAATCAGATATGCCATTCTGTGCCACTTTCTGTGCCAATTCCCTGATCATGGTCATGCTGGCTTGAGGAGAACATTTCTCATCATAGTTAACACCCCTCTTTTGACTGAAACCTCATGCAACACAGCATGCCGTCTGCTCCGTCACTCTTCTTTTTCATTGCATTGCATTTCATTGCATAGACTCAGGTAAAGTGGTTAAGGTCAAGTTACATTGTCTCTTCGTGACTGCATTTCTTCACGCTTAGCGTCAGCCCACTCTTTTGCATTCACAGAGGTTGCTGCTTCGACATATGTTTGAGGCATATTAGACTAAGAAGGCAACAGACAAAAAAAATTACGTATTTTGATATTCTGCTAACAGATACATCTTGTTGTTTTGCTGTCAGTTTTGGGGGAAGAAGAAAAAACGAGCTGAAGTTGTTTGGAGCATAAATCAAATTTGGATTGACACGTAGATATTAAACTTTATGATTAATGAAGTTGTGTTATGAAGTGATGTTGAGCTTGAGTACAGATTGTTGAGAGGTGTTATACATGCATACAGGTCAGATGAATTGGTCAATGATGTCCAGTGTAATTATTTGACATTTGTGGCTCATCTCCCTTTAACAAGACTGAATAATACAGGTAAGACTGTGTTAATAAGATGACATCATTTGGACCTTGACTTGACTTTCGGTATCCTGTGACATGACTTGACCAAGACAATATCACTTGGGACTTGCTTCAGACTTGAAAGTTATGACTTGAGACTACTCGTGACTTGCACATGTTTGACTTGATCCGATCTTTGTTAATTAGGCCCAGAGCCACACAGACAAGTTTAGGAGCCTGTGAAATAGATCTGCTGTCTGAGTTAGCAGATGTGAGAAAGTCCTCATTCTTGGGGGACTGAATGTTAGGCTTACAAGCATTCTCAAGCATCAGGCCCATTGCGTTGAATGTGTGTTACTTGGCTTAATATATTCAGTCTCAGTGAGCCAGAAACATACAGGTCATTGAAGTTCTATTCCCATCGCCGTTTTCCCTCACGGAACTTTTGACAGCATGAAATGACAATCCGCCCCTGCATGCATCTCCCACGTCAAAGAGTAATGAGATTGTGCTGCTGGAAATATTACTACAAAGCATCAGGCCCACACTCACTTCTGACTGCACCTTCAAACAGTGCTGCCTGCCAGCTCGCTTGCCTGCTGGAAAAGGAACGAACAAAAAAAAAAAGAAAGAAAGAAAAACTCAAAATCAGAGGCAGAGAAATGGCACGGGAAGCTCCCTGCGCTGAGACAAACGCACACAGCAAGACCTTTTATCCTGAGAGTGATTAGAAATCTGAAATTGTTTTAAAACCTTGCTTTGAGTGTGTTCCTCAAACGAAAGAGTTGCTCACAGTTTCTCGCCGCTAACTGCCAGTGATCTGTCTCTAATTGTGGTGTCGCTGACAAGTCTGGTGTGGCTGTGAGCTTTTTAAGCTGAGCCTTTTGCTAAGTTTCCTGTCAGATCCTCCACCAAAGGCACTGAGGGTTAAAAAAAAAAAAAAAAAAAACTCACTGATTCTGAATCTTGTAGCACCGACAAACTGTTTGTGCATAAATGCACACCAAATGTTTACACTAATGGGCCCTGTGCTGACCTAAAATCACCACATAACGTGCTGTAAGAAAGTGGAGAACATTAAGATAAGATAAGATAAGATAAGATAAGATATCCTTTATTTGTCCCACACTGGGACACACTGGTTTAAGTCTTTCGAAATCTGGTGCCTCTGACACGTAATTTTTATTTTTTTTTAAATTGAACTCAGCTGGAGAAAAACAACACTTTGGCAAATAGTGTTAACCTTCCTTCCGTGATGTTGTAAAAGAAAGATAGAAAGGCGGCTTGGAGAATCCGCAGTGGCTGGAAGAAGAAATGGTGAGAAGTGGAGAACACAGCAACGCAGTGAAAGCATTGCTCATAAAAAAAAATGAAAAAAAATGAAAAAAAAATCACCATTATAACAACATTAATTGATGCTGCTGAGCGCCATATGTGGCACCATATGGAAACGCTGCCCCCAAAGGCCTGCTTATAATAGACAGCCTGCAGTGGTGCACAAAACCTGGCACATTTACAAACAAGGGACGTCCCAATAATATGAGCCACACAGAGTGAGCATGAGACGGCGGCAAAAGGAGTGAGAAGATGGTGGAGTGAAGAAGGGGTGTGGAGGGGTGGGGCAGCCTCGTTACCTCGTTACACATTTTCTTTAGTCGGCAGCTCCACTTTGAACGTGACTCTGCTCTTCCCTTGTTTCTTACAAAATGATACACTTATCTGTTTCGAAATATGGAGACCTTAAAACACATCTCATTTCTAGTGCGAAAATTCGTTTTACACTGTAAATAGGCCCTCCCTTAAGAGTATTGATCAACTTTCACTCCAACCACGCTAATTTAGTGTAGTTGTCGTAGTAGTCGTCCAGTAGTACTTGCATTAGTGACACACATGTACCCCAGCAGCCCTGTTGAACCTCCTCCGTTCCGAATAGCAGGGCAACTATTACTGCCTGGCACAGGCACCACCACATGCATGACTCGTAATTTTGTAGTTTTTGTGGCCATTTTGCAGGAAATATATATATATATAATAATAATATACATTTTATTTATAAGCGCCTTTCAAGACACCCAAGGACACTTTACAACAACAAAAAACACAGAACAATGCGGGTTGAGCAGCGGCAGCCAAAACGCGCCAGTGTTCACTCAACCCGGAAGTCAGAAAGAAACCACAAGGGAGGGAGAGGGGGAGAAAAAAAACCACGCTCGAACTATGCTCATTTTGAGGATAATTTGAGTTAGGCAAAAAACTCCTGCACAAGCATATGACAGTTACAACAGGTCACAAGACATAAACAATGAAGACGGTGATACAAGGGAGTGTATGAAGGAGGGGGTGATGGTGGGGGACTAGCTTCCGTGCATACTTTCATCAGGGGAAGGTCGAGATAGCAGATGTTGCTTTTGGTAGCATGCTGCCCAACAATTTCAGACAGTCTTGAGTGTGTGGCTTTTTTTTTCTTTAATT
>NW_017805783.1:3009291-3040672 GCF_001891065.2 Hippocampus comes | reverse complement strand
TATATTTTTGCGCAAAACACCCCTCCTCTCTCTCTCTCTCTCTCTCTCTCTCTCTCTCTCTCTCTCTATATATATATATATATCTCCATCCATCCATTTTCCGATCCGCTTAGCCTCACAAGGGTTGCGGGGGGGTGCTGGAGCCTATCCCAGCCGTCTTCGGGCAGTAGGCCGGGGACACCTTGAACCGGTTGCCAGCCAATCGCACGGCACATCGAGACGAACAACCATCCGCACTCACACTTGCACCTCGGGACAATTGAGAGTGAAATCGTTCCCGAAATATGGCTTCCTGCTTTCTGTCTGTGCATGTACTCAATTTGTTTTGTGCAAAAGTTCTTCAAACAGTTTTGCCATGTCCAGAGCAGGGAAAAGGAGAACCTTGAGGAAAGAGTTGTCAACCATCCTGTTGAGTTTCATTGAATGTGAGGCAAAACTAGAATAGCATACAGCCGTTTCCTTTGCTGCCACAAAGGAAGACAGATGAAGAGCAACCTCAAGAAAAGGGATACACACTGAGGGAGGAAGACGGAGAAAGCTTTCCACTGTGTGATGTGCACTGATGTAGCTCCAGCTCCAGGTCAAACGCTGCCAGTGTTTTGTGTTCATCTTCATCTCGTCTCCCCAGTGCTCCTCTAAATTATTCACAGCCTGGAGATGTGCAATGTGGCTGCCTCGCTCCTCCTTCACTCTACAGAGCTCTCTGTCTTCCTTGCTCTGCTTCATATCATTTCCAGTTTTTGTCATGTGGAGGCTTGTTCCAGAGGCAACAAACTCCTCACACAGCGTGTTAATCTTCCCCTCATCTTCCATCGACCGTTCACCTTTCAACACTGCCTTCATTTCCCAAACTCCTTCTCTCGATCTTTGCCGTATCTGAGGTGCATCTCCAAGTTTCCTCATTAATTGTCGACAGGAACTTTTTTCTTCAGTTTTTTTTTTCTCACAAAGTAGCTTTTAGACAAGATTTCCATGAACTTTTCCACCTTTTTAATCACCTATAAAATGTAAGTAGCATTTGATTTTGAATTGTGTTGGTCAAATGTCTGTCTGTCTTTTTGAAGGAGTTTTCAGTGCAGCTGCCAGAGACATATTGACAAAATTGTGCTTCTACAAACACCAGCAATGATGCTATGAACTTTTATGATTGAATATATTAATTTCATGTTTGGGACAGTTTTGAACCAATGCATTATGTGCCGTAGCATCAACAAGCTGCATCAACAATGCTATTGCGATGACACATATTTGCTAACATTGTGTTGACCTTTTTGAAACCACATTTCGCTTTAACATTCACGGCATCACTTTAGAGTTTACATACTGTATTTCTTTGCGGATAAAACCGAATAATGAAGCCATTTTCATTTAGAACAGTGTTATTCAAATCGCTTAGAAGTCTTTTATTTCTTTTATCACACTCCTCCGTCCATTGTCAACACACCTTATCCAATTCCGGGTCAAAAGAAGGTGTTGCCTATCCCCAGCTGACTGGCAAAAGGCACCCTCTCAATCATAAATCAATAACCATTCATACTTTCACCGTCAGTGAGTAGAAACTGAACCCTCAAAATGTGTGTGGTGTTGTGTGTGTGTGTGTGTGTGTGTGTGTGTGTGTGTGTGTGTGTGTGTGTGTGTGTGTGTGTGTGTGTGTGTGTGTGTGTGTGTGTGTGTGTGTGTGTGTGCTTGCGTGCGCTTACATATAAACTGATCAAAAGAAATAAAGGGAAGACTTGGAGTGACATTGTGCTGTTTAAATCTTCCCTTGAGCACACAGAGCAATCTTAGGGGAGAACTGAAAAGAAAGGCAAGATGAGTCCACTTCCATCTATAGCCACAGGTTACTCATTTGTAATTCTCTCCCATCGCCGCGATGATGTTTGATCATTGGCGAGTGCAAGCAGGAGGTATAAGGGAAGGTTTGCTGGTAAGTGAAGCATTCTGCTTCGTTTCCTCAAACCGGCTCCCCAAACTACCTACCCACCCTCACAATTGCTGTCACCCAGTATGAGGCCCCCTCTGGCCTGATGACAAGCCTCGCGTGAAATGCTTGGCTGCCCCCTTAAATTAGCAGTAGAGCCCCCCGGCGGCACATGCTTCTCATGACCAGCACACAGTGGGCCACCGCCAGATTCTTTTCATTATGACTGTGGCCTGCCAACCGCCTGACTCCCCCTACTTTTGCCTCCCAACACATCCCTCTCCTCTTGCTTTCCTCCCATGTGCTGGATCTAAGCTATCAATAAGCAGAGTCGGGCTCATTTCACCCCGATGTGTTTTTTGTCTGTTTTCACTGACCTAAAGGGTGCAAAAAAAAAAAAAATGTTTCGTAATTAGACCGTCAGCGACTGCAGAGTACGGTACCAAAAACACATTTTTTGGACAAAGAATAATCATGTCCATGCAACAACAGAAATGATACGGACAAGAACAAAAATGTTACAAAGTGCACATTGTGCGCCATATGAATTAATACACCTCCTTTGAAAGCTAAGCTCTTTTTTTAATCTATTCGTATCTACTCATCGACTCAACTATGGATGAGTTCCTGTAGATTCGATTTATTTATTTATTTTTTTAATCAAATGCTTTCTCTCCTTTCTTCGGTGGCCCATTTGTAGGAATATCTTACAAAAATTGTGTTACAGCAAACATGTTGCGGTGTTAATGTTGACCACTGCAGTATTCAAAACCCTATTTTTCTTTATGATTTAAAAACCGTTCTGTGTCACCCTCATCTTTAATAAATTTATTGGCAGATCAAACATTTGTTTTGCTTTGATGTTAGACTACTTCTATAGCTTGCAACAACAACACCCTACCTATACTCACCCGGTGGTGGACGTGCAAACCATAACAGTGTATATACTATAGTTCAAAATGTTCATGAGCTTAACTAAAGTGTAGCGGTTGGTGAAAATGTGGTTAATTGTGATCTCACGTCGCAGAATCAGTGAGAAAGACAAGCCCAGTTGAAGCAGCACAGAGAGTGAGAAAGAGAGCGATGGTGGTAGTAGCAGTACAGAGCGATGCCCGGAGGCTCCATATGTTTCTCGCTGGGCTACATCTGAGCTGTAGACGGCAGCTTGGGCCGCAGGGTAGCCTCTACTCACTCCATCAACCTGTCAGGCATCTAGCGAAGCTGCACAGGGACACTTTCTCAGCTGCCCCCAGGGCCAGTTCAAGTCAACATGCCATTTCCTTGCCTCCTCGCCTAATTTCTCCTCTGCCTGACTTAAATTTCCAATGCCCAGTGTCTGGCTGGAGCACGAGGCCTGGGGCCAAGTCAAAACAGTGGGAGTTGCTCAGGCTAGCACGTGGGCATTTGTGAGAGCATTCACCTCTGAAGGGGACGGTGCTGCAGTCATACGGCCAGCAAAGACAAGAAAAAGCGAATGGATTTTTTTTTCTTCTTTTTTTTTTGGGATGAAGATACAAAACACATAAATCACTGTTTTCTTTTTTGTCTCACCTGTATTCCCCTCCCTCTATCCACATTTTTGTTCCTCAACTATATTCATTATATGCTATAAAATTCCCCGTGCCTTCAAGTTTCTGGCCAGTTTTCTCTCTCTCTGAGTGAAAAGATTCTCCAGGCTCCCTCATGCATCTGCCATTACTGTCTGTTTTTTCTCTCGTCAAACTCCTCTAAGGATCACACCAGTAGCCTACTCACTCTTCCATGGTGAGTGCTCGGGGATTTCATCCGGGAAATGAAAAGACAGTCCTTTACATTAGTGGAGTAAGCGAAGGTAAGTAAGTCAAGGAACTCTCCACGTTGAGCTTCTGCCACGATCTTTGTCAATCCATCTGTACACTCTCCTGTCCTCAGGCCACATGTTTTGCATGGAAGTCGAGGAGAGGGCTGCCAGGTCTCAGGCCTGTTTATGGGGACCCTGGGTAATGTTAAAGAATGGTTTCTTTGGCCCCAGGTCAAGACTTTATCCACCCCCAACCGGCTTGATTTACATGGCCCCCATTGATACTTCCCTTTTGTTTGTCAGCTCCAAACCAGAAGCGACTGTGTGTTTGGGTCATGCAAAAAGAATTTTTTGAAACATGTCTTGTCTTTTAGCCACCGCTCTTTTGCAGAGCCTAAATCTAAGATCCCCCGCTTAAATATGAATTTTACATGAGAGCCTGCCGAGTCTTATTCTGCAGGTCGAGGTCCTCTCTATGAACGGAAGTTGTCTTTTATCTTTCATTTCCCCTGAAATTTATGACTTCACTAACATGGATATTTTCTAAATCTAGGCACTGCCCGGCTCACCCCACATTGCTTCCTATGCAGTCTGTCAATGAGGTCAAGGGTCAAATGGCTGCACAGATTTGATCCGGTTAGCAAGTCACATTGTTTACTTGTGCTTTCAAAACCAATGGAGTCAAGTGATTTTGAAGTATCTTGATTTCAGCGAGCACATGCTTTGTGACCTGTAGACATCCCATATTGATACTTATAGTATACTTCTCATTGTAAGATGTTTCAATCCAACTTATATGGTTACATTACTGTTATTCCAATGTTTTAAATCTTTTATTAGAATAACACCTTTGCTTCAAACATTCACTTTCACCATTAGACCTTTCCTGATTTTTCAGACTTGCTAGGTAGTGTCTTTATAGACCCACATTTGATTCCCCAGCCCACAAAAGTGGCCACAGTGCAGTGGTTTGCATCTATGAATCCACAGGTGGGAAACTGCTATGGTAGTCGTTGCTCTCCCAAAACCGGACCTTTCCTTTAAATGGACCATTATCCCCTCAGTTTGCATTTACACTAGGAGGTCTGGATTTGTTAGGATGCTCTTTAATGCAAATAGAAATGCTGCTATTGGTGTTTTTGGACCGTGACATCATCCATCCATCCATTTTCAACACCGCTCATCCTGAACGGGGCCGAGGGGGGTGCTGGAGCCTATCCCAGGTGACTTTGGGTGAAAGGCGGACTGCACCCTGAACTGGTCACCAGTCAGCCGCAGAGCACATGGACCGAGACATATGTCTTCCAATTATTTGACCTTGAGCCTGATTTAATAAGATCCCGAATAGCGTGGGGGAAATTGCATGTTTACTCTTGCAGGTTTTGTCGATGTCCGTGTTGCATACGCATGATCTACTGAGATTGTTTTCTTTTGCTAAAATCTCAAACAGCAGAATCTGAATTGCATCTTCACTCACTCTAATAGAATGTGTGCTATAGGCATCAACTATGAAAGTGATGGAGACTGCTGTAAGAGTGTTTTGCGCTTTTTCAGCTCTGATGGGTTTTACCATGGACCAATTGGGAGAGCACCATAAGAGCAAAATGAAGTTTGAAGGGATGAAATTGGAAGTGTTAGTGGAAGAGGCAAAATATCTCTGAGTTAAATAAAAGAGATGGATTGCTCCAGTAATTTTGGGGAAACCAACACAAAACCTGTGTCTTATTTCATTTTAACTCATCCCAAACGTGTAGCAATTGGATGTCCATTCTGTGTTTAAACATGCAAAATCAGCCTTTTAAAAAAATATTTGGTTTCCAGTTTGATAAATTATATTGTATGTGCTAAATTAATCTATTTTTATGCACTCCTCCCAGAATGCAAGAAAAAAAAAGAACTGCAAACGGAATCCTGGGTGCACCCACTTAATAGATTAACTTCCCCATCTATTGCGTGAGAAATCAAGCTTACACATGTGTTTGCACACTCTAAACTGAGATAAATCAATCAGGTGCTGCCTTTTCACTATATTCCCAAGTCCCTGGAATCATTGAGACTTTTGCTGTCAGTCAGTGTTCAGATTTGTCATTTCTCACTCTTTCTGCAATTCATCTGTCTCTCCGATTTCTAATTTGTAGCATTCACACTCTGGCCTGATGAATTGTTCGTGCATTGTCATTTTTTTTTTTTGGTTGTTTGTTTTGTTTTGACTGTGAATGCAACACAGCTGGAAATAAGGAAACAGTTGGCCTTCAATGAAAACAATGTTGAACACTCTTGTTTTTTGCAGATTTAACACAATCTGATGAAAAGTACAAAAGTAAAGTAAATCTTTGATGAGAATACTACCTTTGCTTGAAACATTATCTCACTATTAAACCGTTCCTGATTTTTCAGTCTTGCTTGATGTCAAGTTTTCTTCATAGGACAAATAATGCACAATTTAACTGACTACTTGTGCTCTCTTTATTGATGTCTCAATGAAAGACCTAACAGTGACACTTCCGGAATGTTTTGATTTTGTGTCACAAGTGTTGCAATCTGTATTCAGACAGGGAGATTTTTGTGCCACTATTTGGAAATTGTTGTTCATCCCGAGTTCTATCCCCTTCCACTTGTCACACTCTGAGGAAAGTCAGGCATCAGTTGTGCCACAGGGACGGAGACAGAACTCGGGATGAACAACAGAGTGTGACAAGTGGAACCGTGCGATTAATTTGAACCGGCCGCTTTAATATGTTCAGGGACGTGCAACGCTTATTGTCTTCTCGATACACATCTATCAGAATCTGGCAGAGAAAATGTCCAGGAGAATCAAGACATTCAGCCCTGCCTCTTACCATTCCATTTTCTCCTGCACTCATTTTGGAGATGAGATACCAAGTCACCATCAGGGCCTGCCTTGTTCAAGGCATGATTCTAGCCAACGTCACTGGTTTAATCAACCGCCCATCTGTGATCTATTGAAAGAACGAGGAAGCATGAGACATCCACTGAATCTGCTCCCATTAAATACAGGATGTACAGTGTCTCTCGCTGTCTAGAGAGAGAGAGAGAGAGCGAGAGAGAGAGAGAGAGAGAGAGAGAGAGAGAGAGAGATGGATAGATATCCATTTTTTGATTGGCTTATCCTTACAAGGGTCGCCGGGCGTTCTGGAGCCTATCCCAGCTGTCTTCAGGCAGTCGGCGGGGTGCACCCTGAACGGGTTGCCAGCCAATTGCAGGTCACACATAGATGACCTGCAATGTGTTCCCCTACTTCAATAATGATGAATGTGGCACTGCCTCTTTTAAATTGTGCTCACGCCTTTGGCCCCCCACTTGGATGCCCATGGGGAGGTCAGCACCTTCAGAGCTGGAGAAACTTTTGATTTCATTTACAAGTTGAAGTCTTTTAATACATTGCTGTGCTATATAATTGGTGTAGGGGCACACTGTACCACCGTAATTGACGGGTTTTTGCTGTTGTTGTCGGGTTTTGTGATTGGGGCGATTAAATGCAACCCAAGTGCAACACAAGCAACCCTGCTTCGCGTCATCACTACTCCTGAACCCCACCGGTTATATATGCTAGAATGTGCACAATGATGCCCTTCCTTCCTATCTATCATTCTAGCAGGGGCCAATCGAATGTGTTTGGAACTTATTCGATTGCTCTCCACCATAGCAAGTAGCTCAACAAGGCAATTGCACAAAGCGACGAGTAAACAACTCAAACACCACTTCCACCCAATCATCAATTCATCTCTACTGAACCCTTCTTGCCTGTTCTTATCATTGTTGCGTTTCCCCTCTACATGTCTTCTCCAACCCCTGTTGGGATCAGTCATTTAGCTGAAGCAAGTTTTTTTTTTTTTCTCTCTCTCTCTTTTGGCTCTGCTGAGGAGTCCAGGGACATGCTTTCACCTACTGAATAGAGTAAGGAAGTTATTCCATCCATCACTGGGGGTTCAACTTGTCTCTAGTGGTGGAGTTTATCTTAGACATAAGGAGCAATGGAAGATGCATCATCTCATTTAGATTGTATTCTTGGGGCTCAGTCGGAAATTTGATCAGGAACATTTTTTTAATGTGGTGCTTACGAGACTTAAGCCAGGGGACAAATGGATGGGGATTTAAAATGGTGATTCGCTTTTAAAAAGTTGTGTCGTTGTCTGGCAACGAATTTGCCCACAATCTGTTGTTTGACTGGGGAATCGATTGAGAAGAGGCTTGAGGATTTATCTCTCGTTGATGCGCGATTCTCTTTGTTTCAAGGTCTTTTGATCAATGACAAAGTACCTGTATAAGGATTTGAAATCATTTTTTAAGTTGTGTTTTTGATTGCAAAGACACATCTGCTATGAAGGTACAAAAGTAAAGTCAGATCATTTTCACCAAATTAAGAACAGAGTAACAGTCCCTCTGATGTTCTTGGTGTACTAAAAAGAAATGCACTCACCACAGCAGGTCTCTCAGTCTCTAATTCAATCTTATCCCATGTTTAAATGACTTGCCTGCGCAGATGATCTTACATTATGAGGTCACAACTTTATGGGAGGGGGGGGGTTGTTTGTTTTTGTTATTTTGCTATAGACTCTTATGTGTTTGATCTGCACGTTTGTATTCTGGTTTTGTTTTTATGTTTTGGGATATTTTTGGGATGTTATGGGATTCTGCGCCCCTTATTAGTTCCACAAGACTTTCTCAGTTCTTGTCATTTCTCTTCATATTTCCATAAAAGTAATGTTTTCTTTCATTTTCACTCGTGCCAAATGAAAAACTGTCATTAAGCACTAATAATTTTATGTTTCTAAAAATATGTTGGTGCAAAATCACCCAATTACTCGATTATGTGATGGAACAATTAATGACGGCCCGAATCTCAGATTTTGAGATTTTGTATTGTTTTGTTAAATGGCTTAGATCTGAAAAATTTTACACTAATGAAACACCAAAATGGTGGTTTTGTCCAGCATTTTTCAAATATATATTTTGCTAACTTCATTTCAGGAGGGCAAACCGTGTTCCTTCTTTCTGCAGAATTGAATGTCAAGGCATGCGGGTCCTCTGCTTCACCACCCCGCTTTTCAGGGAGCTCGGCCACTGACGACCCCTTGCACTGATTACTCTTGTTACTTAATTATACATTTGGACCCACCACACTGACAACAAATGGCCATTGTGCCTCCATTGACCCAGTTCCCTCCTCCAGATCCGCAACTCTTGAAGGGAGTGAAACAAAATAAAGAGGGTCCACTTAAATATGTTGTCAAAGGGACTTAATTAACAAATTGAAGTTGTTGTTTTTTTCCACGGGGGCACGTTCCCTCATTTCTATTCGTTCAAATTGTGCCGATTCTCCTGTAGCCTGCTGTGAAGTCCAGTGTGACAGGCCTGCAGCCCACTGCGGAAGTTTGTCGCCTACAGTTGTTTCAAAGCGTCTCACAGAGTTACCAGCAAAGATCCAGCAGTGACATATGTAAGAAATGGAAATAAAGAAATGGTTTGATTGGGTCAAACTTGACAATTTTACACTGATTCGAAATGGCAGCCTTCAATTCACTTTATACTTTTATACTTTGGTTCAGGTTCAGTCTACATTATTTTTCTTTTCTTCTGAATGTAAGAACTTTCATTACTGTAGATCAGGTTTTCTTTCTGTGAACATTTCAGTGCTGATGACCTGAGGACCTCAGTTATACCAGTCAAACTAACCCCTTTTAATTCTTGATTAAATAGACGACAATTTGTCCTTTGACCACGCCAAGGCGTATTTTTTTTAAATCAGCCTTGTTATTGAGTTCCTTTCGCATTGCCGAGATGGGAATGCAACTTAAAGACTGGTATTTGTCACAAGGTAGATTGTTAAATACCACACTTAATAGCCTCTAAGGACACAGACAGTCAAAGCCTCTGTGCCCTTGAGATACTATTGTCCAATTTAAAAGCACATTTAGAAGGCTAAATGACAAGCAGCTACAGAATGTGAAGTCATTCAACGGGCTCTTTATAAAAGAACACAGTGTGTAGGCCGATTCACTTTTGTTTCTTTTGTATGTGTACAACATTCAGTTTGTTCCAGGAACATCAAAATTGCTCTGTGCGGCTGTGTTGCTTTTGAAACTTGAAAACCTCTCAGACTGCAATGTTTCTCCGTTCATCCTGTCGTTCGTTCTGAAAGCTGTCAGTGAATGAGAGGTTGTACGCAAAAATAGCATCGGCATTGATTATGAGCTGCATGGGGAGCCTAATGAATAATTCCTTATATTTCCTGTGTCTGCTTCTTTTGTCTTATAGTGTGACAGTGAGACTGACATTGACAACAAGGTAAGGCTGCTTTCCCTGTGTTTATGCACCCGGCAGAAAGTAATTTGGAAGTGAAGAGAGAAAGGGATGAATAGTTTTGGTGAAAAAAAGGATGAGAAGGAGTAGGCATTCTGTCACTCTTCCCACTGCTGATAAATTTACAAGACTCAAGTAAGTGATGTGGAAAATGCAGGGCTGTTTTTGTGATTAGCATTTCTGCGCATAAAACAATGTGGAATGTGTTGTTTTTTTTTAGGGTCACGCATCCCTAAATAACTTGGGAAGTAAAGAATAGCTTGTCTGTCTTAACTTAGTATGTTGCCATCATTGCTATCTTGCCATCATTCCTACTTGAAATGCAGTACAGTATATGATAGTATATTATTGTACAGACTGCATTATATATACACGTGTTGAAGAGCTGGTGCCAGGTGGGCATTAGCGGGAGCACTCTCGAGTGGTTTGGATCCTATTGGGCAGACAGGACTTTTTGTGTTAGCCTTGGTTGCTCTGAGTCCCACTCTGCCCCCGCTGTTATATGGCGTTCCACTATTTTCATTCTGTTTTCTGCCTTTGGGTTCCATCTTAAGATAGCATATTTATTTTCACTGATATACAGATAACAATCAGATCTATGTCCCGCTTTCTCCTTGAGGCCACTTTGGTCCTGTCTGCAGGAAATCAAAGCCTGGATGGAACTAAACTTTTTGAACTTCAACCACAATAGAAGTTATTCAGTTTTGGTCCCTTGTACATCTCACCGTGTTGACTTGGGCCCTCTGGCATCTTATCACAATTTGGGGTTTAAAGTTGTGATGTGATTTTAAATTAGGACCGGCAAATTGCTTCTGGAGTTAATCCAGGTTTTTGTTTCAGTCCTTAGTAGAGCCTCAGAGGGAATCGAGCCTTTTCCATTGCCAGTCCCTCCCTTTGGAATGACCTCCCGTTGAACACTTGACAAACCCCTCTAAACCCATTTTCGAAAATTGTCTTAAAACACATTTTCCTTCTGGGGCTTTTGACTCAGCATGAGAGTCTGCATCTTTTTAGCTTTTTATTGTTTGTTCTTTTTTTGACTGTCTGATTTTGCAGACATTCACCAAGGCATAAACCTTTGTCACCTGTAACGTCACTGAGTAAACATATTTTGGTGTGGGTATTTTGGATCTGGATTTAACCTAATCCTAAATTTGTGCCCCATTACAAAATTCTGCATTTTATTAAATGCTTGGCGTCATCAACATTCTTATCTTCTCTTCAAATTTGTATGTAAGCTTCCTTTAAATCAGGAATATCTTTCCATTCCACAAAAAAAAAAAAAAAAATCCAAGTTGCTCTACTAAATTCTGTTGACCTTTACACACACACACACACACACACACACACACACACACACACACACACACACACACACACACACACACACGCACACACACACACACACGGTACAAACCACTGTTGATAAAATCACATCCTTCGTGGATATTACTCAAATAACGTTGCAAAAACATTTTATTGGTTCATCTGTGCAGTCATCCGTATCTTTGGGTAAATGGGGAAACGTTGGTTTAGTATCTACGTGCGTTATCCAATCAAATGTTGTCATATCATCAAGTCTTAACCATTTGACATTTGACAAATGTAGTCAGTCACACAAGCCTTGGTGTATTTGTTTAGCACACACTGGATAATGGTTGGTTGGTGGCCACCACCTGCTTACAAGATGCAGTGCCTTTAGGGAACCTCGCTACATTCTAATGCCTTTACAATTTAGCAATTACTGTCCGGTAAATGAATGAGATAGCATGCCTAATCTCCTGTAAGCTTAGCTCCCAGTTCTGTAGAACTGTCGACAGACTTCCCTATAAATAATACATTGATAGCAGGCCCAATTTACATTAAGTGCAGCCTGGCATGTCAATATTCTTTTATCTCTTTATTGAAGCAAGGAAGGAGCAAGGCCGCAAGCTAGGTGACGCAACAGAGTCGCATAACAAGCCTGTCAGTCATCATGGATGTCCCTGGCATCCCTGCAGGGGGCAAACAAGAGATGCAGCACAAGAAGGAGGCTCTGAATATTGTGTTTCGTTTTTACCCGTATAAAAGTTACACATAGCAGTATGCACCTTGTGGCATGTTTGACTAAGATTACAAATAGCGG
The DNA here is from genome assembly GCF_001891065.2 of Hippocampus comes. Classification (NCBI taxonomy): domain Eukaryota; kingdom Metazoa; phylum Chordata; class Actinopteri; order Syngnathiformes; family Syngnathidae; genus Hippocampus; species Hippocampus comes. The sequence continues at coordinate 3,028,522 of NW_017805783.1, read as the reverse complement.
ACACTAAATTGTGTGTTCACTAGCAGTACCAAAATTAACCGATTAATCGATCATCAAATTAATTGACATATAATGTAATAATTGATGAATGGTTTGGAGCCAAGGATGCCCAAAGTACGGCTGTCATATCAGCTCCTCGCAATTTGACCCCCCCCCCCCCCCAAAAAAAAAAAAACTAAAAATGACATTCGACATGAGACGCAAAATGAGTTTAAAAAGCCAAAGGTGAGCAAAGTGAGAAGGGAGGTTGTAAAAAGAAAATAGGTGCCATTAGTATATTAATACAGATAAACCATTTATGATTAAAAGAATAACAATTCATATTTAAAACACTGTAGTGAATTAAGATAATTCAATTTCAAAGGCAAAACCACCTAGTGCTCTATAGCTGATTTATGAAGACATCGCATTAAGGATGAAGACATCAAGTAACTGTTTGAAAAATGCACACTTTACTAGAGTTTGTTCTTTTTTGGGTTCTGAATATGGAGATGGGCTTCAGCTGCTGTTTAGTGCCGAGTTGGATCTACTCTGTGCGATAGACAGCTGTTGGCCACCCCCACCCCCCAAAAAAAGCTATTTGCCTTTACACCTGAACACAGAAAGATGATGAAATTAACTCGATGATACAAACAACATATAATTGCTTTCTTCACTGACGTGAGCCTGTTTCAAAAAGTTGAAGAATATAAGTGGCCTTTTCGTCCTTCCATTTTTCTGCATGCGGCCCTCAAACGAAAAAAGTTTGGACACCCCTGGTTTAGAGCCATTGTTTAAATAGTTTTTAAATTCTCGTATTTCAGCCTCTCACCAGTAAATGTGCTGTAATCCATGATGAAAGCAGATTGGTAATCTTCTGTGTTTAATCAAAGCAAGGCTATTACAAACATCTGATTTTACAATGATCAACACATTTTGTTCCATGTTCCAGACGACATATTACAATTCAGTGAATGAATCATAGACAATTTATGGAAAAAACAAAGTCAGTTTAATCTATTACAAAAATGAAAATTATTTCCAGTCCTACCATGAATAACTTGTAAGTAGCATGAAACTTAAAGTAGCTTCACAATCGTATCTCAAACCAGTAGTTCTTCGCATTAATCCCCAAGAAGCTCTCACTTTAAAAAAGGGAGTACAACATCTCTCCCTCTTGAGTCATATTGCTAAATTGTTGCTCATTTGAATTTTATTTATTCATTAAAATTCCAAATAATCTGAGTAATTGGGGGAAAAAAATCGCAACCCATTTTAACACAAAATATTTTTTCCCCAATTATTCGATTACTGGTACTCAATAGAATACTCAATCGTTAAAATATTCCCTTAGTGGCAGCTAGGGATGGTTAATCAGCCCCATTACCAAACTGGCCTGAGATTAAATTTTAAAAACTCCACACTGGACGATTTTGTGAATGGTCTTGTAGAATTTATTCTCATTATTTCTCATTGTATTTAGGCTATATGAATGTCATTCTGCATCTTCTGATTGTCTGATTTGATTTTGTTTATAACATCATATTCATCAAAGAATCATTTAATCGGTGACAAGCCCTCTCGCCCCACTCCAGCATCGAGGGGCACAGGAAGGTCCTTCCTTGACCATATTATGATTCCTTTTTATGAAAAAAAAAAATGTCTATCGTCTGTATAACACCATAGTTTTTACGCTGTTATTTTGGTATGTGGTTTTGTTATGGCGGCATTTGCACTGTCCGAGCCCCGCCTACTTGAGCTTCAAAGCGGTGCCGCCATCGCATCACCGAACGTCAACGGCTTTGGAGGCTCAAAGGAGTGAGATTTTACCAAGTACCGTCACGCAGTTTGAGCTGGCATCCTCTACTTTGGGTATGATCTGTTGCTACCATGTAACATCAGAAGATTTCACTCTCTTGGTGTGACTAATGGATTTATACTTAATGTATCCGCTAATGTAAAAGTTTGTTTATTCTTGTTCTGAGTGATCATGTCTGGAAATCAACTACAATCCTTTTTTTGTGTTAAGAATATGTTTTGGTGTTTTTCCAAACAACAAAAGTACAGATAAGAATACCGGGATCGATAAGCAGTGTCATTCAGTGTTTATAACGACACCCATCTCGAGTGACAGCTCTAGTGTTCACTCAAACAGACAGTGTGCGGTGTCGGTGTTAAGCGCCACTTGGTAAGATTGCGATCTTTTACGAAGATCACAAATAGCGGGTGCGAAATTGCTTGCTCACTCACTGTAACAGATCGTGCTGTTGGCAACTAGTGTCTAATAGTGATGATGCCTGCTGACTGCTTTAGGTCGCGACCTTGGTTTTCACCATGGAGCATTTGGAAGCTCACCACAAGCACAAAATGAAGTTTGAAGTGATGGAATTGGAAGTGGTAGTAGAAGATCCATCCATCCGTTATCTGATCCACTTATCCTCACGTGGGTCGCGGGCATGCTAGATCCTATCCCAGCTGTTTTCGGGGCAGCAAGCGAGGTATACACTGAATTGGTTGCCAGACACTCGAGTGCAAGGCACACATAGACAAACAACCATTCATACTCACAATCATACCAAGGGACAATTTAGAGTGTTCCATTAACCTGCCATGCGTGTTTATGGAATGTGGGAAGAAATCCGGAGTACCTGGAGAAAACCCACGTAAGCACAGGGAGAACATGCAAACCCCATGTGGAGTCGAACCCCGGACCTCTGCACTGTGAGGTGTGCTAACGAGTCGACCACCGTGCCACCTTAGTAGAAGATAAACAAGCATACTGACAGGAACAGAAATTGCTCTGATTATTGAAGGGAAGGCAGCAACCAAATAAAAGTCATGCTTTCTTTCATTTAACTTGTCCTGATTGTCCATCCTGCGCAACGCTGTGTTTCAAATTTGGCACAGCCCGATTGATAAAACTGCTTGGAGGAGGCCAGTATCAGGAAAAATAAATAAATAAATACAATACACAATTGCCTTGCTGAATAGACAATATGTCACAATATTCTTTGTTTGGAGCCTTTCAAAAATGTTTCCACAAAATGTTTTGTAGGTTAAATAGACTGGGATGCAGTTCAAGATTTGGTGAAGTATCAGAATCTGCTGCCAAGCATTCAGCTGCCGGATTGTCGAGCTTTGTAGCAATTACTATTCAATTCATTGTTGTCTGTTTTGTCCACTCTCATGTATGTCCTAAGATGCCACACAATATTTAATGCTGTGTAGAATCAATACAATTACAAATATGCTTGTGCAGGACAAACAAATCATGTTGTTGTCAGACCTTATGCAAGAGTATTCTTTTACAGCTACAGAGTCAAGAGATTTGTTTGAAAAGCAAAATTTTAAGAGGACTGCATCGATGCAAGCTAAAGGGTGCCAAGAATGGACACATTTTTCTAAAGCCCATAAATCACTGAGCAGCAAGGCTTACAAGTGTGTCCGCACATAGGGAATTTTGTTTTTTTGTCAGGGTTCGTTCAATGTTGCAAACAGTTGCAAAGATGTTTGCCAGACATTCCAAAACAGTTTTTAATGGTCACAAAATAGTTTTTTTCCCTTGTTGTCATCAAATTTAAAAACACGTTCAAAATTTTTGGTGACCATTCGCGATATTGAACAAACCCTGACGAAAAAACAATTTTCGCTACGTGCGCCCACACTTGCAAGCCTTCGCCGCTCAGTGAGATAAAGCCTTAAAGGACAGTTTTAACTTGGTGGTAAAAGATGTATCGCTGACGGCTCAACCAGTTCTTTAAGTGTGGTGCTGGATGACAAAGCATAGCAATGTTTTTCCAACATTTGTCAACATTTTTTTTTGTTTTTGTTTATATTTTTTGTTTTGGTTTTAGCTAAAACCGTTTTTAAAAAATCTAGGTTTCTAGATTCAGCTTGACAAAGAAAGTACCGTATTTTTCGGATTATACGTCACTCCTGATTATAAATCGCACCAGCCAAAAAACAAAAGAATAATTAAGAAGAAAAAAACATATATTAGTCGCACTGGAGTATAAGTCGCATGTTTGGGGGAAATTTATTTGATAACATCCAACACCAAAAACATACATGTCATCTTGAAAGGCAATTTAAAATAAAAATAAAATAGAGAACAACAGGCTGAATAAGTGTACAGTATACAGTACTAACGTTACATGACTGACATGCCTGGTAATGTCAGTAACAACATAACATATTAAGAGTTATTCAGATAACTCTAGCATAAAGAACGTGCTAACAAGTTTACCAAACTATCAGTTTCATTCCAAATCACTAAATCCAATGAAATCTTCATCCTCAGTGTCACTTTTAAGCAACTCCCCCAACTCGGGAGGTAGACGATGCGCCGCTTCCTCTTCTACGTCGCTTACGTCAGACTCATCGTCTTGTGGTTTAATGTGAAAATAACATGTGAAATTACATAAATATGTGTCAATAATTTCACACATAAGTCGATCCATAGTATAGTTTGGCACCCCCGGCCAAGCTATGAAAAAAAACTGCGACTATAACTAACTAAACTGCGACTATAACTAACTAAACTGCGTATATTGTTTCGTACTCATGTTGTTGATAAACAGATTCACTGTTTCTCGTCCAAGCACCAAACCTTGTGACACTCCAAGAGACAGGCCAGGGCATTCAGCACTGAATGAAATATGGATGTGAAAATAGTGTGAAACAAATAAGACCCTTGTTGCCAAAGAGAGCAGAAGTCGTTTTTGTTCTGATTCAGTATTGATTGAGGTCATCGGTAGCTTTTACTTGTTTGGTAGAATATCTTAATGCATTTCTGTTGGGATTGAAAATAAGGCGCAACTTCTTGGATTGGAAAGTGCCTTAAATTGACAGCAGTGATTTATTGCAGCCTTTAATAAGCAGAATGCTATTTTCACAGCAGTACATGAAGTCATTTCTTGTGAGAGTTATCTGAAAACATGGATCGATAAAGCTACTGTGTGACTTTTTGGCTACAATGCTGAAATTAATGTATCGTTTCGGGCTTTATTAAATAATATTAGTAGGGCGCTCCAGGTTTACTGTGAGAAATCAAGTGAACCAACATCTTGGTAAAGGTTAAACCAGCAGTGGCCTTTTCATTTCTTCAGGAACAGATATTACTACAGTGCAATAAGTACAATGAAAAACATGAGCCGGTCACAGAAAATTGCTGTGAAATGTAGGGCACGGATGACATTACTGAGACCAGATATCATTTCACATAGAAAAAAAAAGTGATTGAAGAGTGAAACAATGGATTCAGCTCAGTGGAAGAAAAGCCTCTCATCTGTGATGGTGAATACTCAAGCTAAACCAGTCGTGATCATTTTTTACTGCTTTTTGCCAAGACAGGTGCCAGGTCTTCTAACCATATCATTTCAGTGAAAACCAACCCTCCTTTCATTGTTAGCCACCTGACCACATGCTGTTTTTCACACATTAACTTCATTAGACTGTTGTGTCCAGGTGTGCCCACGACTAAAATTAGTTACACCATATCTGAATAAACCAATGACACGGTGCCACAGCAAGTGTTGCTATGATCTCTGCTAGGGATGTTTTTTTGTTTGTTTGTTTGTTTGGGGGGTTTCCCACACTAATACTGATAACATCTTGCTTCTTGGAACTGATACAGATACTGATAACTGAAAACATTTTTTTTTGTATACTATATCAGTTATGGCAGCTGAAGGGAAAAAAAAAAACAAAACATGTTTCAATCCCACTTCCAACTAATTTAATGGGGTCGGAGGATGACATAAAAAGTGGCCAATCACTTTTTGCTACTTTCTGACCTCTTGTCACTTCAGACGGGAGGCGACAAATAATCTCGAAAGCTCGAATGCGTTTTAGCAAAACAACCCCACTACTTCCCACTGCATGGTAACATTACATGCTCCTAAAAAAAAAACAACAACAAAAGAACAGCTACCTGGTTGAAAATATTTCACATAGTTGCCAGCCCTCCAACAGAAACTCTTCTCTCACATCGCAAATCCTCCAAGGGGTCTCATGCTCTGTAAGTTTTCTCCTCTTTATTCAAAAGAATCATTCCATAATACTTTTTACAAAAAATAATGGACGAGCAACTGAAATTGCTGTTCAATTTTTTTTTTCCTGTCCATAGCAAATGCTATTTAATTTCATATGTGCTATATTACAGTTTAAAGGTCTGTCAGACCATATTATGTTATTTAATGCCACACCTGTGTGTGGGGGGGGGGGGGGGATTTGTAAGCTTGCATTTCATGGCAATGCAAGTGACCTGTGCAGCGCAGTGCGTGAATAATGTGTTATTTTGCATGGTTTGGTACATAGCATAACAAGCAGTAGTAAAGATATGTTAGTTTGTTAGCTGCCACAATCAGTCAACCGAGACATACATGTCCACATTTCCCACGTAATATCCACGTGTTGTTCCGTGTGGACGTGAATGAGTTAAAAAAAAGTGAAATCACTGGTGAATGTAGTCATGTGTTTCATCACACATTTTACATAGTTGTGAGTGTTATAATATGGCTGATGTATTTTGGTCATGGTCCGGACTGGTTGTGGTGTCTTACAAGCTAGCTAATACGAAGTATTTACTTATGCTTGTTACCAAACTTCCTGCATCTTATATACACAATATATACAGTCAGCCTATGCCAACCGATCTCAGGCGAGAACTGTGTGCTGGTCAGCAGATCATCGCAGGTCATAGAAACCGGTCCATTTAGGGTCTTCACTTGAATCAAAACCCAAACAATTCATATATTAAAATCAAATTCAGACCCGTGGCCATGTTCCCCAAATAGTATATTTTAATTTATTTTCTGTTGGATTATAAAACATGCAACACAGTAATCACTTTTTTTTTGATTTTGATTTTAGATTGCCGATAAAAAAATGGAAAGAACAAGTGATGGTGTTTTTGAGTCGCCTCCTCTTCTGCTCAACTTGGCAGCAAGTGTGCGTTGCTTGCTTCTACTAGATTGAAGTGGAGCCTAGTTTGCAAAACAATCAAGCTCCCAAGACAATGACAAAAAAATATATCCTGGGTGCATCTGCACATCACCAAAGGTAACCTGCCAACCACTGTTTTGTAACGGTAAGGCGGAACTCCAGAATGACCCACTCACACGCAGAAAACTAAAGATTTTCTTGGCTGCTCCACATTTTGATATGTGGGCAGGCTACTAGAGGGATCCAACTATTTTTGTGCAAACATTACGAAATACAGTGCCCATAAAATGACTCCTTGGAAGTACTCTGCTGATGTTGAAAATTGGTAACATGAAATAGTTTGTTGAAATGTGAGACGTTAAACTGCTCTCCTCCTTCACCCTTAACCACGAAACCAGCCGATATTAACTTCAGACAAAGCTGAGACACTCTACGCGTCGATGGTCATTTTCTTTTTTTTGTTCAAGTGCCAGAAACGGAAAAAGAGTGAGATTCATCTTTTCTCCTTTTGTTCATTCACTCTACTGAAGTGTCACTGTATCTGCTTTAGAGCCCACTTTTCCATCCTCTTTGACTCCAAGATTTTTCTCTAGAATCTGTCAAATAGTACCGTAGCTGGAGGTAGCAGGCATTTTTATTGCAGCCGTCTCCGACATGTCACCATCTCAAGAGCAGTTAGTGTATTTGCATTCATTTGCTGGCGTAGCGTGCTACATACAATATGCGGCATTGAATTGCGGACAAAATTGAAGTCAGCACAGCGGTTGTGTCTGCATGTTCGTAACTGAGATAGGATAGCCTCGGTTTAGTATAAATGTAAGACAAAAATGTTAATTTGTTTCTGTTTTGTTTTGTTTCAAGCCATTGGAAAATCCCATCCCACATATTGTACTTATCGTCAACCATTGTCACTCAAAGGATGCGGGTCATTCTCTGAGAGTTTTGTACAACTGAGAGTTGAGTATTGTACAACAAACAGGCCACCCAGCTGTCAACCTCTGACAGTTTTTATATGGATGGGAAAAATGGACCAGCTTAATGTTTCGACACAAGTGATCATCCGTCCTCATCTCTTTAATGAAATTAGATTAAGTTCACCTGGGAAAGAGCTGAGAAAGCAGAATGCCTCACCACCCCCTTTAATTTAAAACCAATTTGCCAGTAATATTCCTTTCCCCGCAGCTTGGGATTTGCCGGCCCTGATTCAAAATGGAGGAGGATCGAGATGAGACGCGAGCTGCCTGGTTGCATTCAGCTCCCCACAGGCTCTGAGAAATTAGAACTGACACCGGCAACACAGGCCTTAATATGGAGATGCCATTTTTTCCTCCTCTTGATGTGGACTATGTGGCTCCCTTACCCTTTGCTCGTTTTCTTTTTATTCCATCTTTCATTCACATTGGTTAACTTAACGGTAAAAGACCACGGGAGACAAATTACTGCATGAAAGATGAAATACTTTCCCCCTATAAGGTAATTTAGTCTCTGATCAAGATAATGTTAGGACTTCGGGACTTTATTCAGTCAGAGCAGCAAGGTGAAAAGGGGTTTGGTTACTAGTCAACGATACATATAGTCAGGAATATGAGTATATACTGTAGGAAGATTTGCATCAGGTGTTGTCCAAATATTCTTAATTAGAATGCACCTGTACCAGTTCTGAAGTACGCGTACATTGATACCCACAGCCGTAAGGGGCCTCTCTGTGAACTGTGAGTCTGTGGCTGACTCTCTCTAGCTTTGGCCCACCCACAGCACCGTCTGATTGGTTGTGATTGATTTTGATGATTCTGAGCCCGGGTGCTCCCTGCACTTTTTCCAAGATTTGGAATACCTTTAACATGTTGCAAATCACAAAAGCTGTTTAATAAACATGTGCTTGAAGGCATTGAAACGGTCAATTGCTGTAATTTTTATTATTCCAAATTTTCACGTTCATTTTTTTTCCTGAAAATGAATATCTGCCTCAAATATCAGCCTCCTTGACTACTATTAATCGATATCGGTATCTGCCCTGAAAAAAGCAGATCGGTCTATCACTATTGTACATATGCCAGGCTTTCAGAGGCTATGCAGTAAACATGGAGGCAATGTGTCTCTTAAATTAAGATGGAAGCAATAGTGCACAACCAGTGGTGTGAGGTGTGTGCTCATATCTGGGGTTCTGAGTGAAGTGAGTCAAGTGAAAGCTGGGAAGGGTAGGCATGGTGACAGTCAGACTTGTATCTGCTGTAGGGTCATCTAGCAGACAAGCCAACTGACATCAGCAAAGATGGCTTGTCACTATCAATGCATATCATAAAGAAAATCAGAGACAGGGAAGATGGCTGCCGCGCCATTGACGTGGCACACAACAGCCTGACCTCTCTTAAATAGCACACATCGCGGACCCTGGCACCCCTCGCCTATCTGGAGTGACTTGTATAAAGTGTATTCAGTGCTTATATTGAATGCAAAAAAAAAAAACATGTTTAAAAAAATATTTCATAGGTACATCTGTAAACAATGTACATTATAAATGTTAAGTTTTGCCATTAGTATTTTTGTATTTTAATATTAACAGTTAAGTGTCAGGTGAAAAAAATTGAAGACGGTCTTTATATTTTATAAAAAGACAAGACAATGCATGGCATGGCAGCTTCATGTATATAGTGCACATCATCAATGTGCTTCACATAATGAGTACAGTATAACATTTAAAGTCATTGACAAACAAGAGTTAAAAGACCTTAATCATATTTTTTGACCTGGAGTTAAAATAATTTGCATTTGTAGCTGACTTAACCTCTGTTAAGCAGCTTATTCTATTTGTGCACAGCATAACAGCTAAATACTACATCGCCATGTTTGCTTTGAACTATGGGCTCCACGTTTTTATCCAAGTTTGCGCACCAGAGCGCGCTGAAGGCTTTATATGATTCAGCAGTTCTTTAATGTATTCAGGACATAAACCATTCTATGAAATTGTAATTTTTTGAATTTGAAAAAGTATTAATTCGAAGTTAAGTCGGGAAATACCTTATTTTTTACTTTAAAAAAGTAGTCAATTTATGTCAAATGAAATGAAGAACGTTTGTATTATTATTTTTTGAACATAAAAATAAGAACCGTATTTAAGTCACGAATCAAAGTTAAACATGTACTTCCGATAAAGTATTGGCAAAATCAGTTGTCATTTTTATGTTTAGGCGGTCTTGTCACCAGCTGCTGAATTTAACAAACAAAGTTACTTGTACTCTCACTTAAGTACTTTTAAAATCACATAACAATGAAAGTAAGTTACTTTTACAATCAAGCAATGAGTAAGGCAGGGGTGCCCATTACGTCGATCGCAATCGACCGGCAGATCGCGGACTGGTCCCAAGTCGATCACGAGGAGTGTAGAAGAGAAGAAAAACAAACAACTATTTGTGCGTCTTTGTGCATGTTAGTAATATATTTTTGTTGATGTACACTGCACCCTAATCATCCTATCAGTCTCATTTTCACAAAAAGTATAAAAAAAATTAAAATGAAATAATGTAGGTAAATCTGTAACCTACGGTGGCGCATGACCTGCGTCACAGGAAGTCATTAGCGCTCAGTAGTCTGCAATTGCAGTTTGTGATCAGAGCTGTTGCGCTATATCTTTTATCGTTATTATTATTCTCATTCAGAGTTTGTTTGGTGTACAATTCACTGAGGGCACGGGCAAAGAATAGGAATCTAGAGGACACTTTAAAACGGTACTTGTGGGCTACGATAGTTAACAGGCTGCAAAAGTGCGTCGCATGCCTCCGTGTCAGGCTGTTGCTCATCATGGCGTGCGAGTGTATGTGCTTGCATGTGCGCGGTAACGGGTCGATCGCGATAGGTTGGTTGATCGAAAAGTCGATCTTCGGTCCAAAATGTTTGGGCACCCCTGGAGTAAGGTAATAGTTACTTTTTAAGGTAACCGCGGCAATACCGCTGGCCATTATAAAAGCCCCATTTTTATTTATATATTTTTAAAATTAAATATTAAGCAAAATTCCATTCATGTATTGCAAATTATTGTTTATTTAGACTGCCAGTAAAAATAATGTAATTAAAATACAAAACTAACAAACTCAAGCTCAATTTATGTCATGCGCTACATTTTAAATACCGTAATGCAGTTTCAACTCATGTGAGCAATACCAAGTTTATACAACACACATCCAGTGACGCAGTGTGAATGCAGCCACACAAGCAGCTAAGTGGATGAAAGTCATTTTGTGTGACTGCAGTGTACTGAAGTGACGTGGCACTGTGTTGTTACTTTGTCAGTGGTGTATTTGAATAACAACACGATATGCATTTTCCACATGAGTAAAACATGTCAAATTGACTCAATATTGAGTTCAGCTGTTCTGTGCCAAGTAGAATAAGACACAAATGGTTTTGTGTGCATGGAGGTAAGATTTGAGTGTTTCTGACCCCGCATAAACATAACGCTTAAGTGGGGTTTTATTCAATAAACATGGATGGACTCTAATGACTTGCACATTTCTTGTGGCTGGAAATGCAAGACTGTGTGTGTTAAGAGCTGGCACTTTGCGACTTTCCCCAACTTGACTTGGCTGGATAAGGCTGTCTAATACAGGAGGGTTTGATTTCCTTCACAACAAATGGCATATGCAATTGTGGCTAAATATAGAAGTCATTCGGGTTCAAATTTCCTTGAAGAAACATTACATCCCCTTTGGCATAGAATGGATCTCAGCCTAAATCCACTGTGGCCTTTAAATGAATATTCAGAGACGAACTTTCCTTCTTAGACAAGGAGGCCAGTGAGCAAAAAGTTCTGCAAACTGACACAAATTTGCTATTGCTAGCTTTTAGGGCTTTGTGCCTTTAGCCTGTAAACAGAAGTGCTCAGGTCTCATTCCTTTTTCACCTGGAATCCATCCATACTCAAGGCTGTGCTGATGTTAAGAAATATACAACAGAGCCAAGTTGCAAGGCCGGGGCTAAATTTTAATTTTATTTTATTGTTATTATTGGGGTGTTTTTTTTTTTTTTAGATTTTTTTATTTTATTTTTTTTTAATACATTGCCATACCACTGCCCTAAATAAGTGCACACTCCATCTTCTTATCATATTAACTTCTCTAATTGCTTTTCGCTAGAGTAAAATTAAACCTACCCGGTAATAAAAAACAGCGGAAAAACACCTTCCGCTTTGCATTTTCCACTTGAGATGCACCAGATGAGTGTGTGATTGCTTGCATTGTGACGTTTGACATTTAAGTAATAGAAATTAGATCAGAAGAGTACTACTGTGCATTGACCAATAGATGACAGATGATTACACTGGTAAACAAACACTTTTTATAATTTTTTTTTTTTTAATTAGCTTCAAGTAAAACATTTGTTTATTCGTTGTTTTGTGCTGATTCTGAATCTGCCCTCATTTCTTTCTAGCACATCAGGTTGTAATAATAATAAGAAGAAGAAGAACAAGAAGACAATCTGTAATATAATAACATATTTCGTAATATTTATGAATTAGCTGTGTGTTTAATGCACAGCATGTTTGCATGTTTGCACTGAGGATTGAGAGGAAGAAATTTAATCTGTGCTGCATGTTATACATAAAGCATATTTGACAATAAAGATGACCTTGACCTTAAAGGTTAGGTGTAGCAAAAATCCCAGCTATTAATTAGAACGCATGCTAAAGTCCATGTTGCTCAAGTCTTTCTTGGTCAAACTTAAAATGGAAAAATGAAAATATTTTTAAAAACCTGATGTGCTAGAAATAAAGTAAAAACTGCTTTTAAATCACCATCAAATTATGTTTCGGGATACGGAGTGCCATCTCTGATTAAAATTTGCTGTTGAGCATTGTTATCTTTCGAGCTAAACTTTTTGATTTTCAGGATGCCCTCAACGTTGGAATGAGGTACATAGTTTTAGCTTTACAACCTGTCAGTCGGTGTTCACATTTGGATAATCAATTAGCAGCAGCACATGTCAAGCTGCAGATCGGCTTGCTTCAGAGATAACTGCAAGACGTGAAATCATGCAAGCTTTCGCGTCACCTGGACTCTGGAGGGAATATTGTGCGGGTGAACTTCTATGAAAAGTGGAAATCTGAGAAACTGAAAGAGCATGCTCAGGGGCAGCTGCTTTCAATTAAGGCCAAATCCTCATTCACTGCACTCCCTTATGCGCACATCTATGCTGCTTTGATCTGTACCAGCGCATGGAAAAGGTACACGACTTGAAAGATTAGAGGTGGCAAAGTAATGTTTCCTTAAGTATGATCAAGTTACTAGGGAGCAGTCACAAGGAAGTCTGAAGTCGTAACCTTCAAGTTTCAAGCAATTCCCAAATTACTGTGGGGAAAGAAAAAAAAAATCAATCAAGTCGAGTAGCCACCAAATTTCAAGCACATTGAATCAAGTCTTTACTTGCTTCAAGCAGGTCGCAATTCAAGTCATACAATCTTGCTCAGTCACCACATATGTCTGATTGAGGAAATATATTTTTGCTGATCATAATCCAAAAATTTACAACTCTAAATATTAAAAAAAAGAGAGAGAAAAGAACTATTTCCTTCATTTAGCTTGACCCAAACCCTCCTCTCTCTGGCTGCATGATCCATTACACCCCTAAGTCCTCTCTGACCACCGTTGCCGCGTTTTTCACCCATGTGATTCAAAATGTAGCCACTCACAGTCCTGCACTCTCTGTCATACATTTCATACACTGGGCAAAACTTAATACACACTGTGTGGTGCTTTTTCACCACCAAGATGTGAATTTTAGAAATTGAAATGGTAAACTCATAATCTATTCATCCATCCATCCATTTTCTAACCCGCTTGTCCTCCCGACAGCCAATCCCAGCTGTCTTCGGGCAGTCTGAACTGGTTGCCAGCCAATCGCAGGGCACACACAGACAAACAACCATTCACATTCACAATCACATCTAAGGACAGTTTAGAGCAAGGGGAGGGAACTTCAGTTCCTCGAGAGCCATATCCTGACTGTTTTAGATTCCTCCCTACACCAACACATGATCAGCGCATCAGCAAGCTCTGTAGAAGGCTAAAACAATAATGATCAATTGAATCAGGTGTGTTGGATTAGGGAGAGCTCTAAAACAGGCAGGATACGGCTCTCAAGAAACCGTAATTCCCTACCCCTGGTTCAAAGTGTTCCATTAACCAGCCATGCATGTTTTTGGAATGTGGGAGAAAAGCGGAGCACCCGGAGAAACCCCACTGAGACACTGGGAGAACATGCAAACCACACATAGGAAGGCCGGAATCGATCCCTGCACCTCTGCACCAGATGTGCTCACCAGTCGACCATCGTGCAACCCAAACTAACAATCCTCAGGATGGATTTAACACAAGGGTAGGGAACTCTGGTCCCTCGAGAGCCATATCCTGCCTGTTTTCGATCCCCTCCCTACATACCTGATTTAAATGATCAGCTCATCAGCAAGCTCTGTTGAGGCCTGAAATGATCATAAACAATAGAATTAAATGTGTTGGAGTAGCAAAACACCTTCCGCTTTGCATTTTCCACTTGAGATGCACCAGATGAGTGTGTGATTGCTTGCATTGTGACGTTTGACATTTAAGTAATAGAAATTAGATCAGAAGAGTACTACTGTGCATTGACCAATAGATGACAGATGATTACACTGGTAAACAAACACTTTTTATAATTTTTTTTTTTTTAATTAGCTTCAAGTAAAACATTTGTTTATTCGTTGTTTTGTGCTGATTCTGAATCTGCCCTCATTTCTTTCTAGCACATCAGGTTGTAATAATAATAAGAAGAAGAAGAACAAGAAGACAATCTGTAATATAATAACATATTTCGTAATATTTATGAATTAGCTGTGTGTTTAATGCACAGCATGTTTGCATGTTTGCACTGAGGATTGAGAGGAAGAAATTTAATCTGTGCTGCATGTTATACATAAAGCATATTTGACAATAAAGATGACCTTGACCTTAAAGGTTAGGTGTAGCAAAAATCCCAGCTATTAATTAGAACGCATGCTAAAGTCCATGTTGCTCAAGTCTTTCTTGGTCAAACTTAAAATGGAAAAATGAAAATATTTTTAAAAACCTGATGTGCTAGAAATAAAGTAAAAACTGCTTTTAAATCACCATCAAATTATGTTTCGGGATACGGAGTGCCATCTCTGATTAAAATTTGCTGTTGAGCATTGTTATCTTTCGAGCTAAACTTTTTGATTTTCAGGATGCCCTCAACGTTGGAATGAGGTACATAGTTTTAGCTTTACAACCTGTCAGTCGGTGTTCACATTTGGATAATCAATTAGCAGCAGCACATGTCAAGCTGCAGATCGGCTTGCTTCAGAGATAACTGCAAGACGTGAAATCATGCAAGCTTTCGCGTCACCTGGACTCTGGAGGGAATATTGTGCGGGTGAACTTCTATGAAAAGTGGAAATCTGAGAAACTGAAAGAGCATGCTCAGGGGCAGCTGCTTTCAATTAAGGCCAAATCCTCATTCACTGCACTCCCTTATGCGCACATCTATGCTGCTTTGATCTGTACCAGCGCATGGAAAAGGTACACGACTTGAAAGATTAGAGGTGGCAAAGTAATGTTTCCTTAAGTATGATCAAGTTACTAGGGAGCAGTCACAAGGAAGTCTGAAGTCGTAACCTTCAAGTTTCAAGCAATTCCCAAATTACTGTGGGGAAAGAAAAAAAAAATCAATCAAGTCGAGTAGCCACCAAATTTCAAGCACATTGAATCAAGTCTTTACTTGCTTCAAGCAGGTCGCAATTCAAGTCATACAATCTTGCTCAGTCACCACATATGTCTGATTGAGGAAATATATTTTTGCTGATCATAATCCAAAAATTTACAACTCTAAATATTAAAAAAAAGAGAGAGAAAAGAACTATTTCCTTCATTTAGCTTGACCCAAACCCTCCTCTCTCTGGCTGCATGATCCATTACACCCCTAAGTCCTCTCTGACCACCGTTGCCGCGTTTTTCACCCATGTGATTCAAAATGTAGCCACTCACAGTCCTGCACTCTCTGTCATACATTTCATACACTGGGCAAAACTTAATACACACTGTGTGGTGCTTTTTCACCACCAAGATGTGAATTTTAGAAATTGAAATGGTAAACTCATAATCTATTCATCCATCCATCCATTTTCTAACCCGCTTGTCCTCCCGACAGCCAATCCCAGCTGTCTTCGGGCAGTCTGAACTGGTTGCCAGCCAATCGCAGGGCACACACAGACAAACAACCATTCACATTCACAATCACATCTAAGGACAGTTTAGAGCAAGGGGAGGGAACTTCAGTTCCTCGAGAGCCATATCCTGACTGTTTTAGATTCCTCCCTACACCAACACATGATCAGCGCATCAGCAAGCTCTGTAGAAGGCTAAAACAATAATGATCAATTGAATCAGGTGTGTTGGATTAGGGAGAGCTCTAAAACAGGCAGGATACGGCTCTCAAGAAACCGTAATTCCCTACCCCTGGTTCAAAGTGTTCCATTAACCAGCCATGCATGTTTTTGGAATGTGGGAGAAAAGCGGAGCACCCGGAGAAAACCCACTGAGACACTGGGAGAACATGCAAACCACACATAGGAAGGCCGGAATCGATCCCTGCACCTCTGCACCAGATGTGCTCACCAGTCGACCATCGTGCAACCCAAACTAACAATCCTCAGGATGGATTTAACACAAGGGTAGGGAACTCTGGTTCCTCGAGAGCCATATCCTGCCTGTTTTCGATCCCCTCCCTACATACCTGATTTAAATGATCAGCTCATCAGCAAGCTCTGTTGAGGCCTGAAATGATCATAAACAATAGAATTAAATGTGTTGGAGTAGCGAGGGATCTAAAACAGGCAGGGTATGGCTCTCGAGGAACCAGAGTTCCCGACCCCTGATTTAAGGACTTTATCCATCTGAAGAAACAAGAGAATTGTCTCAAAATTACACTGTTTAGTTGGAGTCCCTGCCATCTAAGAAATGGAGTGGCCATTGTCTCCACCACAGAGTGCGTACACTTCATGAAGGTGCATGATTGGCACACTAAGGTCAATGGGAGAATCCATGCAGTCCAAAAAGTGCGCCCGCCACTTTGACTCAAGCACCTGGGAGAATATGCGGCTAAATGAATAGCGACAGCTCTGGGCGTAACCAGCCATGTCGGAAGCTCCGATTGGCCGGCAACCAATTCAGGGTGTACCGCAACTACTGCCCAAAGACAGCTGGGATCGTGTCCAGCACGCTTGTGACCCTTGTGAGGATAAGCAGATTGGACGATGGATGGATGAGTTACCAGTAGCTGTAATTAGAGGCACAAATCTGGGTTTCCCCCAAAACCTGACCTCTTAAGGTTATATGGACAGTGAGTATCAAGTCAGCATCATTGAGGGGGACATCTGCGTAACCAAAGCAGATATGCTCGTCAGCCTGGGCTTTTGCAACTCTTTTCTATGAGGACTGTGGTGGTCAGAGCAGAACACTAGCACAGGCAGGATCAACATTCATTCATTTCCAATCCGCTTTATCCTCACAAGGGTCGCGGGGAGCATCAACAGCCATTAAGTTAATTTGACTTCATTAGTGCAGACCTGCGAAGCCTGGGATGCCCACAGCAATGCCAAGAGGAGGGAAGTAGGGATGCAGACTTTTGAGTGACATCAGCCGCTATCCTGTGAGGAAAGCAAACACATGGCACTGACGGACCAAATATGGCCCCAGTTGTTTTGCTGGGACGTGTGCCAAAAGAAGGGAACATGCGTCACTGGCTTTAGGGGAGCTCAGTCAACACGCAGTCAGTGCTTTAATGCCATGCACGCTATGATGCATCAGTGAGACGACCTGAGGTCAGTGGACACACTGTAAATCATGTGGCTACACACGGTGAATGTGGCAAAGCGACATGATACAGAGACACTGCCATCACCTTTGTATCTGCTGCCAGAAACGCTTATGTTATTAAGTTACAGCGACCCGATTTGTCTCTTGGCTGATACTTAAAGCAGTTCATGCTTCAAGCAATATTACTTATCATTCAACATTTAATGTCATTTTGTAGATGCTCTGGCTCGTGCAAGATTTTAACTCTACATCTTGGGAGAGTCACTGATGTTGTTTTGTGGTATGTTTGCCATACCCGGTGCAGGCAGTGTGGTTTCAGTTACCGCTCAGTGATGGTGTGAACCTGAGTGTCAATGGTCGTTCGCCTCTATGCGCTCTATATTCAGAGATAGCACAACAGCGCTCGAGCGTAAAATCTGATGTTTCCTAGTTTTCGTGTCAACACAGGCCTTGATGCGCTGGTCTGGGAATTCCATTCCTCTCTCTGTGCCATACTGGGCATTCCGGCACATTGAGAGCATTTCCTTTGACATACGCCCAGTGTACCTGACAGGATGTTGTCTGAAAGTAGACTAAACGTTATGCCTACTGCAACCAGGTCTAACCATTGGCGCATGTAGTGATTTTTGAGATGATTTTTGTGTGAATTTGATCAAGTTGCAGGCAGACCTATTCTGACCTGACCTCACACCGTGAAATCCCTAATACTTGGGTTTTTCAGAGGTTGATGTGAGTATTAAGTAAAGATGTCACCATAAATTTTGTTGACCGTCAATCGCAGTTTTGGCACATGAGGCAACATTTAGATTCCTACATTACGTGTTTAGAAGTGCTTTAAAAGGACAAGGACATATATATATATATATATATATATATATATATATAGAACCTAAGTCTCATTGTCTATGCGCTGGGAAGCGGAAGTTTCACCTCCACACCCTCGACCATCCAATCACAATATAATTGCGTTTGTGTAGGTGTTTTGGGATTGGTAAAGACTCAGAAAACCATCTTACATGCAAAAACAACTACCATGTGTGTGTTATTCATTTAATTTTAATGTCTTAAATAGCTTTCATCATTTCGCTTAAGTTATATGAACCTCCGGCCATGCACATTCAGCCAATTACAGATGCAACAAGCAGTCAGGCGTACATTTTGAAAAAAAACACGGAAGTGACAAGATGTACCAATCATTTGCGAAACAAGGATACGAGATACACTGCTGTAATGCCGAACATGAGTTGAGCTATTCTCGCAACGCGATTACATGTAAAGTCATTACAGTTTATGTAGACATAGCAGCCAAACGGCTTTCTCACAGCCATGGCACATACATGCCAAGTAAAAAGTGGATGATGTGGAGCAAAATAGTCATTATAGTCTGTGGGTGCATGCATATATATATATATAACTGTTGGGAAAAAATAAAATTATATATATATATA
>NW_017805783.1:2934938-3009215 GCF_001891065.2 Hippocampus comes | reverse complement strand
TATATTTTTTTTTTTTTTTTTTTGCATCAAGATTATCATCCAATTACTTCTGGTTGTGATCCTGTCCACATATGGTTGGCATCATGGCTACTGTATTCACTTTATTTCTAATGGCTACACTTAAATAACATTAATCAGGCAGCTCAAGGCACACGCCAAAATTATCCACCCGTATTCAAAACTAACAGACACGGACCTTGATTTGCTTTGATGTGGTGGTGTTTCGCCCAAAAAGGAAACAGGATAGGTTCACAATTAAAAAAAACAAACAAAAAAAGAAAGCAGGGTCAGTCTTGGCTTGGCCTTTTTTTTTACCTCTTTCATCCACTTTCCCTTAAAAGAGCACTAGAGAAATCCAAGTTCTTCTGATTGTTCACCAGAACAAGCAAAAACAAAACAAAAAAAAAAATAAAGCTGATCATTTTCTTACTTGGCCGTGCTTCCAACCGGGAAACTTTTTATGCACCCAAGAAGTTTTCTCACTTTGGAGTTGACCTGACTTTTGAAGCAAGAGGTGCACTTGGTATCTACAAATGCATGCAAATAAATAAATACCTAAATATTGGGAGTATTAAGTGTGGGTAGGACTGGAAGGTAGCCTGAGGGTGGTAAGTGTTGTGTCTGACAGCAGTGAGCACTTTGATCAGAGGGCCCCCGTCTGAAGATCGTTTCCACATCTGCACAGGGGGAACGAGCTGTAAACTGCCAAGAAGCATTTTAATGACAGTTGGATTATAAAATGAAAGCAGGCTCCAGATGGCAGGCAGTGCAGCGGCTGTGGTTCTGGGGGAGGCTGTTTAAACTCTTTTTTTATTGCTAAAATACAGGGTGAAAAATTGCACAGGGCTTATTAGGCATCCCACTGTGATGTTGCTCTGCTCGCCAAGCTGTTCGCTATGGCCACCTTCCAAGCATGCATCTATAAATTTTTATCTCCACCTTTAAATCTTAAAGATTCATGTCTGTTAAGTTCACCCAGGCTTCATCAAAGCTCCACATTAGCGTTGTCCTTAGAAAGCTTTCAGCTCAATTAGTTTTTTGTTCTTTTTTTGGACCAAAGTGGTACGCCATACAACTCAAACCAAGACTTAGTCTTCAAGTTACTTCATACCTTGATGATTTTATGCCGTTGTACTTTTGTTATCCAAGTGAGTAAGATGAAGCTGGCCTTATGAATAAAAGACTGCTTATTTTCCATGTGGGTGTTGTACAAGCAATACAAGGAAAACAACGTGGGCATTGACACTTCATAACTTGCTCCGATAATGACCAGAAAGGAGACTCACTCAGTCATACTTAGTTTGAACTCACTACCAAATTAAAACCTTAATTCATTTATTGGGGATCTGGGGTGAATCAGAGAGGTCCTACAGGAAAATGTCTGCCAAGACTGGAGTAACGAGTTCCCTTTTATGATATCATATGTGCGCTTTATAAATGACATATATGACTCTTACTACAATATAAAGCAGTGGCGGTCTTAGCTTGAATGACGCCCTCTGCGATACTTCGCTTTGCCGCCCCTCCCCTCCTTCTTTAAAATATGTTGAATTATTGTTTTTATAATTCAGTGAGAATACAGCAGCAGCAAACAATAAAGAGCATACTGTAAAGCTTGCATTACAAATTAAACATTAAGAGAACCTAATTGCTTTACTTATATTCCCACCATGACAACTTCGTTTGTGATGGGAAATAAGATTTCCGTGCACTCATTGTTCTTATGGCGATAGTGAGCATTGGCCGCAAACATGAAGGAAGTCCTGACTTCGCCTCAGAGGTTTTGAGGAGAATATACCCGTTGGAAGACAAGAAGATGGGTGGCTTATTAATGCGAGTTTCTTGTATTATATGAGCTGTTGGAATGTTTCATGTGCAAAAATCATGTTGATGCCTGGCTTGTGCAGTCCTGCTTGCTACCCTGAACAAAGTGGCCAACAATTACTGATAAAAACAGCTCACTACTTGAAGTCACCACGAGAGGGGGAGGAAAAAAAAACATGTTGTGCTGATGTAGTTTGTTTGCTTGTGGTAGCTAGTAAAATGTCAATGATTGTGTAATCTTTGACCAAGTTTTGGCCAAAGCATGAGGGTTAGTGAACTAACATAATGAGCTTATTAGACATGAGACTATCGGTCTTCATTGAACTCAAGTATTGACATGGATGAATTTGCTCTGGTGATACTTCTTTTGAATCTTTTGAAGAAGACAGTACTTTGGCATGGAGGACAGACCCAAAGAGTCCGAGCTGGATAATTTGTTCTTTTTCTATTACACATTCAAAGCGACCTCTATATTTTTTGTTAAACACATAAAAATGTTTATACTATGGTACCTAACCAGATTTAATGTGTAATAATACCTACTGTTCATCACTAGATGGCAGACATCGCGCATTTCTCATGCTTCAACTGAGTTTTTTTTTTTTTGGTCCACCTGTTGTCATCTGTTCAGCCCCTTTTGTCTCCCAGTCAGCCCCTCAACCATTTGTTCAGGTGTTCCCCGTTGGCTCGTTACTTTGCTCGTATTAATGCTGCACTCGGCGAACCTTGACCTCAAAGCGTTTGAGGCGAATGTCAACAACAAAGATGGCTGATTCCGATAAATCATTTGTTGTACTGGTTCATCACACCGCATTTTTTCTAGTGTTTCTTAGTTACTTTGAGTTTGAATTTATGATTGTTTTTAGGACTTTGTTGATTTGGTATTCAGATTTTTCCCAGTACCCTTGGGAGCATATTTGTTTTTGGAGATGCACCCGTTATTCGGTCCACCTGTACTTGTGCCTTGGTTCTCCTTCTTCCCTGCATTTGGGTCCACCTCTTGCCTGCTCACTTTGCCGTGCCGCACTATGACATATGGAAAATTTAACTAGTTATCCATGACTGCAAGTACTTCTTCTTGGCCTTGAATGAAAGTACAGTACACGTGATAAGATGTCAGCCACGTGTGAATTTTCACAGGAACCGTTGACAGTTTATTGGACTTGCATGAGGAGTTGCTCAAATGTGCATTCTCCAAAAATACAGACATATTTAATGACATTAATAGTGCTGTAAATGCATATGGTGGACAAGTGGCTATCGTTATGGATGGCTCAGTGTCTTCCCCAGCAGTGGAGAGGGAACTGCTGCCCTATCCTGCACTGCATCATGCAAGTCAGTGGGTTGGGCTATTCATTTGGGAATTTTCGAATGAAATGCAGGAAAAAATTGTGTAATATTACATTTTTTTGAATGAGTTGATCTTTGTGGGAAATAAAGTGCACCGAATGAGTTTTATACTGATTTTCCATCGAGTGTTACGGTTTGCTGTGTAGCAGTTTTGTGTTTTCAGTGGGAATTATGCAGCATAGCCCTTTGCGCTGTTGGGGGGGGCACAATCTTAGTATGTGGTTATTTTTCGATAAAATGCTGTGATATGCATCAGTACATTGGAAGAACAGGCATTGAAAAGCATCTGATTTTAAATGGCATTTATGTCTTATATGCGGTTATGCAGCGCGCCTTCCTATGGTTGTGCTGGCAAATAAACAAATAAATAAATAACATAAAGTGCCCCCTTGTCAATCTCTAGCCTACAAGATTTAGGCACTACTGCCACACACCAGTAGCACTGCCTCCACCCCTGTCCTGTCCGTGTCACCTCCTGTCGTGTCCTACTTGCTACCTACTTCTTCTGTTCCTTGACAGGAACACCCTGACTGGGTGTGGCAATGCATTTCCGTCCCTGTCTAACATTATAGTAATTATATGCTTGTGTTAGTCGGCTTTTGTTCTGCTCTTTATTAATTCTTTATTCATTCTTTGCTTGTTCTGTTCGACTACATTCCCAATAAATATCACGATACAAACTACCGCAAAGAGAGTGTTTCAAATGCCCCTGTTGTACAGAATAAACCTCCATCCATCTATTATCATCATTCTGCATGACCAAGCATTTGAACAGGACAGCTTTAAAAATAATAAAATATAATATTGAATAACAACAACAACTGCAATAATAATCATCATCACCACCATCATCCTCATCATTGTAATGTCTTTCAAGAGTCATGATTTCGTTCTTTTTACCTAGATGGGTCATCTGGCAGCTAATACATAAATTCAGTTTGCTTGAGTTGTAATTGAAAACCAGAGAGTACATCATTGCAATAATATGGATCAGTGAAAGCCTTCCTGACTCTGTCAAAATGCACATGTCACACATCTGCAGATTGTGCTCTTCGCAGTTGATAAGTGCTCTTGGGCCTGCTCTCACTTCTAATTTAAAATCCATTTAAACAGATAGGGTGTTGCCTTAAACACACCATTGTGATGGCCAAACCCAAAGCGGACAGTGTTATTTTCTTCTTTCAGAAAACAGGCAAGGCCAATTTAGATTCCATAACTATCACTTTGAAGCTGAGCCGCCACAGCCCAATTCCACCTTCACGCCTCCTTGCGGCATCAAACACAATTACTGTCGACGTCACATCAAATTACAAGTGTTGGTTTGTTTGTTTGGCTCATTATGGGACGTTAAAAACTGCCATCTCCCACCTAAGAAACATCCCTTCCCATTTGCTCTCCTCATACTGCACTCAGAGGCAGATGGCAGCCTAATGGCCCCATTTGTAATTACGATTGAAAAAATTTAGAGTTGTTGGACGTGTTATAATTTGACAGACAGGTTGCCGCTTTGTTTGGGACCTTGACTCTTCCACAACAAATCTCTCCCTTCAACCATGCCTCCCACCTCTTTTCTCTTTGTCGTAATTTGATTCCTTTCTTCACTCCGTGGAGAATAGTCAAAAAGAAAGGTGACGGGAGACATGCTTTTGGCACATTGTGCCACTCAAAGCTACTGCTGCTGTCATTTCTTTTCTTTTGCACAGCCCCCATACCCGGCTCACCTCCCTTCCCTCACGCTCTCTCTCTCTCTCTCTCTCTCTCTCTCTCTCTCTCTCTCTCTCTCTCTCTCTCTCTATCTTCACATGGATCCCATAGGATAGAATACGGAAAGTATCTCAGACCATTCAGATGCGTTTGAAGTGCAGGACAGATGGGGAGGGGGGACCTCTAGGGACTGTAAAAAATGAATCAAGACGAGTAATAGGAGAGATATTTTGAATCCTCTCTCCCATAAGTTATTTATCAGTGGGCCTTAGTGGTGAAGGAAGACTTCAGAGTGCTGCCTTAATGTAGCATCTGATGACTGGTAGGGGGCTGTTCCAGGAAGCGCTGCTGTAAAACAGGAGGGGAACATTAGCAGGAAAGTCTCATCGGGCCCAAGCAAAGGAAAGGAACTACATTCGGGGCGTCTCGTTCCCAGCATGCAACACAGGACACAAAAGCGAGGTGTACAACAAAATGTCCCGGAGCCCCTCAGCTGCAAGCGATGTTGCACAATGTACAGAGCAAGACATTGTATTCTGCAATTCCCAGGTGGAAAGACACGTTTGTGTAGACTCTGCGCTTCAAATAGGTTTTATGATAAATAACACAAAGCAGAAACAAATTAGAAAGGGTACAATCCTCACTTAGCAAGTAATTAGCGGAAACATGAAAGGTGGTTTTAATTGATTTGCAAAGTAATTACCAAAGGCAAGGTCAGATGTCTTTGTCATTTTTTTTTTGTTTGTTTTTTAGTTGGGGTTTTTACAACAAGACACTACTCATTGTTTTCCTAAAAAATCTTCTTTACATTCATTTACAATTGCACTAATGGTTGGATTGTATCAATGTATGGCATTCTGAAATAATAAAGTACTGCAGCAATGAGTAATGCTTCACTGTCACATATGCAATGTAAACCACCCACAAACGGCACCCCTTCACCGCGTCAAAGAGAATCGTCATTTCTTTTACAATAGATGCTTTGGGATGTTAATTAATAATGGAGCATTGCATAGACTTTGAGGCACTAGACATCCGCCATCATGAATGCCAGTAATGGCTCGAGTCGACCAGGGACATGTCTGATCACAGGAGACTAATGGCCTCTGAACTGATCACCGGGGCTAATAAAGACTAGCTAATGACACTGCTGCTTCGTTTGTGTTAATTGCTCTCCTCGGACCCCCGTTGTGGTCTGTCTCTCCTGAGTTACATTTGCAGACCTTGGTTTCAACCTGAAAAAAGGTGTGCCCTCTGGTGCCTTTTTGAGTTTTTAGATCAAGACACACACGTTAACTATGCATGTTGTATCTTGATTGTGATTCAGCCCTGCTCGTAAATAAAATATCCATATGATCATAAAATGACAGCAAAAAAAAGGGAAAAAAATGTTATGATAGCATTAAAGGGGCAAAGGGACAAAATGAACAAGAAAATCTAAAGAATTATTTTAAAATCAATGTCATTCCTGCATTAAATGGTTTTAGGATTTGATTTCAATTCATAATCTATTCTCCCAAATTTCCACTCTCACTCACTGAAATTCAATGTTCTTGTGCATAAACATCTTTTCAAACCTTTAAGTTATTCCCTCTCTGTCTCCCAAAACTCTTTTAGTCCAAGACAAGCATTATATGTACATATAGTGTGATTTCAGCAAGTCATCCCTTATTTTGGTGTTATTTTCATTCATGTAAATCAAATTGGGAGACAGACCTTGCAAACACATACGCAATTATTGCTCCAATAGTTGCGCAAGTTTGACTTCTAGTCCGGTCTAATACTGTATTGATTTTTGTGTCTCTATATATTTTTGAAACATTGTTGTACATGCACTCCCATGGTCCGCTAACAAAGCAAGATGTGACTTTGATATTGAACACACTTGGTGAATCACCAGCATTAACATGTCTTTGCCATGTCAAAAAATGTTAGCGCCAATCTCCTTGTTGATCCGAGTTATCCGTTGCAATGTCCGGCATCCTCTCTCTCTTTTTGTTTTTCCACAAGATATTGCACGTGAAACAAGGATTTCACATTTATGTTGTGAAAAATAGTGTCTACATTTTTTTTTTCCCATGGCTTGAAGATACATTTTGTAGCAGTGGCGATTTTGAAGCACTGAGGCATGATGTGGCATTACAATGGCGGCAATTTGCATATCATTTCATGTTGGAGATATTAGATTAATGGCTTGTGACTGCTGTGATGAATACTAATTTAGCCTTAAATCATAGCTCCGTGCAGACATCAACAGCTTGGCCAACAGGCAGCAGAGCAACCAGACATTTTATAAGGTCAGCTCACTTCTAGCGCCTCCTGTTTGTCATGGTGTTTGACAATCATGGTGCTTGTTATAAATGCTTGTATCCGTGGAACTGCTAGTTTCATTGTGAAGAGTATATATGGACCCACCCATAGACCGTTTGCCCTATCACACAATAAAATCTGTGTCAGGTCAGCAGATCTTTCCCTCCAACGAGCACATGCCTTTGGTGTATTACTATTTTTATTGGTTTGGTTTGTCAGGAGAAAAAAAAAAAAAGGATCCCCTCATATATGATTTTGGACTATACCGGCACTGTATCCATTCACGTTATATTGTATAAGTCTCCATGGTGCAGTAAAGCCAGCTATATATGCTTGTGTGTCCCTGCATTAGTTCTCATATTAATATTGCATGAGTTTATAAATGCTATGCAAAACAACTTAATTTATTGTATCGAGCACGTGTGTCTGTGTGCGTGTGTGTGCTGTAATAATTCTCCTGAGAATCGATGGCTAGCCAGGAGTATGGAGGGAGGAGGTGGGAGGTTGTCCAGAGGGAGCTGTTTGATTGATGTGTTTTGTGGGTAGAGGAAAATAGAGGAGGGAGGGTCGAGGATGAGGAGGGGACAAGAGCTTGATGGGACAGCGCAGCGGGAGAGGAGGCAGGGCACTCAAGTGGGGGAGGAGGAGGAAGGGAGCTTTAACAAGCCCTAGATTGTTAGTGACAGGCAGATACTTCAACACTTAAAGGAGAAGGTTTGATTTAATCACAGAGCTGTCATTTGTTATTTGTCTAGCTTGCTCCACCGGGGCCACGGCTGATCAACTGCCTCGTCCCAAGAGAGCCCTTTTTCCTCTGTAATGTCTAAATCCCCTGCACAAATTACAAACCTGCGCCACCTCCCATCATCGAGCCTCCGTACCCCTCCCTGTTGCAATGCCACCAAGAGAAGGTGGCGGCATCAGTGACGTACAGATTTTAATATGAGAGGGAGAGGCGTGCAATGATCTAAGGTCAGTAATAGGACTGTTGATTGCTGTGCTTCACATAAATAAGACATTAGCCCTTCCCAAAATCATTAATAATGTTTGCTGAGGCTATTCTGTTGTATCTTCCCTCAAAGGGAAAGTAATGCGAGGGATGGAGGTACACTTGGTGCGGGGGGGCTAATGCGCCTTACGGTATCTCCGTAATCATGCAAGTAAGCTGATGGAACAGCCTCCCATATTAGCCGTGAGCCACAACACTGAGCCAATTGATCGCGCATTCGGTGGAAATAAATCAATTGAACTGAGCAATAACCGTGATGACAAAGGATGTGAACAGTTTACCGTGCTTCTTACTTACGACAGAATATCTTCTAATTTGTGATGGGGACATGCATGAAAGAAGCTTCTGCCCAATATTTCTTGTGAAGAAATCGTCAGAGGGACCGAATGTGAATTGATGAGAAAAGTGGCTTGATTGTTCGAAGGAGATGGGGAGCAGATTCGAAAGGGTCAACCACCAGGTAAAAGCATTGCTTTTTAATTAGGATGAAAGGATATGATTTTTTTATAAGGGCCAGGGGCCTTGGCACTGTTGGGGATGATAGCAGTCACTGCTGCTCATTAACCCACCTTCTCACGACATGACACCTACTGAGAGGGCATATTATAAAAAGCTTAGCCCAGCCTCAAATGGCACAAGGGTGCTTTGCTTTCTGGCCTTGATACTCAGTTAGGACAACTCAATACGTTTTCCCTCTCTTTTCTGAGGAATGTATCCTACGTTGTCTCTTCAAGGTTAGTTTTCTTCGATCTGAGTTATCTTGTGTTCGTCTTGAATTGGGAATTTCTATAAAGCAGCGACTAGAACATTTTTTCACACCATATTAGAATATTGACTTGCTGGCTGAAAGATGACAACAACAACAAAAATCATTCTTGTGTGTTTTAATGAATCCTAATCCTTTGAGTGAAAGGGCAAAGGCAGAAAAAAAGGGACAAGCTTGCAGGCCAGTAGCCAAAAAGCCGTTATGGAGGATTTTATTGCTTCTTCCGCTCTGGTCTTGATTAGGGGCCTTTAAACGGCCATCGATTGTGCTGCAGAGCATTCCCCAATCAAAGCCAGATCCTCTATGGGTGAGTAAGAAGGAAACATGGAGGCATTGACAGCATGTCGCTGTGTAGTGCACAGCAAGAGGTTGATTCACTATAAGCTGGACAGCTAGGGAATCTAAAAACGGAGAGGATGGCTTGGGATGATTAAAGGCACAAACGGTCATGTTGACAGGTACACTGTACTTTAATTTATCCACTTGTATTGTCTGGGTGTTGTCCCAGTGTTCCAACTCGAATGCAGTAGAGCAGGCCATGCCTTCAAACAGGAAGCACCTACGTAACCTCCAATCCTAAATATTTTAACGGCCTTTTCCACTCGTTAACACATTTTCATATCAACCAGTCACACTGTTTTTATACACCCCTCTGTGCCTAATCACAGCCTCCATACACTTGAGATTGCCCCATCTTCGAGAGATGAACACACTGCAAACAATTTATGATGCCTTGGATCAAGCCTCCATACTTGGGGGAATTCCCCCCCCCCCCGATGCCTTCCCTTTTTCTGTTGTGGTACTGCCAAAAGAACATTCTGAGATGTAATCTCTTGCAGAAGCAATGGCAGACAGACACATGTGCTCTGCACACATTTGTTCCCCAACTCTTGACCTATGATTGACTGTAGAAATGTGGTCAGAGAGAACAGATGTTTCTTCTTAAAGAGCATAGATGAAACTCTTTGTGTTACAAGTGCTCTTTGGACTTTTTTGGGGAGACTGATCGGCTCAGGCTTCCCTGCTGGGCTTCATTCCAATGTGCACGGGATCCAAATATAGTCACTGCATTGGCACGTATGGAACCACATGCATATGCGGTATCTGATGAATGATTCTACCTGTTTTCATGCTTTGAGGGGTTTTTTTTTTTTTTTAGTTACACATTTTTTTTTAGTTCACGCTCACAAATTGTTCTTGTTGGAATGTTTTTATACACATCACCATTTGACATATTATATTGCTACATGAGGACCCTAAAATTCAATATAATAACTGTAAAGGTGACTCAGCCTGAAATAGAGTTACAGTACAGTGGAATCTTAGAACTCAACCACAATTCCTTCTGGGAGGCTGTCAGAACTTCAGTTTCCTCACTTTTTCAGTTCGTCAAACTAATGTTCCCCATGAAAAACAGAAAAGCATTCATTCATTCTCCGAACTGCTTATCCTCATTAGGTCGAGGACATGCTGGAGCCTATCCCAGCTGCCTTTGCGCGGGAGGCAGGGTACCCCCTTAACTGGTTGCCAGCCGATCACAGGGCACAAAGATGATTTGACACATATACACAATTTGGGCAAAAATGAGCTATACAAGGTGGTTATAAAAACATGGGAGAACCTTCCTTTTCTGTGCATTTATGTTACGTCGTTTTTTTTTTTTTTGTCACCATTGTTACTGTATTCTTTAAGAAAGGAAAATACTTCAATAAATACAGAGGGATGTACAGGAAGAAGATATGCTGTGTGGACCTGCCTTGCATTCATTAATTTGTAAATTTAGAGTTGTTACATTAAACCACAGAGCTGTTTGTGCTCTATCTTTGTATAGTTTGTGTTGCTCATAGTCTATTGTGTCTATATCTGTCTTAAATTTCACCATTTAGGAGCAGATATAGTATTTGTTAATGTTAGGTAGAGACTGAATAATATACTTATTATGGTGACCTAAATGCGCAAGTCTCCCTGAACAGTCTATTAGGACAGATATTTCAAGTCTTTGAAAGAGTGATGTTGAATTTCAAGCGCAAACAGAGTGCCGAGACCCCCCCATGAAAAGAGAGACGGGGTGAAGAGGAGCAATTGCGTCCCAGCAGAGTGATGGCATCACTTTTCAAAGCACACTTGTTCCAGACAAGTAAACTGAAATCATCATTGATGTTATTTATTTTCAAATGTTCTTCGCTTGACAGGCAACATCTTGTTCGGCACACATCCCGTGGGAGGCCGTGGTGCTCAACGAATCTTGGCTCCATCACATGTAGACAGCCGCTTGCTGTTGACACCAAAGCAGTGCCACTCGTGAGAGACTTGCTCTGGAATTTGTCACAATCCTGCATCGTATGAAAAAAAAAAATGAAAAAACAACAAATGCACTCACCTCCCCTGTTTACACTCACGTTTGTTGCAAAGCTTGTCTCTTACCATGGAATTTGCCACCTTAGTGGAATAAAGGATGCGGAAAAGAAGTATAGAATATTTTGAACTAAAAAAAAAAAAACTGCCAGAAATGTAAAAGGCACACTTCCGGTTTTAATGTACAGCAGAAGTATAGAATATTTTGAACTAAAAAAAAAAAAAAACTGCCAGAAATGCAAAAGGCACACTTCCGGTTTTAATGTACAGTGTCATGCTTTCATGTCTCGAATGAAATTCACCCACATGAACTCAAATACAGTCTAATGGCTGATGCTAATGTCACATGAGGAACAGAATTTGGGCTCAGAAGCAAACAGGACATAAGAAAGATAAGAAAACCTTTATTTTTATTTTTTTTTTTTTGTTCTTCAACTTCTTCCTTTCATAACTTTGCTGTTGTGAATTGAGAATTCCTCCATTCCGAGACTAATAATGGTTTTCTTATCTTATCTTATCTTATCTTATCTTATCTTATCTTATTTGTGTCACAATGGATAAATTCCCAATTTAGAGCAGCAAAAATTATGAAATGAAGAAGTAGAACAAAAAGTATATAAGCACATATAAATTATAAAATATAAATACAAGCATTTTCAGAATGGGTGAGTGGAGGTGAGTCCAGGTTTTCAGGTCAGGTCTGTCGATTCAATAGCCTGACATCAGTCGGGAGGAATGAGCGGCGGTACCTCTCCTTCTTGCAGCGCAGGTGAATCAGTCTCTCAGTCTCATGGAAGTGGAAAAACAGAGAGCAGGGCTGGATTCAGAAGGCATTGGAAGAAAGCTTGACATTCTGACAATGTGTCACTGCGCAACTCGAGCTTAAATACGTGAGAGACATCAGGCCATGCCCAGTTTTATATGGCAAGATAAAGGTGACAAAAATACAGGACGTTAGCAACTGACAACATCAAGCCCCCAGCCCAAAACAGTTACAACCAGTGACAACAGCTAATATCTTAAAAGAAAACCGTGTGTCACCTTTTGCAGTGGAACAGACCCTGGCACTTTTGCGTTTTAATCTATCACAGTAGGGATTCCAGTGGCACAATTCCATCTTCCTTCTACCTCAGCCTGGCAGTATCTTCTGTCGTAGGACAGTCGGGCATCGTGCCTGTGTATGGGCTTGCACATTTGTGTCTCTTTGGGTTCCCGGCCCACCAATTTATCTGTACAGGGCCTCATTATCAGTAGCTGTCAGTGTAGAGAGCAGGCAGTGTAGATGAATAAGTGAGCAGGTAAACCAACCATGAGCCAACACGTGAGCCCAGATCCCCAGGCACAGCCCTCCTAAAGTAGTCCATTTGTCAAATATGCCTCCACCGTGGCCCACCAGGGAGTGGAGCACTGACTGCGGTCCCAGCAGGAATGACTCCCAGCCACATTCACTCACCAGGCTTGCCGCCCAAGGTGCTCCGTAGCAGCCCAAGCTTGCACTCATTCGATTGGCTCATTAATAAAACAGCCCCGACCCCAGAGCAGGGGACATGCTCCAATGCTCTGGACATCGCTCTCCTCAGCTAATGGGTCAGCCGGGAGAGGCCTTTGTCTGCACCCGACTTCCTCACATCCTTCAACATGTCAGACAAGACAATGCCAGAATGGATGGAATGTACTGACTATGTTAAGCCCAGATCATGTTGTATGTGAGCCTGGGCTGGAGCTCAGTATTCACCATGGAGCTCCACGTGTCTTTCAGCCTGGACAAATGCCTAAGCTCTGCACCATCAATTCCTCTTAGCCTCCCTTGGCCTTACCCCCTCAGTTGTGTTTCTTCTCCGGAAGATTATGGACTATCTTACATGTGTCTTTGCCAAAACCCGCCCCACAAATTCTGATGTTGCTCACAAACCCTTGCACCTCAATTCTATTTTGTTTGGCCACACACAGTGTTTTGGGTAATTTTATTTTTCCACTCCCATCTTCCAGTTTCACATCTTGAAATTGGACAGAATCTGCTAAGATTAATGGCCAGGATCCTGAGATAAACATGAGTTTCATATCTGTTGTTGTACAACATAAATCTACTCTTAGAGGTGGAGAGGGAGAACCGAGGACTACAGTTTCCTCTGGGGTTTTGCGAACCTTCTCACTAAATAAATCCTGAATCTAAAATGCATATGGACTTGTAAAACATCCGTTTCACGGGATGTTTGTTCTTTTCGGGGAATATAACGGATTTACTGTCTCCACAACCTGTATACTGGATTCCATCCTCAGCACATAAAAACAGACAGCACACTCGGGAGTAATTCAGTTAATGTACATAGAGTTTGACGACTGGTATGTTTATGTTATCTATCAAGGCAACCACAATGCAAGAAGGAGCTCTGTTTTGAAATCCACCATTGACCTCCGCATGCGGTGGTGGTCGGCCTTTTCTGGAACTCAGTAGCAGCGTTTCCCTCAACGAAATCTCCCTGGGACTAAAACCTGAGGCTGTTTAGAGAGCAATTTTGGTACCATTATTATCAAGGATATCTACTTCCCCTTAGTCAGGGAGAATGAGTCGGAGTAAATTGGTGTCACGAGTGTCAGACACAACATGGGATGAGAAATGGTTCTCCACAATCATTAGCTTAGGAAACAGCCAAGAGATTTATGAAGCTCCCCTGGTGATTTAGAACAGGTCTAGTCACTTCCATATGTGACCCTAAGAGTGAGTGGTTGACAGGGGCCTTCCAGGCCGATTAGCCTTGCCGGCATTAGCCAAAAGGCTTGCCTCGTTGGCAGCTCAGGGCCAGGGGTGCACAGCCTCTTGGGCTCAATTGGTAAAGATCACAGATGGAGAGTCTCAATGAGGACAGCCAGTTCCTGGGTCGCCACAGCCAGTGAGGCCCCGTTCCTTGACAGTGGTTTTACTGTTTCCAGCAGCGCCGTGAAGGGGAACCGACAGTGGTGCCGATGAAAGTCATTTAAAAAAGTATATATATATATATTGCTGCCTTTAAAATATCCAAGTTGATGGTTGTGATGATTGTCATCCGCAACATCTCCCTGCTGTTGGAGATGTTTCTCCCTTCCTTTGTCAACCTTACCCCTGCTTCCCAGACTGTGTTTTGGTATCACTATAGAGTTGTAATTGCTGAAGAAGTAGGCATACTAATACTTGCAGGAAGTATTCCTTTGTGTGGTCAGGTCCAACCATAATTCACCACGGAACTGTAAAGGAATTTCAAGTATTTTTCATTCCAATTAAAAATATCCCTGATTTACACTTTTACTGATTAGTCCGTTTATTTTTACAATGCAACGCTATTGCTATGTTCTTTATTGGGTCAATCATTTTCTTCTTTATTTACAGTAAATCATGTTTGTTTCTGTATCTTCACTCCTTTTCTTTCAATTTTAGTCTAATGCAATGCAGCATGCACTGAATTCGGGCATTTCTGTGTTATTTAATTTGGATAATTTCCCGCGTAGAAAGTTCTAATAGAGGAAGCACATTGTGGAATTTTCGTCTTTGAGGAGGGAAAAACAAGCAATAAACTCTATTGAATTTCAATCAGTTCATATTTAAACACACAGGCATATGGTCTTTGTCAGCGTAGGGCTGTTTACATCACAATCTGCTTAGTCCATCAACTAAAGCTCATAAGTAACTCTATGTTCAGTATACTCGGCCTATAGAAGTGAAATGGGATGACCGATGACATTACCAAAATGTAACTAACGTTTAACATAGTCAGGGTCTGTCTCAGGAGATATATTGTTGTAATTGGCATGGAGGATACACAAATCTTTCCTGGCTTTGAAAACGGAGGGTCGGGGCAGTCCACTTTGGGAAATGGGAGGAGTGATGGTAATATCCCGTGAGAGGACAGGGTCAGAAGTCATGGCGGGCTTGTGGCCAGATGAATGTGGTGAAAATAAGCTTTTCTGGCGTCATGGATGAGCTGCCTGGGCTAAAGTGCCTAATCCATATTACATGCACAAAGACTTTAAAGATAAGCAGACCATCAAAATTAATTCAAATTGGTGAAAAGTTAAGAGTCTACACAAAAAACAGACTTCTAGAAGAAAACGCTGAGAGAACATTTTCTTTTCAGGGGATTCTAGGTTAAGATATTCAGGGTGAGAACCGTAACCCCTTGTGTGGAAGCCATTAGTTTAGAGGGCAAGGGTCCTCTGGCTAAGAATATTGGATTTAAGGAACCGACACACACTATTATGGGCTAAAATGGAAACCATCTGACTGGTGTTAATGTCTTAACTCATTTTAGGTGACTCTTTCCAGACTGTCTGCACTTAATGACTAGGCTGCAAGCTAAACGTGGTCTTCCTCGTTTGCCAAAGTAATCTACAAGAAACAAAATATTAATACAGTATATATATATTTTTTTTTTTAATGATGGCTTCATGTGTACTAAGCCTCTTCCTGCGTATTTTGTGTAATTCTCTCGGAGTTGGAGTCCACTGGAAAAAAAATGGTGTGTTGAATTTACTCAAATTTATTTTGTCAAGTCGCTGCACAAAACAAAATCATCTGGATCCAAGTACAGTTTTTTTTAAGGTAAAAATTTATCTGGATTTGGACAATTTTATTTCATGAAACAACTTGATGAAATAAAACTGGGTACATTTTTTTAAAAAAAACATTTTTTCCGTTTAGTTTATATCTGTTTCATGTCAACATTAAAAAAAATCTAAACATGTTTTAGTGGCTGCTTGTCACACATTTGTTTTGAAGTGCATATCTACCATATTTGTGTGTGCACATTTTTTTAAAAGTGGAATTAATTTGATGATTTCTGACTAAATGTACTGTTTCTATCTGTAGGCCTATATGTTTACTGTTCAAGTATGGAAATGTTATGGGCATTAATACCGGCAATTGCATGTTTACATTTAAGCATTTTCCTAATTGTTACTTTGCTCTCTTAATCCGTAAAAATTCAAAAGCATTTAGCATGAATGAAATTTTCTTCAGCAAGGTACCAAGCATGAGGGCTCGTAAAGTAACGAGATAAAAAGAGTGATTCACAGGTTGCATTTATAAGTTTACTTCAGTGAATCACATCATTGGGTGATTTTGGACGCTCATTGCTTATTTAATGACCATGAAATTCCAGCCTGCCAACTCTATGGTCTGTATATTCGTTTTATCTTTGGCACTTCGCTTGGCAGGATTCTCACTTCACCTGACTCCAGTTACAGTTACAGACGTGTAAGTTGTTTTCCTCCAGTTTTCCTAACAGACTGTGTGACTGCAGTCCAGGGCTGGCAAATCGCCCTTAATTATATCAAAAGTCTAACTGTTTGAAATTGTATTTGGAGATGATAATATTGCATTCCTAATTAAGTTTCAACTAATTTATTTTCGGATTTGTATTTGGCAAAAGGGATTTTTTTTTTTCCACCAACACTAAGTGATGACTTGTTTCCACTCATGACTTAAGATACCCCGAGATTACCCATCTTCTTTTTGTGTTTAGTGACTCTCATTTCACAACTGGGAAATGCCCTGGACCGCAAGAGCATAATAATTCACTCTCATAGCGACAGTCTTTAAATCTTAAAATCCATAAATCTGTGCCTTTGCCTAAAATTCTAAATGGGGAAATGTCAAACCGGGTCCGAAAACAGCAAGAACATATCAGTGAGAAAAAAAAAGAAAAAAAAAATATATATATATATATATATATATATATCAGTCATTCATTCATTTTCTGAACCGCTCTATCCTCACTAGGGTCGCGTCTTCGGGCAGTAGGCGGGGGGCACCCTGAACCGGTTGCCAGCCAATTGTAGGGCACACAGAAACAAAAAAACAGTCACGCTCATACCTAGGGACAATTTGGAGTGTTCAATCAGCCGGCCATGCATGTTTTTGGAATGTGGGAGGAAACCGGAGGACCCGGAGAAAACCCACGCAAGCACGGGGAGAACATGCAAACTCCACACAGGAAGGCCAGAGCTGGAATTGAACGCGGTACCTCTGTACTGTGAAGTTGACGTGCTAACCACTGGACTACCGGGCCGCCCCCCTCCCCCCTCTCTGTCTCTCTCTGTCACTGAGAGAGAGAGAGAGAGAGAGAGAGAGAGAGCGAGAGAGAGAGAGAACGAAGAGCACTATATTCCTGTTACAAATCCCTTCAGAGACAAACAATTTCAAAGGGCATCGTTAATCTATCCACCACCATCTTGCGTGTATTTTAACCATGGTGATAGACAGCCGCCATTTTGTTTTTCTTCTTCTCTTGAATGGCTTCTGTGAAAAGCCACCGCTGGTGCATGGAGTTAATTAAGCTATCGTTTTTAGAACCATAATTGATTGAATCATAAAGTCATAATGAAAATCCCAGCAGCTGTGTCTGACTGAATTGGAACCAGTGGCATCCTCTGCTGGTAAAAAGATATGTTAATAAGGCATCGGGTGCAATCAGATTGAGTTGTTTTTGTCATTTTTGTGTTAAGCCTGGTTGGTTCTTTTTCCCCTCCCAACATTTTTTCTCAAGGGGTCTCATTATACTCTTCCCTAACACTGTAGAGAGTTAGTGTACAACGCAGTGGGGAACCAAGAGACCCTCTCCCAGCTAGCATAAATCTATCAAAGCATCTGCCTCTCGCATTCTTGTAAATCCTTTGACATCTGAGGCTAAAAAGCTAACCTTGTAGCATTCATGAAGGCATGTGCATTTTTGTATCCGACTCTAGTCTGACACACTGCTGTGCGGTCTTGTATCCATGTAGAGATTTCCACTGCAGCTTATACGTGGCTGTTTCATGCCATGTGAACAACTACATCTCATTTTATTTAGATCCCTTTCAGTGTCCACAGCAAGCGTAACACAAAAAAAAAAAAAAGGTATTTTCAGGTAATACTCGTGGTGTGTACGTTACCTGCGGTCTTAGTGGTCACTCTTCTTTTCAGCATATCACTCTCTGGACCCTCCCAAGCTGACCCCCTTTTTCAGCAGTGTTGTCTGTCATACATACTGTGGGGTAATGATGAGATATGGAGTTAGAATGTCAGTTGTTAAACCTCAGCCCGTGCAGCAAATGCACTTTAGAGACCCTGTATATGTCTCTTAGTGGATTAGGTCTTTGGTGGTAACCCTCAACTCACTCTGCTGGCAACACTGGCTTTTCTCGTGGCAGGAAATACCAATACCGTGGTTCAGCATTTGCGATTGAAGAGCATTTCTTTTCTCTTGATTAGAAGATTCTATGTCCTACAAGAAGCATAGAGAGATCAAATCTGAGTTGTTGTTATTTTGATTAACACTCCTAAGATGTTTTCCGTTGTTGTTATGTACACGTATCTCTTGGCTAGTGTTCCTCATTTTGTGGTGATTTACGGCAGGCTCAGACATTAACCGTTTTACCATGTGCCCAGTTTATCTTTATTTTTATCAGAATTTCCCCGTATGCTAATGGGCTGTTTCTCTACGGTCGTTGTGAACTTAAACACCCTGACAGTTACAGCGATTTCTTCCAAAGAGCCTCAGATTACAGAGTTATTATTCTCAGAGAGCAAGTCATAGAATGTTAATAAACCGGTGCCCGTCTGTACTGAATTATCAATGTGCATGAAAAATTCATCTCCAAACGTCTTTCACACTCTCTGAGTCGGAGCACAATTCACTTTTATCTTGTTAAAGGAATGGAAATTTTATTACAGGGGGAATATATCACTTGTTTTTCATTTTATGATTCACATCTCAAGCAGAGAGTGAGGTGTGAGATGGCTCAGATTATTGCTTTGAGTGTTCACTTATTATTTGCCATGCTTTGTTTGTCCTGCATGCCTCTGGAACTTACTTACTTTCATTTCCATTTTCCATCTGAGACTCGGAGTCGGGCCGCTGCTCCTCCACATTGAGAGCAGCCCGATGAGTTGGCTTGGGTGTCTAGTTAGAATGCCTCCTGGATGCCTGCCTGGTGAAGTGTTCTTGGCATGTCCCAACAAATATGTCTCCCAGCTGGCCTGGGAACGATTTGGGATCCCCCCCAGAGGAGTTTGAAGAAGTGGCTGGGGAGAGGGAAGTCTGGGTATACCTGCCAAAGCTACTGCCCCACGACCCAACCCCAGATAAAAGAAAATGGATGGATGAATAATGTCTTTCTTCATATATCTCAAGCTCAGCTGGGACAGGTTCAAGCACCTCCGCGAGCGACCCTTGGAGGTTAGGGGAGGTTAGAACATGGATGGATGTGGCTCAAGCTCCAATTTACATCATGTCTGTGTAAATAATATACCCTGATGGAAACAAATAAGACAATTTACCACACAAGGCTAAGCATCCGTTTGTATGTTTACGGAACTAGAACAGCAAAGTGTAGCTTTTGCTTCAGTCAATCTTCCAAACAGTGCAGTAGGATGGGAAATGAAATCCGTAGGTTCATAAACAATGGTGTATCAAATGAAGGATCTGCTCTGCACATTTTCTCTCACCTTTGCTGCAAGGGAGATAAAGAATGTCAAGGTGACACATCCATGCTTTTGGTGGAAGAATAAAGACAGCAATGTCCTTGCTGATTCTATCAGTGGAAGCCATTCTTTAGCTTGTTCACTGAATGTAAGGGATGGGTGAGGGGAAGCCAGGAGCAAGTGGGGGTGTCTGAGAATAAAAGCCAGAGAGAGCATAACATCCTGCCTACAAATGCTGGTCAATGTTTACACTGTTATCAGCTCCCAACTGCTTTTCCTCCCTGATCGATGAGTGGCGTAGGGCGATGCAAATGTCTGCCGCTAGCCCAGGGTAGCCTAGCATCAATGGAGAGTAATTATCTTCGGCAACAACCAATATTGGATTGTTGAGCCTCCGGATAAAGTAGCCAGGAGAGCCTTCAAACAGTCACTCACCTCTGCAAGCTTGAAGACTGATGGATGGATCATCTGGGACGCGATGCCCGAGGTGCTCCTGAAGCATACCAGCACGTTAGCAGCTCTCATCTCCCTCTGCCCCAGCAGCGCAGCCCTTTGAATCGCTGAGAAAATTCATTTTTAATGTGCCTGGTGGAGGGTGCTTTTTGTTCTACACAGCCTCGATCAATCAGGACAACTTTTCATGTCGAACAGGAACCTTCAGAAACATTTGTTGAGAGGATCTTTGATGAGCACGATTTCCGCAAAGGTTCTGAACGACCTGCCTGGATACCTTTTATATGCAATGTGTTTCAAAATATGCCTACAGAACGAAAGAAAAACTACTCATTCACGCTGTTACTAGTATTCAGCCACTGCTTTGTATTGAGAAATCATCTACACTTTAGCTTACATCTCCCGAGTCTGTCGCAGTGTCTGAAATCGTCGGTCTTTGTTCGCACTAACACTACTTGTGTTCTGAAGTGTGCCAGCATGTTGAATGGATGACCTTGAAATACCAGCATTATCCATATTGAACGATGGTAGTCATTGAAAACGGTGCTCATTCTCACAGCATTTGGACTACGCCTCTTGAGCCCCTGTGATGAATAAACCATGGTTTCTGGAAAGCCCTCTCCAGATAGAATTTACAACATAAATCTGCAAAAATAAAATAGAATAAAACATGACTGTGTTCAGTTCCAGTAGTGACGTCTATGTTGTGGTGCCACTCCACCCTCCTTACTTAGAATATTCAGTTTCCCAAGTGGAGTTAGCTGGGATCCAAAATGAACAGTTTCTAGCGCTTAAATGCCCCTGTTGGATTGAATGATAAAATATGGATATCGCCTGGTTTTATAAATTAGATATTGTACACAACACTGGTTGGATTAGAACTCCTCCAACAGTTGTAAAGTGTTACTTTTTGGTTCATCCATTGTAGCACATCCATGGCAGTGATAGTCTGCCTTTTATCTCACTACATGCAAGTGTACCATCCAAATGATTTTGAAGCTGTCTCTTTAAAGCCACGGTGTTTTTTTAATATGCAGTAAAAGAAAACTCAAATATTCTAGGAATATCATTGCCTCGCCAAGTAAATGAGGTTATACTACATTTCTGCTAAGGTCACTTATATGTTTTGTGGATCACACTCATGAGTGACTTAATCACGGAGTGACTTTGTACTTTTCACTACATTCAATTTGTAATGATATTCACTTTAATTGGGGTAATGCTCTTGTTCAGTATTACATCTCATGGACAATTTGATGAGTTTTGAGCAGCAAGGCGACACACTGTAAAAAATATTGAAATGATTTAATATTTCCTCGCATCATTCATTCTGGTTGAGATAGTTCTGTCTCCCCTTGCTTGTGTTCACCCTTCTATTTTTGGACATTGGTGAGGAAGGAGGTATACTATGGCAGATGCTATTTCCACAAGGTTCTTATTTGGATCAGGCCTCAAGATCAACTCAGTAAGCACAGTCTTACGTGAGATTAAGTGTTCTCCTGACTGAGGACGGTTGCATTAGTGTCAATACTGAATGGACATGAAGCAGAAAGCCGAGGCACAAAATACACCCAGCCCTCCTCCAAAGGGTTATATACTGGATGGTTCTCTACCGTGGGAGCTACGCATAGTACTGGTGTGCAGCCAAGGCCTTCAAAGCCTTCTAGGCTAGTCCAAACACAATCGGAAGTACAGACCTACATTTACATCCATCCATCCATTTACTGATCCACTTATCCTCACAAGGGTCGCGTTGCATGCCGGAGCCTATCCCAGTTGTCTTCGGGCAGTAGTCGGGGTATACCTCGAACTGGTTGCCAGCCAATCGCAGCCTACATTTACAATATACATGAAGTAGTCAGCATTATTTTCAATAGACTTGTCATAATTTTATATACATGTGTCTTGGCTGCACAGCCCCAGTCGTTTGTGTTTTTTGGGGAGGCGTGTGTGTCTTTTTTGGGGTGGGGGGGGCAAACAGTTGCAATTAGTTGCGATCAGTTGCGATGTGTTGCCTCGCAAATATTAGTTGTCCATCTCCTTCAGAATTGTAAGTGTTGGCGTCAAGCACACGCACACTGTTGAAATCGTAATAATTCAATCAGATTTTAGATTTCGTACATCTAAAATCTTTGCCCTCACATATCTTCTGAAACACATCAGCATTTTTCCATCATCAGCTAAGGGTGTGTTCACACTGTCAAGGATAATGCCCGGTTTTTTTTTTTTTTAAAGCTGATCTTTTTATGTTCTTGTTCACATTACAAAAACAAACGTGACTTCTAATGTGAACACAAAGTGACACGCATGCATACAAAGCACGATGTTGAGTGAAACACACAAAAGACCACATCACGTGGCAGTGTTTATGGAAGTAAATATGGTCCATCTTGTTCGGGGCTTATTTTATTTATTTAGTTAGTTATTTTATCTCATATCTACAGAGACATACAGACATAAGAGGAGGTAGACATATTTCGGGGAAATGAGGCGAGGCTTTTCGATCTCATTTCAACTAAATATATCATTGCTACACAAAATAAATCATCTGTCTGCGTGGCTGGATGACTGCTTTCACCACAAATGTCTACTTTTTGCTTCATGTTTCAAGTGGGATAAAACTAGTCACATTGAAAGTCAACCCCGTTACTCAAAACAACTTTACAGATTCACGGACAATGCTCAATCTCTCTCCCACAAACTTCATATTTCTAGACCAAAAACCTACTTATTGTGCCAAATAAATGTCTTTAATTCCAAACTCTAACCTAAACTCATCATCTTATTCTGTGTCTCCGTATTGCTGCCGTACTCTTTTCTAGTCTGAAGACTTACAATGACCCTTAATCATAATCAGCAGGGAGATAAGTACAATGTCTGCATTCTTGTCGCAGACAGGGAGAGCAGGCCGCACATCGAAATGGTGTTGCATGTGTAGTGGCCAGCCAATTCGATTTCACTTCATCTAACTTTATTTAAGATTTAGTTAAGTGTGTCATGAGAATACAATAACCACGAGGCTTACATTGTAGGAAACTCCCTCATAACCGAGTACATTATAGTAATGACATTGTCAATGTGAATGGGCAGATCAGATCCAAGAACATCCTCAGAATATTTTTGATATAGCCTGTATGGCATCAATGAATGGATGATTATGTTTGAGAGAAAAGGGAAATTTTTTTTTTGTTTTTTGTTTTTTTTTAATGTATGTACCTGCACATCTCTAATTTTTGGATGTAAACATCTACTGTGA
The DNA here is from genome assembly GCF_001891065.2 of Hippocampus comes. NCBI lineage: Eukaryota > Metazoa > Chordata > Actinopteri > Syngnathiformes > Syngnathidae > Hippocampus > Hippocampus comes. The sequence continues at coordinate 2,985,754 of NW_017805783.1, read as the reverse complement.
AACAGTGGGATTTCTGTTGAATATTTTACCAAGGACATACAACAACCATAATGATTTTTATACTCTTTCACTATTTCAATATTTCCGCTTGACCTTTCAGAGAACAGCAGGCACTTGTTTCTGCGGGAATATGTGCAAATGTGGTGGATACACAGACAGTTCCAGGGATTATTTTAAATTGATCCTGGAACACTATTACCACTGTCCCATCAACAATATGTAGCAGACATGAAAAGTGTACACACACCCTAGATCTAAAAAAATAAAACCAAAATATTTTAAAAAGTATGCCCCCATTAATGTGACATATAACCTGTTTAACTAAATAAAAAAAGACCAAAAAATATATATTTAAGGAAAGCAGTAAAATACCTTAGATAATATGGTTGCTTATAACTGGTAATGTCATTGTGTTCAGAATTAAGCAACCACATTCAGACTCTGCTTGATGGGACTCATCACACACCTTCCCACATTTAAATTGCCTCTGGTTAATCCCAAATAAAGTCAAGATAAGGGTCCAAAATAATTTTCTGAGGCATGCATATAAACACACTGAAATCCGTCAACATCATGTCAAGGAAATATGTCACAACCGTGATATTACAAGGGACTAGATGTCCCTCCACAATTTATGAACAAAAAAATTTTAAGAAAACTGGTCAGGGTGGCTGCCAAGAGCCAAAACAACATTGAAAGAACTTCAGGAATTTCTGGCAAGTACTGCCTGTTAAGTGTGACAACTATTGTCTGTTTTCTTCATATGTCTGGGTGGCAAGAAAGTGGCCTTATAAAAAAAAAAAAAAAGAAAGGAAAATACCCCCACTTGAAATCACCCCACCCCCCAAAAGAAGAATGGTGTGCGATAGTTCATTGTCAACAAAATTGACAAAAGACCTAACTACGTGTAGAGAAGAAAAAGAATCCACGTTTGTGACCAGATCAAGCGATCAGGCATTGATTGCTCTGGTCTTTTCCAGTCATCATTGCAACGACTGCTTCTCTCTCTCTCTCTCTCCTGTCTCTCTCTCTCTCTCTCTCGCTCTCTCTCTCTCTCTCTCTCTCTCTCTCTCTCTCTCTCTCTCTCTCTCTCTCTCTCTCGCTCGCTCCCCCTTGCCTCCCTCCTTCCCTGTCCTAGAGCGCGCACGGTCACGCGCACACAGTTCTGACGCGGAGTCGGGTCTAGTGCCTCAGTCTCTCGCCGTCGTTGAGCAAAAGTCGGTGGGAGAGCGCGTTGTGCATTTTTTTTTTCGAGACTTCATGTGTGATCCATGGCGCCTGGACCTCGTGGATACCGGTCCAGTGACACCCACTATGAACATGACGGCATTTATTTTGCTCTTGGATGTACGCTGCGTCATACTGCTTGATTGAGACCGACTTGGGGAGTCTATTTGCGGACCATCTGTCATCGGCGTGTTTGCCTATCCCAACTGGATCGTCCTGCACAGGAGATCTTGAGGCTGGACCAAAAACACGGTGTATTGCTCAGACCAGTCTCTATTGCTAGCAGAACTCTGGTGAAGTTAAAAAAAATAATAATAATAATTGTGTTTTTTTTTTATTATTATTATTATTTTTATCATTTTCAACGATTTCTTAAACATCTTTTCGTGTTTGAGAAACGGACGAAAGACGAAAGTCACCACTTTATTCGGTTAATAGTTGTCTGCATCGTCGCACCTTCGAACAATCCTTCTGTTTTTGCCTATATTGGATTACTCTCTCGCTGTTTGCTTCAATCTCTTCATGACTGCGCGTTCGTATTCTCTGACGTCTGGGTGGTTTGGATATCCTTCACTACCACTCTCGGCGCGCTGGACTCGGTAAGGTTTCATATCATTCTACTCGTCGGTTTTGAGCTTTAATGTCTCAAATAGATTGTTGATGCCCCTTTTTCACCCAAATTAATCTTCGTGATTTGTACATTGTGGTCATTGTTGTCCTTTCTACGCCGTCTCCGTTGGTGGCGGGCGCAGAATTTTGGTGACGCCGCTTCTCAAGGCGGAAAAAAAAATGCGGATAAGGAATTTTAGAACCCACTGACAGGTTCATATCTTTTGTTTTTATGGTTGATTTTAATTCACCCACCTAAGCCCTCTGGGTCGTACAAGGGGATGTAAATATTCATCACATATTAACATTTGCATTAAAAGGAAAAACAAGCTTTTGTGTAAGCGTGTTTTCCCCCTCTCTGCTAACATCAATCGCAATTATATATACTGTATATATATATATATATATATATATATATATATATATATATATATATATATATATTGCAGTTTATAGAGTGATTACTTATAATATAGTACTATTTTAAGCGCTCATCAGGGTTAGTCAAATAGTGCAGATTATAATTATACATTCATACACCTAAAATGCGGATCACAGAAATGTTGGCCTATTTGTGACTCACACAACCTGTCTTAATTAGGTTTACTTCTTTATTACCCCCAAAATATTTGCCTTCAAATTCAGGTAGTATCATGCAACTCTTGTATGATATTATATTGTATATATTATATTAATACTTAGTATATTGGCCACTTAGTACGCAATCTGTCACTAAACACAATGGGTTACTTGTTTTCAAGTTTGAAAATAACATTTACATCAGATGTGGTCTTTATCGCACATCTTAATTGGAGGTTTAGACGTCCTACTTTGTTGTCTAAGGACGGCATTCATGTGATATTTCCATTGGGACTGTTAACTGTTGTTTTTAAATTTGTCACTGCCCTCTGCTCTGTTTTCTTCTGTCTGTTTAGCATAGCATATCAGCTATATATTTGGCTCCATGAGCATAGACAGCAGTGTCTAAAATGTGCACTATTTTTTGAAACATCTTTTATTTGACTTATTATAACAGTGTATATAATTTTGAGAGATAATTTGTGCTGTAAGATATATTGTGAAACGTTTATGGAATGTGCTAGATCTGAATGTAGTCTTACTATATTATTAAAAGGATATGGTTTTGCTGTACAGACAAAATTGCTAGTTTTTACCCTGAAAAAAACCCCCAAAAAAAACAAACAAAATGTTCCACATGGGGGGAAAAAAAAGGAATGGATATATTTTGTTGAATGCTTTTCATTGAACACCATCCATATCACATTTTTTTCTCTGAAATTGATGCTATCACTTCAAAAAATTTATTTGTTACATGATTAAAAAATAAATAAATAAAAAGCATCTGTACAGTAATTTGAAACTTAATTTTATTGAACAAGAAGGCAGTGTAACTGACGAGGTCACCGAAGAAAGTCACCAAATACGTAATGTTCGGCAGTCCATTATCACTTCCTATTACATGTTAGGTCTACATGTCTTCGGCATATAGCACAAATTACGTTGTTATACCAATTACTCTCTAACCTGACACTCCTAGCACCTACTTATTTATATTTCTCTCACCTATCTGTAATTTTTCGCAGATGGGACTCTGGAATTAGTTGGCAAAAACCTCTCTTATTCCAGTCTTCAAAAACCCGTTTATCTGTAGCGGAAAGCTGATAAGAAACAGGCCTGCTTGGCAAATGTGATAAGCGGCTGAAAAATCCTCCAGCTATTTGTAAGGGAAGAGTTGGGGCAGATCGCAGCAGGGGAAGACATAACATCCCCAGCATCATGCAACTAATACCTTGTGCCACCTGAAGTCTGGTTCCCAGATAGAGTAAAAAAAAAAAGAGATTTAGTTTGTGAGTGATTTTGCAAGCCAAGAATGTGCAAGAGAGGTTCAAAACACTTTGGCAGCCACAAAGATTACATTAAAATAAAATTCATTTCATTCAAAATCTTGATACATTTTGTGTGAAAACTATGCTTACGTTGTGACGTACCAAGTATATTGTAAGTCCCAACTGGACCTGTTTAAAATGTGGAGCTTATCCAAATTGGCTTATACGCTGAGACTTAAGCTGGCCTGTGAAAGAGGCTTCAAGAATTATGGAAGGGGGGTTGTGCTTGTGGACTCAAAAACAACACTCCTAACATTCTGCAGGTCTTTCGGGGCCAGCACTAGGCTACTGGAACATCATTCACATTGTTTCTCATACTTGCTTGGTTCCTTCACATTTTACTCATTTGATTTTGACGTGAACTTTTCACAACGCACTTTACATTCAACTTTAAAATTTGACGGCTCAAGAAGTTTGTTCCCTAAAACTAGAATAAATCATTTATTCTATACGTTGTACATTGTAATTGATACTTCTTTTTTTTTTTTTTTTTTTAACACAATGATCTGACAGGGAAGCCAGTCATTTTGTCATTCAGAAAGACTGTTATGAGCCACGAGAGACGTGGATTCTTCAGAGGACATGTCATTACTATATAACAGATGACACCAAGCAAGTGATGTGATACTTCAAGGACATTCCCTGAGCTCCACCACTTTGTGGTCCACAGCGGGAGATGGAGAATTTATGCTCGTCCCTGTGGCACTTGGATCTACATCTCAGTCTTGACAAGGGACTTGCCATAAAACACTCCCCCTACACCCAAAAGCAGAGGAGGAAGCATTTGGCAGGCTTTCTTTTAACGCACAGTGCAGAGACGTCTGTGTTTTTAACATTTAAGGTTATAAATAACGCAAAGAGATGCTCAAGGAAAGCAGCTGGAAAGGGAAATGGAGGTGTGGGCAAAACAAAATCCCCCCCCCCCACACACACACACACACACTTCTTATATTGCATGACGGTTCTTACGAGCCTGACTGTGTCATTAACTACACCGGACAGCAGGGGATTGATGTGGCAGTCCAAATGGAAGTGACCAGCAATATTTTCTGAGGCGTTTGCCAACCCCCAAACCGCCAGACAATTGGACATACTGTGACACTTTTGTCTTTTGTCTGTCATCTCTGGCCATGCAGTGTTATTTTCTAAACATGTCCATCTGCTCCCTTCGAAACCAGGGGCTCTTGTTTTTTTTTTTTCTCTCAGCTGAAAATGTCAACCATCCAAGGTCTTTTGAATACCTCCAGGTGCAGCTGATGTCATAGGTCGGCCGCTCACTCAGTCGGCGGGTAATGTGTGTTTCATGCTCTTGGCTGAGTGTGATGAGCTCTCTGCATTGGCTGCTTTGAGGCACAGAGGAAGTGGAGCAAGTTGCACCGCCAGGCAACTTTACAATCATTTTCCTGTGAGTTGTTATTGTTGTTTTCCCCCCCCCCCCCCACACACACACACCAAAAAAGAAATCCCTCTTCACTTCAAACAGCTGATAAATTTGGTACTTGCTTTAAAACAGCAATGCCTTTTATCCTGACTGTTCCTCTGCCACTGACCATTAACAGCAGTCCAGAGTGCCCTTCACAATATAATAGAAGACAACGAGAGGTCCTTTGATTCTCAGGTACAGAGCTGCCCCTTGCTCATTGGGCCCAATCTCAAGGATATGTGGAGACACTCGAGCAAATTTTGCCTCTTTTGAAGCTGCTTGCCGAGGTCAACCCGCAAACCTGGCGGCTGTCCAGCTCCTTGCCTTTGTCTTGTTGCCGTCTCCCCTTCCGATTTCCAAACAGCGTTTCCCCAGGAGCAGCCTCTGTCTTTTGTTACCTTTATGAGGCGTAATTAAATGCTCACGGCATGGCACAGTGTTTGAGTAGGAACCCCAGACGTGCCATTAGCCAGATGTGGCTGCTCAGACCTTAATGATAGAGAAGCAGAGGCGGAGGAGACAAGCCCAGGAGTCCTTCATCACGCCATCCCGAGGTGTCGTGTGGGCCTAATTGCCCCATCGTTTTGTGCACCATACAAGCTCCAGTGACACCTAGCTTCATGCATTCATTATATAATCTCCCAGAGCTACTTCAGGCTGTGTTGTTCATGTATAAGCGTAGGTGGGTGGTGCGCAGCAGCGAGGCTTTTAGCCATCAAGTATGATTCATGAGGGGAGTTCTTAACATCTTTGTTTTCAGCATTGCATGCAAGAAGTGGGGTGATGTACTGTGTAATGGAGTGCATTAACAGTTTACAGTGTCTCACTGGAGAGAGTTCGTTGCTGTTATGTTGTACTGTTAGAGGGATAAAAGGCACTCTTCTCTGGAGCTGCTGCAAATCATTAAGCGAAGTGACACATCACGGTTTGTTTTCAATTTAGGTTGAATCGGTTTTGGATAGAATCACATTCAGCAGTAGTGGAAAGCCGATGTCGTACAAGCCAGAGAACTAAGAAGCCACTTTTCCAGAAACCAACCTGCCTTGTCTGTCACTGCCTGGCGGCTTTGGACGTCCTAAAGGATCACGCTGACAAACGCTGACTGATCGTCTCACGTTCAGCGTTTCTTTCCAGCCTTGCCTGGGATCCTGCTATTGAGAGGTCTCATATTTCCGCTTAAGCTCTTTCACTTGCGGCACATTAAAGCCTTCCATCCTACCCAACCTCCTTCATCGTCTTTTAATCCGGCTCTCGTGTTATTTTTCCCCTTAGTAAGCAGATTTGAGTCAGGGGCTTTAATTAGATGCATCTTTTCCAGGATGCGGATGTGTGTGATGGTCTGTGTGCTGCCTGGGGAGCGTTAGGTGGAAATGGGCCGACATAGCAAACATACGGCACTCTCGCTGGAAAGCAGTCCCCTTCGTTAGTGAGGAACTCAAGAGCTGCTGCTCACATTTGGGTAATTAACACCGCCACAGATTGTCGAACAGCTGTGCAATTTAGCACTGTGGCAACAGCGGTGAGTCAAAAGAGACTCTGCAAGTGGTGCACCACTATGAAGTAGATTGATAGAGCATCTCGCTCAGGCCTTATTCGACTTGTCTCCAGTGGCCAAACAAGCCTCAATTACTTTGCGGAATAGCAGGACAAAATCATGCCATTTCAAGGATAAAATGCATGCATGCACATTGTGCCACAAAGCAGGTGAAAACTATACACCTCACAAATACACAGTGTGGCCAAGCACAACCGCAAACTACATAAACAGAATGTCGGTATATTCATGCACCATTTACAGTAATTTGGGGGGAAGTGACCACGTTGAATGTAGCCATTGCCTTTTCTCCGTGTAATTGAGGTAGCTTTTTTTCTTCGTCTCGGCAGCAAATGAAATTGCCAAATGAAATGTGAGAGGTAAATAAAGCATCCTGTTGTTTTTGTTTCTTTTTGATGATGGCGAATACGTGGCAGTTCACACTTCACATTTATTTCGCCCCATTTTTTGTCCCTCTGGTTTTGGCTAGAACTATCCGGGAGTGGCGTGTTCACATGCATGTGTGTGTATGCCATGTTTTCCGGTATGTCACTACTTGGGTCTTGGAGGATTGAGCCTTCTTTGCTTCTCTCTGTCGTCCACCGAGTGTTCGTGACAGTGACATGCCCAAAGGTGTCTGCAGGCCATGTCTTGCCCCATCACTGAAGAGAGCCCAGGGAACCTGTTACATTTCTGCTAACTTAGGATGTGCTGACTTTGACGAGACATGCCCCCCCGCCTCCCACCCAAAGTCACATTCGGGAGCTTGGCCACCATCATCAACTGCAATTCATTGACTGTACAGCGAAATCAAGATAATGTGATGGTAATAATATGAAAAATGTCTACCTGCAGGATTGCCAAGTGAAGTCAAATGGATTGGTGGGTAGCCAAGGTCTTTAATATATTCGAGAATTAGGCCAAGGCTCCACAGGGCTGTCTGTCCTCTGCAGGATGATAAGAGGTAAAGTAAGGAGAGGTGGCAAAGGCCTTCTTCTATGGGTGGGGGCTGGGCGCTTCCTAAGGCACAGGGCATTTAATTGGGCTGTTCTCACTCTTGACTCTGACATAAGTCAGAAACATCGCCCTTTCACCAACATTACTGAAAAACATAATTCAAAAGTTGCATCACTTTTAGCCTTTCAAGCCCCGAGTAGCGGTGACCCTAAACAACCCTTATCTTTTGTGCTTACAAGGGCATTTTCATGGACTGTACCTTCTGTTTCTTTCCTTGGCTTCCGTTCATTCCTGCGAAAATTTCTCCTTTTCGTCCAAACCGTACGACAGGAAAACGTCAACCGGTTTGCAACTTCACAAAGCAGAGTCATCACTACTGTTCCAAACAAGTTACCTGCTAGTGGTCAGTTAGAGAAGAAAACTAAGAAGAGAAGAAAGAAAACTAAAGAAGAAAACTGAAAAATAGCAGTAAGAAAGAAAAGAGAAGAAAATAATAGAAGAGATGACAGAAAATGGAGAAACGTAGTGACAATCTGGAGAAAAGTGGCCAGGTTAACGGCAGCTGAGGAGAAGTTATGATGTAATTTACATTTCAAAAACCAGAAGCCATTCATTTACGAATGTGATTGCACTTTAGTTTACATATTTAAATGTTCAGAAATTAAGATTTGAATGAGGCAAAATAACAGGCTTTTTCTCTCAAATATATTGTTATAATCATTTGTTTCAGATGTACTGTAATTATTTTCTGTGTAAAAATTAATTTGGTGTTCAAAAAGTCTTTTTTCAAACTTCAGTCTTGAAAAAGAGGGGGTCGTCTTATAATCAGGGCCGTCTTATATTCGGGCCAATACGGTAAGTAATGGCTCCCAGTAAATAGATCAGCTTTGTGTCCAATTATACAAGCCCGGATTTCATACTAAGTGCATTCGGGACTAAACTGAGACAAGGTCATTGTTTCAGTATGCATGCTTTTTAATCTTATTTTTGTTTGGTGGTTTACCGTGAGGTGCATTGGTTCGACAGATCGGGAAAAAAATGATCTGATCATTACTCCCGTCATTTTAGGTGGCATCTGACTGCTTGAGAGTGTTTGCATACATCGCGAATGTTGGTTTTTCATCAGCATACGTTAAAGGTTTGCGAATATTGAATTCAAACTATCTTGGCAACAAGATGTGCTTTAACTGCAGACTTAATAGCTTTATCCATCCATCCTTCCATTATCTGATCCGCGTATCCATCCAAATGAGGTAAATGCCCGAGGCATTATGACAGCTTGTTTTATGTGCCCCCAAGTTTTTAAATGGTTAGGGCCGGCCAGCAGCATCCTAGCATCGCATATCCTTGAGTTAAGCCAAGTTTCCGTGATGAACAAAACACCTCAGTCAAGAACGTAGCGATTTCCAGCGAGTTGTAGATCAAAGGTGTCCGTTTTATGTACCAGAGAAGTTGTGTTTGTTAAACTGTAAAAAGAAACGGTAGCGGTGTCACGATAGTGACAGTTGTGTCATTATAAATTCAACTGGAGATGCCTCTGAGGCAGGACACGCCCCACTACAACATGATTGGCTGCCGCGTCGCTGAAAGGATCTGAAGCACGTCGCGTCTTGTAAAACTATGTGAGTCACCATCTTGTCTTCGTGCTCAGGAGTGGGGAAAAAAAGAGAGTTGTACCAACGGACAGAACGGAACGCAGATGAACCGAATCAAAACTGTCAAACCGAATGCTTTTGACGGTTTCAAAAAAAACGTTTCAACCCCTATAGACCACCTCCATTGTACCTCTAAGTCTTTGCCCCCTTACACTGGCATCCTACCAGGTTCCTGTCATCACAGCCAGCAGCAGGGGCAGAGATCTGAATACTCAGAGAGACATTTTAGTGCTGGAGCAAAGGATACTATGTTTCCAGTTACATGCAAGTGGGTGGCTTGGAGTGGGAAACGGCACAGATTCACAATGTCAGCAGGGTAGTCCAGACTGGTATGCACCCAGGCATGTGTATAAAACAGTTATAGATGAAACCCAAAATGGAACTGGGAAAATCATTTTTGCAGGGATCGTCACTCTTTGCATGTGTTTTTGAAAAACCAAAACACTTTGAATACGGCTTCATTTGAGTTAGTCACCTTCAATTTTTTGAATTGTTTTTTTTTTTTTTTTTCTACCCTGCCTTGCAATTGGTTTGCACAGGAGATGTCTTCTCAATACAAAGTGTAGAAGGAGAAGTTCATTATCCAGTGGAAAATAAGTCTCCATTGTCCTCTTGGCTGGACTGGTCACCCTATCCATGTGGAACTACAGTATGTTTACGTAGATTTCCTTCATCCTTCCACATGCTTCTTTAACACCGGCAGACATAAAATGCAAACATGCTGTTTCTTTCTGTTCTAAGTGAGTCACATGCTCTTCAGAGGCCCTGGAGCCTAAACCAACTCTAATCCAAGGATTCACTTAAATATGAGAAAAAGACTATTTGAGCACACAAGCTGCTGTCTTGACTTCAAATGTTTGCACAACTCTTATTCAAATATAGACAGGGACTACCTGAGCTATGCTGACTATTTCTCAATCTGCAGACATTTGAATTAAGTTGGCGCCTGCCATAGAATAACTACAGAAAAACAAACGTGTTTTTTCACATTTATTGAAATAATTTACCTGATTGGCTTAAACACACATCTAGAGCAGGTGAAACAATACAAACACTGATTATGTGGCCTGCGATTGTCATTTTTGTAGCTGTTTTATTAACGGGAGACTGATTTGTTAAGGTCAACAGTGGCAATTACAAGTTTAACTGTGCTTTTCACCCGTTCTATTAAAAGTCATGCATTGCATTATTCATACACACTCCGGTAACTTCACTCGAACCCACAAACCAGAAAAGAAAATGAGTGTCTGTACTCTATGTGGCTTGACATCCTTTTTGCTCATTGAGTGTGCTCCTATGCAGATACTCCAAAGAATAACAAAGCTTTTAACAAGTGCTAAGATATTCATTCTTACCAACGTGAACAAGCCCACGAAAAGTGTATTTTTGCTCCAGGGAACATTCTTTGGTTGTTGTGTTGTTTTTTTTTTTTTTTCACTTGCATAATTTAATGAGTTGTATGTAAGACAAAGTTGCATTCACTTGCTTCATTATATTTTAATGTAAGTATAATAAGCAATTGATGCCGTGCGTACTTTTGGCATGCCCGGTGTTTCCTTGTTGCCGCTGCCATAAATGCTTCTAAATATGCAAATGTGTCCTTACCTGGCCCTTTTCTCCTAAGTGTTTGCAAATTCCTCTCCAGGTGATGAATGAATGTAAAGACATGACCGGTAGGTTTGCACTGTTTTGATACAATAAAGGTACAACATATTACAGTGTTATTCAGTCAAATTAGGTGACATTTTTATCATTTAAGGTAAACTTTATCCACAACTTTCATTGTCTCTTCGTACCACTACCAGTGCGACAGAGTCAAGCATGTCTTTGCACATTTGAAATATTTCCGATTCGTATAAAGTAAATAATGATGACTATAACTGACAACCATTAAAGATATTGCTGTCGTCCAGGTGTTTTTCAGCAGCAATTACAAAGCCACAAGCTCTCTCACAAGGTCACCAAGATTGTTGGGTTGGTGGTAAGCAAGCTTTTGCTCTGTTCACCTAAAGGAAATTAGCTCTGAAGACCTATTGCCTTAAAAAAACATTTTACTGACATATACAAGCTGTCGATGATTGTCAATGGAGTTATGAAAGTGTGTAGTCATGATCAGTCGTCACATAGAACGCTATCCAGCTTTAAACAAATTGCAGCATAGCACTGTAAACAAGCCCATTGTATGTTTGTAGTATGACTCTTTGTAATAGTGTGATTGTAACACTAAATTTTCAAAGAGAGACTTTTATTTTTTGGAATGTATTATCAATTAGAAATCAAAAAGTGGTGATAAGCCAACCTGGTGAGGAGAAATTTTGCTAATTCTGCATTAGCTCTGAATCCTCTCAGCTGCTGAGGTCCCTTCGCTCAGCTTCTTTTTGCGAGTCTTGCCCAATTGCAAGCAAACAAGGCAAGGTGTTTATTTTATTTAATTAATTAATTTTAATTTCGAAATAGTTAGAAAAGTTCCTTAAGCCCAAGCTAATAGGTCAGTGCAAAGTCTTAGGGGTATGCCAGTGACCAAGTGTGCCCAAGGTGCACCACAAATGATTGACACCTCATCGGTCACGCCTTCTTTCTCTGATAGGTTCTTCTTGCTCAGGCACAGTGGTTTCCTTAAAAACAAACACATTGAAAACTCTCCCTTGAAGTCTTAAGGGCGGAGTAGGAGCTATGTCATGTTGCAAAAGACCCAAACATGTTTAGTTTAAATATCGAATTTAGGAACATGGTTCCTTTCCGAGACGCTAACTTAACTCATTTAATGCCAACATGTCAACATACATTTGGAAAACCCCAATCATTTTGTGACAAAACATGTAAATACATTTTGTTTAATATTAATAAAGGGCTTTGCGCACCTCTTCAGTCAGGATAAAGGCTTTGGGAATGAGTTCAGTGTGAAAAATCACCACCAGATGACAAGAGTGGCTTTGATCAGATCTTACAGCGATCTTACGGTAATCCGCGAGGTGACGTGCGCAAGCAGTGTGGTGTTGAGAACATGGATAAATACCACAGCTAACTCTAAAACACAGTTTTTTCAAATCAAGACAAGATGACGAGGGCCCATCGTCTTCCTTAACGAACATACAGTACAATGCTATACAATACAATACATATTTATTTATATAGCGCTTTCACTACAGCTTCAGCTGTATAAAAGTGCTTTACAGAACAGTTAACATGCGCATATACACTCACAGGCAAATGCACACACACACACACACACACACACACACACACACACACACACACAAACGGCTGTGATTGAATGAGTTCAAATGTATTACATGGCTGTATTGTCATGTCATTATTGACACATACTGTACATGTGGTTGTTGGTGACTGAATAAAAACTGAACTGTTCCAACCTCAAGGTTGGGAAAAAGTTATTATACTGTAGAACAATAACAAATGTGTTGCTTGTGAAGCTGTTCTGCTTCTTTTGGTGTACCTTTATTTGGGATTTGGTAAGATAAGAAAACCTTTATTGTCTCACAATAGGGAAATTCGCAATAACTTCAAAAATCCAACACACGACACTCAGCGAAACAACATTTGTTCAGAGCAACAATCAAATCCTTGAAGAAAAACGTTGACGAAGTTCTGCCAATTTCATCCTCGTTTCTAAATGTTAAAAGGAATTTCATTCAATGTAAAAGAGACGCTCAACTGAAAAGAAATCCTTCGAAGGGCAATTGAGCACTGAAGGTATTTGTAGAGGTGACTGGCTCTGCAATGGAAGTCCTGTTCCACCCCGCAGGGAGCAGCTTGGGTTACACTCACCAGAAACCGGAGGCCTGATGTCTGCATCAAAAGTAAATTCCACTTAACGTGCCACATCCTTTTCAAACATGACCTGAGGCTTTGGAGCTCTTAGACTCCTTTATATAGTACATAGTTTATTTGTGCTAGCCGGGTGCATAATGCGCCTTTGGGGCCGAGCGGTGTTAAATGAAGAGGACATTTGGCCGTGGATGCCAGTCTTATACTGCCCCATTTCCAGTTTTCCACTCCCCCACTTGCACTCCCTGCCCTCCCTTCATTCCTCCACAGGACAAGTGGCTGTATTGATCCTCCTGCTTGGCGGACGTTCATGCTTGCAACTGACATATGAGCAGGAGAAATCCTGAATCCCCACAGATTCATTCCAGCTGCTCTTGTGGTTAAAGAGGGATGATGGCTCTAAACAAGCATCAAGAGCTTCACACTGCACTGGTAAACTGTAACCTCGCTCGTGAGCCAAGTTGAGAGATCAAATGTGTGGGCGTGTGTGTGTGCGCGCACAGTGTTGCGATAAGGAGTGTCTAGGACATTGAATCAATGTTGTGCTGGTATAATTTTTTTTCAGTATTTGCGTTATAGAGGAGGTGAATCATATTGCTCAAATTGCTGGAATGGTACAGGAAGGATCTGCTTCCTCCTAATTATTCTCCTTTCATTAAAGTTGTCCATGCCCAGCCGAGAAAATACTATTTACAGGACATGACACAATTCCCTTCAATTCCAGCTTTGGCTTTTCTTTTTCTGCAGTCTTGTACTGTAGGCAATTTGGCTGTGTGCGGATTGGGGTAAGGGAAAGGGTCACCGCATTTTTATGTCTACATTATTTAACATCCCGCTGAGTTTGTTTTCTTTGCCCTCATGGCAAATTCATCCAAGTCAAAAGCGCAGAGTGATCTTAAAAAAGAGTGGAGGAAAAGGAAAATGTAACTTACATCGCCCAAGGTGGTCTCTGACTCACCTAGACATTGTTCACATGGAGTGGGAGAAAAAGAGTTGAGAGTTTCTATTGAGCACTGCTTAAGGACACCTTTCTCTTAACAAGCTGCAGTGAGAGGTGGCTTGCCTACCAAGCTTGCCTGCGGCTCTCCGCAGGGTGATTATGTCACAGTGGGCGAGTCAGTATGATGTGTATCTCACTGTTAAAAGGCAGCTAGCTCTACTGTGGCTGTGGCTCCAACTAGAAATATTATCTCCTCCACAATGCTCTCTGGAGCAACAGCTCTGCTCCACTGTGAGTGCACCGAAAAAAGCCGGTTTTGAAATAATTTGCCCCGTCTTGTTCTCCTGCTTCTCAGACAATAACCATCCAAAAAGACTTGTGTACTGTCTGTCACCCACACTGACAGCGGGGAGTCAAAATTTAAAAAGTGGATATGATGTGGGTATTGAGACAGCGTGACCTATGCAATCCGAGCGCCATGGTTTTGGTCATGTTGCTGTTTACCAGCCAGTCAGGGCCAGTGATGTGCTATCTGCTATCTCAGCTGCTGCGAAGCTGGACTGGCAAGCTATCCCTGCCCCCCCCCTCCCTATTTTTTTTTTTTTAAATCAGAGCCATACAATCATGTCAGGCGGCTTCTTGATTTCACTGGGTGATTATTTGTGGTTTATTGTTATGTGTGATTCTAAAAAGGAAAGACACGCACATTCCACAGCAAACTTTGGTATGCGAAACAGTGCAAGCCCTATAAAAATATGTAAGGTGTGGTGTCTGATGACCTTCAGTTGCGGTCATGTCAATTTTTCCTTTTGCGGAAAGGACTTTCCATTCACTACTTGGCTTTTACGGTTAAAAGCCTGTGCTCATTTACATGACGGACTGAGATTATTTAACACCTTCGCTTGCACAGAGATTTCTTCACCATAAAAAAATTAAAAAATAAAAAAAGAAGAAGAAAAAAATGTGGGGTAAGTTAAATACAGATCTACAGTTATTGTCCCAATATTCATAGTCTGCCTTTGAATACAAATTTAAGCAATTGTAAACCTGAAGTGAAGATCAACAAATGCGTTCAAGCTGCTGCGCTAGATGTGGTGTTGGGTTAATTGATTTAAATAGATCGGGGTGCTGAAGATTATTTGTCTGTCATCTTTTTTGCCACAGTTTAGTCTGTGCCTCATTGCATTATGTCACTAAATGAGATCACTTTTGTAGCTGTTTTGGCTCTGCTGGTATTAACATGATCAGGTTCACTTTACAGGACAGTGGGAGTATGCTGGCCTACAACAGATAAATAAAAAGGGTTCTTCATTATGCGAATAAGATGTTGCAAATTGTTGTCCTGCTTGAGATTTTTGTTTGCCATGTACAAGTATAGTAAACATGAACAAGAATGGCCTGCATAAAACTTGTAAAAGAGATGGATAAATGATGTCAATGTAGGATTAAGACTGACACTATCAGTACCTCATGGAGCAGCGATCTGATTTTCATGATTATATTTGTGTCTCCTTATTTCACTTTTTTCATTACACCATAAAACAAAAATCATATTTGTCTGCCCAAAATATTCATTCATTCATTCATTTTCTGATCCGCTTATCCTCACAAGTGTCGCGGGGGGTGCTGGAGCCTTTCCCAGCTGTCTTTGGGCAGTAGGCGGGGGACACCCTGAACAGGTTGCCGGCCAATCGCAGGGCACACAGCGACGAACAACCATCCGCGCTCACACTCACACCTAGGGACAATTTTAAGTGTTTAATCAGCCTGCCATGCATGTTTTTGGAATGTGGCAGTACCCGGAGAAAACCCACGCAGGCCTGGGGAGAACATTAAAACTCCACACAGGGAGGCCGGAGCTGGAATTGAACCCGGTACCTCTGCACTGTGAGGTTGATGCGCTAACCACTGGACCACCAGGCCGCCTGCCCAAAATATTTCCTTTACATTTTTTAATTAATTTCAAAGTCTGCAAATAATAATGTCATAAATCCCCTTGCCTGTGACAGGAAGCACTCAATCAATTTATGTGCCCTTCTCTTTTTATGTAGCACACTTGACTGCATGCAGACCCGCTTGCAGGTAGTTTCCCCTTGTCAGGATCCTCTTCGGTGAAATAGACCTTGTCCAATTTCCTTCATTTCTTATCTGGTTAATGCTGGCTGTGGTCCTTCTGCAATGCTGATTTGTGACCCTCGCTGTCCGGCGCAGCGAGATGAAACAGGCCTCTGTGTTCCCCCGATAGATCGCTAATTTGTATACAAAACTGACAGATATCCTTGATAAGTGCTAGCAACTGCCACGCATCTCAGGGAGAGAGGGAGGTAAGCAAGTCGCTGTTTAGTATTTTAAAAAAAAAAAAAAAAAAAAACCTCAAGCCCCTGCCCCCTCACTTCCAGCTTCTTTCACACCATTCATTCTGTCTGTTGCTAGGGCAAAAGCAAAGGCTATTTGTCCACTCTGGCCCTCTGCTGTTCTATCCACACTATTTAATTTGTGGCTATAAAAATGCCACCCTTAGCTAAGCCTCAAAAGGTTTGTGTGCGCAGTGGAAAACCGGTCTATTGTCCATGATCACTTTGGAATTCATGATCATCTTAATGATGCTACTCTTGAGCCGACTAACCATTGGTTGAAAGTTGCGTGGGAGATTTCTCGTCTTTTTTGCTCTTCGTGTTGAGCATCCGAACGCACTTGCTGGGGGGGTTGCCGTCATGCTGACCCACACTTGCTCTTACACACAAGGAACCATGACAGAATCGCCAATGTTGGGTTGAAATTGGATTTTCTTGCTGCTCTTCCCCGAGAATGCAAAGAACTTCTGCAGTATCTAATAAACAACCACTTTGGAGGTCATTCAGATTTCTGGAACAGTGAAGAGGACAAATGCAAGGGAGATCATTAATTTGGTGTCTTCTGTTGCTGCCTCAGAGGTGGACGCTTACTTTGCATGGCTGATGGGACGTTTCTGCCAAAGAAGCATTAGTGGATGTCTGGGTTTAAAGGGTGACTGTAGTTGAGGGCTCTGAGTTGCGTGCTGTGAAAAGTGTTTCTTGAAGCACTGAGCTACTACCTACAACAGAGGTGCCCAAACTTTTTTGACTGAAGATCTACTTTTTTTTCTTCAACCAAACCCCCCACCGATCGACCCGTTACCGCACACGCGCGCATACGCACTCACGTACACATGCATGCCATGATGAGCAATAGCCTGACGCTGAGGCATGCAACGCACTTTTGCAGCCTGTTAACGATCATAGCTCAGGCGTACTGTTTTAAAATGCTTCTCTCGGCCCCCCAGATTCCCATTCTTTGCCCGTCCCTTTGGTGAATTGTACAAAACAAACTGAATGAGAATAATGATAACGATAAAAGATATAGCGCAACAACTCGGATCACAAGCTGCAACTGCAGACTGCTGAGCGCTAACAACTTCCGGTGATGCAGTCACACGTCACCGTAGGTTAGATTACCCGCTTTATTTTCTTTTCTTTTTTAATTGCTTTTTGTGAAAGTGAGACTGATAGAATGATTAGGGTGCAGTGTGCATTAACACAAAAAATATATTACTAACATGCACAGAGACACAAATGTTTGTTTTTTTCCCTCTCTCCACCCCTTGGATTGACTTGGGACCAGTCCTTGATCTACTGGTCGATCGCGATCGACGTAATGGGCACCCCTGACCTACAAGAACACAGAAAATCAGACCTCTGCTAGTTTTACTGATACAGTATGTGCTTTTAGGATATCAGTGGTTAGAACTGTGCTGAACAGATATGCTGAATATACTTGTATATACATGAAAACTCACTCAATTCAGAGTAACACATTTAATTACGGTATGTTTACGTTAAGTGTATATACGTGTAGGGGCTCTGTTAGGCATGAGAATTTACTATTACTGATTTGCGACGGAAAGAAGACTTAATCGGCAGAATTCGAGCAAGCAAATAAACGGTTACTAGGAATTCAATTATTGGGAAGCGGGTCTCAAAAACAACAGGCTTTTGTTTCCCATCCTTGACACTGTACAGTGTTTAACAGGCATTCTAGAAAAGCATTTTGAAATCATGTGATTGATTGAGTTGCAAGATTTTATGCGCGTGTGTGTGTGTGTGTGTGTGTGTGTGTGTGTGTGTGTGTGTTTGTGTTTGTGTGTGTGTCTTTGCAAGTGCACAAGTGCAATTTGTAGTTGATTCGCCTGTGTCTTTTCCTTGAAATTAAGTGGAAGGTCTAAAGTTGAACAACCCAGTCGGCTTAGGACCAGTCTGTGGACTACTGGTTGACCGCGATTGACACTGGGTGGGCCCTCCTGCTTTACACCTTAATGTTAACAGTTGCTAGCCTATTTTTACAGTTGTATTACAGTTAACAGTTTTAAAAAACTGTCTGTGCAGTTAATCAAGGTTTATGTCACCGATAAACCCAAGTACATGGGTGGCTTTCAAATTTTAGGTTTCCAGTGTATACCCTTTTGTTGTTGTTTTTTGACAGTGAGAGCTTAATCAGTATAAATACCTTATTTTATTAAAGTGTTAAAATTAGCCACTTGCTACACTACTAGGCATCAAGTACAAAAGCATCTGTCAAATGAGTAAATGTAAATATAGTCACTGTCGGCCTGGGGTCTCTGAGTCTAGTCCACGGGAGCTCCTATCCAGCCCATTTTAGATGTTTCGCCTCACTCCAACACATATGATTCAAATGAGAGATCCTTAACAGGCTTGTTCAGAGCTTGCCGATGACCTGATCATCTAAATCGGTTGTGTTGGAGCAGGGAGACCTAAACTAGCTGGATAGGGGCTCCCGAGGACCGGACTTAGAGACCCCTGCTGTTGGCATTCGCAAAGGGCAAAACCTTCAAACATGGTTCTTTGTTTTTGCATGCCAGCTGTGGCTATAACTCTGCCAGTCTGTTTGTTAAAATGGTGGTCTGACAAGAGGGAGGGCAAAAGAGACATGGTTTTATTTAGTCCTGGCTTCCAGATTTCTTCTTTTTTGGCAATGACTTTCTCAGCTCCGATATATGCAATGCATGCAAGTTAGATGGAAATCCGCACTATCATCCAATATCAAGTTTGATGGGTGGGGGGGGTGGGTATAGAGAAATAAGTCTATCAGCAGTCTTTACAGAAATGGGGTTAATTGAATCTGGGCAATTGCTGACCTTCCTGTCTTGCAGAAATCACAGGCTTAACTGATCGATGCTTTTCATAAATTCATGCCGTGAAGGTCATTCAAGTGGTTATACCGCTCTCCCTCAATGTCTGCATCGCCTCGCTCACTCGGCTCTCTGTGCAATAACTCTGCATAGGAACGGTTTAATACTTCCAAAAGCAATTAGGCATGTGTCAGATTGTCTAAATTGATTACCCTCCAACGTGATTCAGTACAAGTTAGCGAGTCTTTTTTTTCCCCCCACTTGCTTCTTGTCAGCAGATATGCTCTCAGCGAGTAAAATTTAACCTCTGCATCTCTGCTATTATCAAGACATTTATGCCATCAATAAGTCAGGTGTACTCTAGGAAGTTGCGGGATTTTTAGAAACAGGCAGCAGTCGAATATGGTAATCCCTAAATCTTGGAATTGTAGTTTAGCATGTGGCACTTTGACGCGTTAGCACTCTGATGGTGGGTTTTCTGGCCCAGTTCCCTTGCTGCTGACCACGCCCCCCCTTTTTTTTTTCCTTTCACGCCTGCTGAGGAAACAGCACAGCTGCTGAGAGCTGGGCCCCGGCTGGGCCCTATGACCTCCTTCTTGCTTTTTTGCTCCCTTCCCTGGGCTTGATCCCTTTTCTCCCCCTCTCCAGCAGTCTCTTTCCTCAGGGAGCTCTTGTGTGGCTCAGAGGAAGCTGAATCATAAAGCACGGCTAATGAATAGAATGGGGAAGGAAAGCTGAAGCCTGCTGACGGCCCTCTGGAGAGGAGGCCAGACCCCTGAAGCCCCAGGCTTAAATAGCAGACGGCCCACAAAAAGGTCAGGCTTCCCGCAGCCAACTCCAAAGACTTTTGGCTCCCAGGCAGTGTGGCTTAAATATTCCCCATTAGTGTTTTGAAATGGTTAAATTACTAAGTTTCCTCAGAAAAAAAACCTGGGCTATTTTTGTCTCTCTTTTTTTTTGTGTTAATACCGTATCTCAATCTTCCATTTTCCCCAAGCCCCTGTGTTTTTAATGGCAACAAAGACAGTGAGAAGAATTTGTTCTCCATTAACCCTGTTCACCACAACCGCAAGCCGCTCTAATTATCGGGTTGTTGAAAAAGTCAACTTGACATACAAGAACGTTTTCTAAAATGAGCAGCAGGCAAAATGAGACAGTGTTTTGACATGCTTTTTTAAAAACACTTAAAGAGCTGACCTTGTAATTGTGAAACATACAAGTGACTCATGCCGTCCTGGCAGGTTCAAAGCAAAGTCGTAAAGCCAAAGTGGTGGTTGATGATGATGTTTAGAATCCATTTTGAATTCAAAACAAGTAACTGCAAGTTCAACGCACAGTAAGGTTAACTTCTCACAGTTATTTGTCATGTCTGCCGTGCTCCCAAGATAGCCGCTGCAGTCAAAACACTTGTTTCAACTGCCCTTGTCAATTATGGCATTCCTTTCCCTGTCTCTTTTTTCCTAACCACACGCCACACTTAGCCTGTCTCTTAGCCAGCTTATTTGTCCGTTTGACAAGCTTCATTCCAATCGGAGCCCATGTCTTTCCTGCCAGGGCCCTCTGGGGCCATGATTCAGAGCTGAAGTTGTGCCACTTTAGTGCTGATGCTCAGCACTGGAGTGTTTAATGTCGTCCAAAGCTAACAAAGAGCTTATGTTGTAACCTGGCACCCTGGTTGCGGAAGAATGAAAGTGGGCAATGTGTGACATTGTTTTCTGCTCCGTGGTCTTGGACTGCAGCGAAAAACGGGATTTACTCTCAATTTTTGGAGATTCTACTCAAACCATGAACATTTAAGTTGTCATTGTTGCCATGTTAGCATGACACTGAAAAAAAAAAACATGCTTTTGTTTAGTTTTCCCTTTTCAAGTTTGCATTAAATTTGGCTTTTTGACTAATTATGGCAGGAATTTTAACAAGAAACTGTGTGGTCGCCCTCTGTCAACGTTTCCCATCAGATGGAGCAAAACAAAGAGTTGTTTTCACACAGCTTTATTTTGGGTACTTTTGTGGTTAGCGCTGAGACAAAACACATACAGAGACAAACATTGTGGAGAAACGCAACACAATTGGCCGTGTAGGAGAAATCGGGAATTGTTGGAGAGAAGAGGACGCCCTCAAAACACTTGTGAAAAGCTAACAGGGATGCCAAGGACAGCCATCTGTGTTTACAAAATTATTTGCTTCCCCTCTCTGTGTCTGTCCCTCTAGTACTCTGATTCACTGTTCATTTATTACATATGTTCCCTTTGTACTATGCAAAATACAAGCACAGCAGTTGAGGACACTTGCAACTGATGAGTGGACCATATGCTCCCTTTTACATATGCAGCCTTTTACATTTCTGCAGCCCTCATGAGAGGAGTTAAAAGTGTGGAAACGTGGATTCAAAACAAAGCCAACAAATATGTTGAACACTTTAGCCAAATAAATTGACTACTATTGGTTGAAATGGCACGGCGGATCGACTTTCGATGCATGGGACCTTTTATGAAACGATGCAGTGCATTGTCGTCATGAAAGGAAAATTGCTTTCACGCTTTCACTATGAAGTCATAGTCAGATGATTTCAGTATTTTTGACACCACATGCATTTGACTGACTGTAAAGTTATGTTAGCAGGTTGCCTGATCAGATGAAGTCTGGGATTTTGCGTTTGCTATTGGATTGCATGATCCTTGAATGGTGTGCTGCTGGATAGACGACTAGCACGTTTGCAGAAAGAAAGATTTTTGAGCATTTTCCTGCATTTCCACGAAGATGATGCAGCACAGCCGCCTTTCTGACGATGGTGTTACTTATTTTTCAGGTGGCTCAACAGTGCCACCTAATGTTACTTCACTAAAAGCAAGTCAGGGATCATCAGGTACACAGGGAGTGTTCTTTGGTAAATTCAGAGCACTTCAACCATATTTGTGACTGAATAAACCTCAAGATTAGGGTTTTAATGAATAACCCAATTATCTAAGAGAGGGTTGACTGAAGTTTGCCACTGATTTAGCTGAATAAAGTAATCTGCTAAAGCACTGCCTCTTTGTCTTGCAGGTGTCTGACGTAGGATCACAGAAGCTCCTTTCTCCCACCACACCCAAAGGTAAGAGGCCACTTCTTTGTCTGTTCTCCCTCCAGGGTTTACGTCACTTTCTAAATCATGTAAATCCTACTCCCCTATGGAATCACGCAGCTAACATTCAGATTTCAATACGAGCAGACATAAACAGAGCTGAGCACATGCAAATGTGTGCGTCTTTTGCCAGGGTGAGAAGTGGTGTTTCCTTGCTGACACTGCCAGAGGCTTAGCCCTCTTACATATTGGTTCATTAGAGGGGATTTAGAGCCTCTCTGCCACATGCTCCCTCAAATGGGAGCTTCCCCTCAGGCAATACAAGCTCTCCGACAGCAGGCCTGTGCCATAATGGATGCCAAAGGAAAAGAGAGAGCGCTTTGTCAGACGCTTGGTCGGCGTGTATTTGCCAATATGTGTTGAGCTGTTGCAGCGTGAGACAAACAAAAATCATTCACAAGCATCAAGTTTGAATGAGGGGTTGTTAAATTGTCAAGTTGGAGATGAGGGGAGGTCAAGGAAGGAGAGATAGGATCAGACTTCTGCCGCGTGGCCACACGTAACATGGTTGCATGGTCCGAAAGGATGGTGTTGGAAAGTAACTGGCTGTTTGATAAGTACATTTGATGACAAGGAACACATTTTCATAACCTATCAAGACAGTATCTGCTTCTAATGTTATTGTTCCTAGCTGTAAATGGCCATATTTGTTTTTGGCCTTGGAATTGTTTTTCATGTGCATGTTACACAGAGCAAGCCGTATGCTATTTTCCTCTTGTTCAGAATGCCGTGTATGTGTCCCCTTACTCAGGGGTCCCCAACCGCCGGTCCGCGGACCGGTACCGGTCCGCAGGGCATTTGGTACCGGGCCGCACAGAAAGAACTTGCCTTATTTCCGTTTTATTTATTTCGGAATACGAAATGTGTTTTATTTTGAAAATTTACCGGATTCTCTGTTACATCCGTCTGTGTCACGCTTGACTCACGTCAAGCCACACTTCTCGGTCACGTGACCGATGACGCTCATAAACCAGAAACCAAACTCATAAACTCCAGCAGCTCCTATATTTTGTTGTTCTACTTCTTCCATTCATAACTTTGCTGCTGTGAATTGGGAATTTCTCCATTGCGAGACTAATAAAGGTTTTCTTATCTTATCTTATCTTATCTTAAACAAAACGCTGAAGCCCGCAAAATGATTAAAAAAGCTGCTTGGAGATCGCAAATGACGGCGGCCTTAAAAGTACGTTCGAAACAACTGGATCAAAGTTATGGCTGAATACTCTGAGATCGCCACAATAGCACTGTTGCTATTTCCGACATCCTACCTGTGTGAGGTGGGGAGTTTATGCAGCAACAGCGACTAAAACAAAATTACGAAGTAGACTGGACATAAACCACACACTTGAGGTGTCATTGTCTCCTATTACCCCGAGATGGGACTGTCTGATTGCAGAAAATCAAGCTCGGGGCTGTGGTGAGTCGTCATTTTCATGCACTTTGAATTTGCGTTGTAATGTATTTTGAAGGCATTAAACATTACCAGAGCGATAAGAGTGTTGCGACCAGATTAGACGCTCCTTGTGTTTATTATTATATTTCGAAAACACCACAGTTTTCATGCAGCTCATACCATATTATTTTGTTGTATTAATTCCGCCACACCTTAAATGCCGGTCCCTGAAAATATTGTCTGACTTAAACCGGTCCGTGGGGCAAAAAAGGTTGGGGACCCCTGCCCTTACTGGCTTTAAACACAGTCCTGTGGGTCCACTGAAACTCATGTTTTCTTCTGGTTGGTAGACACTCGGGCAGATGGACACAAACACGGCATAGAGTACATGCATTCTTAATGATATGATGTTTATCTTACAGTTTCCAAGGTAATGATTTACCCTGCTTTGCTTGCTTCTCACAGTTGTACTCCTTTGTGAACTTTATTTGGGTTCCCAGCGGTATGTGCAAACACGAAATGTTCACAAGTAAACAGTCTGCTTGGGTAATGAGACAGTTCAAGTTGAATAGAAGAGCGCAAGACTAACATTGTAATCAGTGGCTGTAAAACACTGTATTGATGTTCACAGATCCTGGTTTGGGGGAAAACCCAGACATCATCGCCTTCTGTCTGTCCAACAGTATTTACTCTTTATCATTTCTGCTATGTTGGTTGCTATGTTATCCATTTCAGGAAGATGGTATATTTAAGTAAAAATAACATATAGCGCTATACTTATTGCATCGCCTGTCAGAGTTGACTGTTTTCAACAGCTTCAAGGTGAATGAGAAGCTAAATGTGCTTGAGAGCAAGATGAGGGCTCCTTTGCAGCAGACGCATATGCACTTCACTTTAAGGCCAAACATTTCACAAGGCTGCGCCTCTGGAACTGATGGGAAGTTATCACCTACCTTACAGTGGCCAAAAATGTGCAAGACATTTTTTGTGACCGTGTTGAATTTGTATGTGCTTTGGCGCTTGAAATTAAAAGAGGAGCAGAGTTAAAGTATTTATTCATGAGCAGCAAACAGATTCACGTTAAAGGATAACATCAGCAATAATGTTATTGCTAGCACGTAAGTGTGATTGTACATGTTTCATAGGTTATACCGCACGGTAAGAACAACAGTAAAAGCGAGGGCATCTTGGGATAGCGAGGAAGAAAGATTGGTAGAAAACTTATCTCTGAAGTGGATTTGTGCCCTTGTAATCCTGATTAATTTTGACCCGTTGTGCTCATTTTAAACAGAGCATTACAGTAAGCGTGAACACAGCAAGCTCCGGAGTGAAACCAGGAGCTTAGCGGCTTTGGGAGGCTTAACTGCAGATGGCATTTTAAGCCGGACTTAATAAATTGTTTCCATTAAACTTACCGGCCCACACATACTGGATTAGAAGAATGGAACAAAGGCGAGAGAGGCGAGGGAGATGCACACAAATGCCATCATGCACAATCTGACTCTCTCCTGACATCTTCCAGAGGCCACGTGACAGTTGAAAACTGGGTAACTGCTGTGTACGAGGACTCATTTTAGATCTCACATTTTGTCAGTGACGACAGATGCCCTTTTCCTAAACTGACCAAACAAACCAAAAACATCCAGAAAGCTTCCAACATGGCAGTGCGTGTGCGTGTGCGTGTGTGTGTGTGTGCGTGTGTGTGTGTGTGTGTGTGTGTGTGTGTGCGTGCGTGCGTGCGTGCGTGCGTGCGTGCGTGCGTGCGTGCGTGCGTGCGTGCGTGCGTGCGTGCGTGCGTGCGTGCGTGCGTGCGTGCGTGCGTGCGTGCGTGCGTGCGTGCGTGCGTGCGTGCGTGCATGCGCGCGCGCGTGCGTGCGTGTGTGTGTGTGAAATGAAATGCAATTTTCACCGTCTGGATTGTGAATGGCAGAGAAGGGGAGTGGATAGTCGAAAGGGAGCAGCAAGGTCAGGTGCAAAGGGATTGAGGGCAACTCAGGCATATTGAAGTAGATGAGAGAGCAGGTTGGTATTCGTTGGGGCAGCTCTCCCCGTGTAATGTATCACTAACCTCGGCGGTCATGGTTCACCTTTTGCAGCCTCTCATCTATTAAAGACTGAATGGAGGCTGATCTTTTGACCAACTAGTCAGTTTTTATTTTGCCAGCATACAGTTAGAATAGAGCAGAGGTAGATGGAAAGTGAATGATGGGGAAGATTACTTCAGCGCAGACATGTTGGCAAAAAGCAAAACCAACAAAGTGGTTTAACACGGACACACTCTACTGCTGACTGAGAACTGACAAGAAATTATCAGGAAGAGGCCATCAGTAATTTCCGCTCCAAATAAGGGACTCTATAGCAGGGGTCTCAATGATCAGAATCGTCGTCAGGCTCCTGCAGAGCTTACTGATGAGATGATCATTTGAATTAGGTGCGTTGCAGTCGGGAGAGATGGAAAACATGCAGGAAAGCGACCCCAGAGGGCCCTTGCGCTATACAGTGGAACCTGTCGTTATGGATTTAATTGGTGCCGTGAGCTCATTTGTAACTTGAAATGATCATAAATCGAGGTAATATTTTCAATTGAAATAAATAGAAATGCAATTAATCCATTGCAGCCCCAAAAGAAAGGTTTTTTTTTTTTTTTTTTTTACCAGTTTGTGGTAAAAAAAATCAATATGATACAATGTAGGAACAACTGGAAATACACATACACACAATAAAGAATGAAAACACTTTAAAAAAAAAACATATTTATTGCTCATTAACTTTACCAGAGGTGGAGGAAACGGGGTAGAGAACTGCAGCTCCTGATTGAAGAAGCCTTCTTCCATAAAAAATGTGGATAAAATCTGATTCTAGTAGTTCTTATTATCTCTGTTTCTTTTCAAATTCATGAGTTCATTTTTGCATACCGATTCAGGAAAACTTGTCTTTTTCTTTTCAAAATCATTAAGTGGGATGTCACATTGTGAAAAGATTAATTTGACACAAATCTCTTTTGATAATTTTTTTGATTGCCTCGCTCACACTATCACCAGTGAGTGCTTTCTCATTTGTCTGTTTGTTGTGAAAGCGCTGTACAAATATAGATGTATTGTATTGCATACAAATCAAAACAACACATAGTAGCCTGGTTACAAAATGGAGAAGTGCACTACATACCAGAGTGGCTTTGGAAAGCCACTGGACTTTAGGTCAAGCCACAACAGCTTAAAGGATCTAGAACTGTCCTTCAGAAACGCTGTATCGCAGTAAAGGGCTGCCGGTTTTACTGCAGATCCTCCTTGAAAAGGTTTTATTTGACACATTAACAATAATGTCTAACCGACCTCCTCAAGTGGACTCAACACTTGAACAGCTGCATTTTGCCAAAACGCACTTTAAATCTCCCCCATTGCATTTGGGAAAATGCGGCATGGTCCGATTAAACCAAGGTTGAACATTTTGGCCATAATACCAAAGTATTTTGTTTGTGTGGCACAAACACAACACTGCTCATCACCAAAAGAACAATTCTCAACACAACCACATCCCTGGTTACAAGAGGGTGTGCACACTTGCGCAGCCGTCTTCCCAGAAGAGATGCGCTTAACTTGTGTTCACTTTGAAATCCTGCTTCCCTGAAAGAGGCACCGAGGCTAAACCTCTTAACTGGACCAAAAAAGGAATTTGAAAAATTACATCATGCATAATACACGTTCTGCTGTATTAATTGTTGCTCCAAAACATAATAATATAGGAAGGCTAATATTGAACTGATATTAATGCTGGCCTTATTGATAAGAGTTATGCACATTGTGTACCCATCCCTGTCGAGGAAATCAAAATGAATAGATGGATTAATGGCACAGATAAAACATTTTAAAAAATATTCACATTCAATTATTAATGACCAAAAAAGAATGATTATTTAAAGAAAGACGCCCGTATGTATTTGTCGCAAATTGGGATAACTTGAGTGGCAGAAGGTCAAAGGACCCGAAACCAGTAATCTGTGTCTCAGCTCCACATAAGAGGACGCTCTTTTCAAAGACAAACTGGATTATTTTTGAAACACAACACTTTTATATCGGCTTCGGAAGTTCTTGTTGTCAAGCTTTCCCTGTGTGCAATGTGTTGGCCCATTCTCAAGGGTCTGCCTTGTGCACGGACCTAATGTGCATGAATTATTAACATAAACCCCGCTCAGTGTTCTAATAATGGATTGAGCCATGACTTCAGTCAGGTCAGTCATTTCCGTGTCTGTTAGGTGTTACATGTCAGGATACTTGACACCTGTCACTTAGTCCTATCAGTCCCCGTCATCCATCGCAGCAAGCCGGTGGACTGCGATCAGCCATTGTGACTGAGAGAGGGGGTGACAAAACGAGAAACGATTAGGCTTCTTTATGTGGCGCTGCGTTTATCGATTGAAATTGGATCCACATTTAGCTGTGGGGAAGGCGCATTTACACATTCACAATTAGGCCATGAATGTCTTTTAGGTTAACTTGTAGTGCTTGTGAAGTGTGTGAGGGAACTCATCTAGCCGCTTTGCTACAAATCAAATTAATCAATAAGAGTTTTGAAATTGTGTAATCGTTTACAAACATTGTTTAACATAGTCTAAATCGTTTCAAATTTCAGCCTCTCAACAGCAAACATTTTGCGCTTTATCTTGTCCTCATGAAATCAAACAGATTATATTTATGTTTAATCAAAATAAGACATTTGTTAGGGAAATAGAGGTACCACTTTTTTTCAGACCAATGTCACAAATACTTTTGATTCATAAAAATGTCTATTATACCAATGACAGATCAATTTAAAGAAAGACTTCATTTTGTTCTGACAAAAGGCAGAACAGTCAATCTGCAGTACACAATTTAAGTCCAACATAAAACATAAACAACTTAGTCTGAATTCATTATCCATACCAAAAAAAATACAGATTTAGCGACTTCAAATATTTTCATAACATAAATGGACAATCCTGTGGGATAGTTGGCAGTTCATGCATGAAATTTTGCAAAAATGCCAAATTTGAAAGTTATTATTTGTAATAAGTGTTTTTTGTTTTTGTTTTTTTTAAATGTGAACATGTTTTTTTTTTTTTTTTCGTTGCTACAAGTTTGAACTTTGATTCAAATACAGTGTTGGGACACACTATCAGTGGCAAAACTAAGAATTCATATTGTGAATTAGTCTGTGTTCCACACCCTAATAGAGGGCATCTTCTGCGCCGTTGTTTTTACATCATGCCCATCTTTGTATTTGCAGTGATATTTCCGTGCTGCTTAAAACCATTCATCCACAGACGTTGGAGTTAGTGCCACGCCATTGTGACTGAGGAAAGAAAGGACTTCCTGTAAACCAGGAAGTGCCCGTCTGCTAAAATGAACTGAACACTGCTTCTTTTGGTGGATTGTATCCAAAGATAAATCGGAGAATTGAGAAAGGATATCTCTCTCCACATCACCTGTCTCATCTTAATCCTCCTTCAGTTGTGGCTCAGCCAACTGCAGCGGGGAAAGCGTTTTCATTGTTTACTTGAAAGAATACATGGCCAGTGTCTTATCACTGCTGTCGGGCCTGAAATGTAAAGTGCCGACTGTGATCACTTAGTGTTTTTTTCTTGCTTATTCAACTCCAGGCTGTTTTTTTTTTTTTCTTGCTCCACGCATTGTTGTCGTGAGTTGTGCGCACATTTTAAGATCATCTCTGTTAAGATGTACAGAGCCAATGTTGTTTGGAGATGAAGCTGTAACACCCATTTATATAGACAGATGGTAGGCGATTGTCGCCAAACAGAGCGCTTGGATGATTTTCAATCATTGGCAAGGGGCCAGGCATCAGCCAAGACATTCTTATGATGACGTGAACGTGTTGGGAAGCTAGTCCCAAAGTTTAAGATGAGAAAAGCATTACCTCGAACAGAGAGAGTATACATTTCTTGAGATTTTATGATACACCCATACATTAGAAGCAATTGACAAAGAGGATACGGGTGGGAGGAAAGGAGTGCAATCAGATTCAAAATCAAACAGACGTACCACCAACCTGTCCAGAACATACTTTCCAAGTCTCTCCAGGTGGGTGGTTGTTGTCTACTGTTTGTTTCGTATTCCCTAGCTCCATACCTTTCCAGTTGTAACATATTAACATTCATGTTTCTCTCAGTGGCTTATCAGAGCCGCTCAGTCTGGAAGCAATACCGCAGGCTTGGACTACAACTTTCTGCTCGGGGCGGGGAGGCGTCTGAGTGAAGGTTTACTTTCAGCTAGTCCGCTAAAGGCCTTAAAGTCAACTGACGGAGAAAGTAGTCAGACCACATGCTCCGCAGAGAAAGAGCTTATGTTTAGTCCAGGATTTCACTTGGCAAATGCATAATTCATCATCTTTTTGTTTGTTAAGTATGTTAGGTGGTAATTTGCTCAGACACAGGGGCCTCCATTTTGGCCATTTCAGGGAAGGGTTTAAAAAAAAAAAAAAAAAAGAAAAAAGCATGTACCGTGTGGTCTCCTACAATAATCAAACAGTCATCTGCTTGACTGTTGTTTTTGGCTACCGTTAAATTCCCTGCTCTGGGCCTTGGTGGAGGGGGCCCTTATGGCCTCTGACTAACTGTAATGCCCCATTCAACAGAGCATTGGGTCAAACCTTCATGGGTGTTGGATTTGTGCTGCAAGAGTGTGATTATAAGGCTGTTTGCTTTGGCAAGCAAAGAGGCATCAAGGGAGTCAGAAGCAGGGCGTTATATCTGGAATGGGTCTCTCTCTCGCTCTCTCTCTTACTTTTTGCGTGTGGTTGCGTCATTTCCTCATGTAAGTATATTATTTAGTAAAGATGACTCTTTCAGGGACCCGTTTGGTGAACAATCTCTAAATGCACTGGATGAGTACATTGGATATCGAAAGCCGGGGCCTCTCATCCAACATCGTGACCTCTAACCTTGCAAATGTTCTTCTCGAGTAGTTGAGTAGGCACCTCAAATTTTATACATCATCTTCCCAGAAAGGTGAAAGCAATTGTAGCTGCAAAGGGGTGCCGATGCCATATCTTGTTTAATTTTTACGATCATTTTTATAATCTAAAACCCATATGATTTTCCAAAACGCACTTAAACTATCACACCCCACATGATATGGATGATGACCCCTCAGCAAGTGCCGAAGAGACAAAGGTTCCTGACCAGTTGTACCGCATCATTTGCTGGCAGGTTGGCCTATTGCTGACCTAATCCTGGCAGCAGATGCCACTCGAGTCTCAGAAGTGGCGTGTTGTTTTTCAGAGAGAATGGGCCACATGGGTCTCGGTATTTTATGGTGCTTAAAACAAACTCTCAAGTGTGACACTCCCAACACGTACCTTCGCAATAATCTAAGAGCTGGCAGCAAAAGAGAGAATGGAGGCTTTGACAAGAGTTTACAAGGTTTGATGTGGTGTGGCATCTCCGCTTCGACACAGATTCATGAAGTGAGTCACACACTCTGGGGTTTAATTTGGATCCCTCAAATGCTTTCAGTTGTTGTTTTGTCTTCTGCTGTCTGAAATATGTCAGGCGTATTTGTTTTGTCTTGTTTTTGTTTTGGCACCACTTTGGATAGTTTGACATTTGTCAGAAACATCTTGTGTGTCTGTTTTTCCCCCCCCCCCACCCATTGTGAAGTTGCATCTCGCAGAGAAATGTGTTCTTCTGTTTCATTTTGCACCCTGCGCCCTTTAACCATACTCAAACACGCACGCAGGCACACACACACACACACACACACACACACACCCACACACACACACACACACACACACACACACACACATATTTACACCCTTCTGCATATCGATATGCCTCCACTTAAATCAATTCTTCACTTACCATCACACCTGGAAGGAACAGCACAGTGGAATGTGGTTCCCTTGAAATCATTCAGACGGATTTGACTTGGTCTACAGATTAGAAATTTAGAATTTGGGTCTGTCATTTACCTGACAGGACCCTCCGCCCCGCCCTCCCTACCCTTTGCTCGATTAATTTATCTCTCTGTAGCTCTTTATCCTATATAGTCTCACTGTCATTCTCTGTTTTGCTGATCCTGAATGATGAATCTGCGTTAAACGCGACGTTGACGTATGATGTCAAGCGGTTTTGCACAGCAGTTTGTGAGTCAAAATTCGTATTTTGCACCTCAATCAAACACGTTCAAACGCTAAACTGCAAAAGCGTGTTTATATGGGAAAACGAAGAGATCTCAAATGTTAAAGAAATTACTGAATGCTAACCCATACGACCATAAAACGTTCCGATTCTTCCGAATACTGTAATTAAAAAAAAATTTAAAAATTCGGTGTGGCTGCTTTAGATCACGCGCTCCGTTCCCACTGTGTGGGACTGTGGTAGGGTAAGATAGTCCCACTCGTCGTCAGCCTGTCTTTGCGCCCAACGCATAGTACCGCACATATTCCCGCAACATACATATGAAGTGTCGATTGTCAATGTGCTGTGGAATTCACATTAGTCATCGCAGCTCCGAGCTGCCTTCTGCACTAATGCGCAAGCTACAAGCTTGCGACGTCACTGGTTCAGCGCAGGGCCGTCGCTAGTTACCATCCCTCGCTGCTTTAGTTAATTTTGATCAAAGGTCGGTGATGTAATAGAGGCCATTCTCTCGTGCTTTTGAAATCAGTTACAATTAGCTGACATGCAACTTAACCTACAAATATTTACCACCCAAGATTTTTTATTTTGTTTCTCAACAATTAAAAATCTTGAATTTAAAAAGTATATCTAGTTGGTTTCAATTATTAAAAAAAAAAAGCTGCACTGCCAAAAGACACAATATTAAATGAAATGTTGAAAATACAGTTTTAAATGAGGGTCAGTGTTTTTGATGATGTTTAGGCGAGCAAAGAAGGGTTTAAAAGTGCCGATGGCCTGCCACTGCATTAATGCCAATGTGTTTTAACTGGTCACTGTGTTCCATTGGGGGAACCGTATACGTCCAAAATTTAAGTGTGACAAATTTAGTTGAAACAGGGCTATGTTCAAAGAGAAGTCAAAAGTAGAAACACGTTAATTGTGATTTGAAATACATGCTCAGTCAGTGATCTAAAACCTAGTTGTGTGCAAAATGTTTCTTGGCATTTAAAAAAAAGTTCATCGTCGCGCAACTTAATCATCGAGTATGTTTTTTAAGATTGATGCTGTGATTGCATGGGCTGGCTTGTATTTGTTCAGCCTTATGCATTGACATTCCTCTGGCATTTAGAATGGTGCATTCCAATCGTACACTTGTATTAAATGGCTTCTAAGTATGATCAGCTGATTGCTAGAATGTGCGGCATTGAACAATGAACGAGGAAGAACCGTGGCTTCGGATTGATGTTCCTTCTTTGTAATTGGTGGGTGTTTTTGAGATATATTATCAACTTTAAAAAACGCTCATGATTATTTTAGTAACCTCAGCATTTGTGGCTTTCAAATTCTATCATTGGACACTTAATATGGCTGCTCTGCATTGACTAAACGTGAGTAGCCGAAGGATAGTTTGTGATACTTAACACTTCCGTCTAAGTAAAGATGTTTGTCCAACCTCACTCTCCCTCTTGGCACTAAATTGCAGTGGCTGCTTATGTCAAAACCAGGAGCTATAGCGAATCGTTAGGAGCTGTCAGCTTCCAATTGTTGCTTTGCTTTCAGACTATGGAGTGAAAATGGAGACGTAGGAGGAGGAAAAGAAAAACATGCGGGCTCTTTCAGCCCACTGTCATGCCACTTAGGATGTGTTGACGGATTTTCACGCAGCCATTTCCTTTTCATTGATAAGTAATCAGTGCGGCACTGAAAGATGATATTATATCCATTTAGTGGTGTGCGGGCTTTATACCTGTTCATACATGAAGGAAGGCTAAAAAGCAACACTTGTGTTTATATAGCTGAGCACTCATACCCTCCATCATTGCTTGGACATGTAGGCAAACGCTCCCTTTTCTCTACCTCTTACGTGTCATTCTTTCCTCTTAATCCTGTCTTGCCCACCTTTTTTTTTCTCTTGCATTCTTCATGGATTGTGAGCCAGCTGGTGGGCTAATAGTGGATGCTTTCCTGTGGAGGACCAAAGTGATCCAGCTAAGGCGTTATGAAAGCTTAAGTAAAGCTGACATGCTGTTGAAGAACTACAGCCCACACAAAGCTCAGTAACAGCCTGTGGAGAGATTCAGAAAAAAAAAAAGTCTTTAAATGAATGGGAGACACAGGGAGGCTGCCACTGTCCTCCCACCGGTGTCCCATGATATAGGAGGCAATAGTTAAGTCCTTTATTAGAAGCGGCACGCGCTGTCTCCGGTCACCTTCATAATTGTCCATTGCCGTAATCAATTGAGACAGCTGTCGCTGTGGCGTTCAAGTCCATTGGGCAGACGTGTCCTGCTAATTAATGAAATAATAAGCCAGTGTTGGTTGTTCGTCTGTGTGTGCCCTGCGATTGGCTGGCAACCTGTTCAGGGTGTACCCCAGCTACTGCCGGAAGACAGCTGGGAATGGCTCCAGCAAGCCCCGCGACCACTGTGACAATAAGCGGATCAGAAAATGGATGGATGGATAAGCCAGTGTTTGCAGTATTGAACAAATAACTCCTGAAAACTCCCCTTCCTTTCAAACTAAATTCATCTCCACGGTTCCACAGGCCTCAAGCTCTCTCTGGCCACTGGTAGTCTGCCCACAGTGGCCTCTAGGTAAGAGGGGTCACAGGGGTCAGTGACAGTCAATAGGGTCGGATTCCAAGCTGGCAGGGTGGGCCGTGTTGAAGAATCATTAGACTTGGCTTTTCTGTTAAAAGTTCCAGGATGTCCCCTCTATTATTTCGGAGATCTTAGTGCCACTGACCTTAGACGACCTGCCGATGTTCAGAGGAAGCTGAGACTGAAGGCGATGTCCCTGGGAACACATGAGCTTTGCGAGAAACTGTCCTTTTGTGGGGGATGGGGGAGGCAAGTGTAGGGAGTGTAAAGGTTTATTGCCCGTCTGTGACACTTCATAGCAAGGGTTAATGAAGGTTTAACTTTGCTTTTAAATCCACTGGACTGTGTGTGACATAAAAAGATTTGGACAGTTAACATCTCCAACCTTCTTCTTGTCTGTCTCCCTCCCTCGAGCGAAATGTGTTGCCTGCCTTTCTCCCCCCTCCCACATATGCACCATGAGAGGTGGATGATATCTGTGTTGTGCACCATATGGCCACAGTTAGAATCGGGATCTGACATGAGCCTGAAAAGTGGATTCAGCCCAGCTTGAGCTGCCAGCTCTTTAAAATGAACATTGGATTCTCAATTTATGCCTGGGCTTTGACTGTAAATGTGTTACAGCTTAACACCCATCCCCATTCTGCTGCCATACACTCCTTTTGTCAGTTGCTGTGGGAAGATCGGGGAATAATTAAAATGTGCCTGCTGTCCTTTCTCTTTAGCTGTCTTGGCCTCATTTCTCCTTGTCCACTGTCCTATGAACGTAATTTGCAAAAAAAAACAAAAATAAACTGACAAAAAACATTTGCTTGGCACAACTTGATATCAGCTTGGGGATGCTTTAGGAAGATTAAATAGTGTGAAGGAAAGCAGGCCGTTACACATATAGCTAATGATATTAATATTAGCAATATGGCCAATCAACATTGATCAGCCCCTCTGTTTGTGTTATGCAAAATAATTTGGTTGAAATCACCTGTGTCTTTCGAATGTCTTTTAGCAGAAGTGTTGATTAGGAAGTTTGCTGTCTTCTTATAGTAGCTGACCTCTATGCCATTTGCTTGCCAAAAGAGAAGCATGAACCAAATCATTGAGCGCTCATCCATTAAGCAGCAGCAAAATATTCTGCCAACCAGAACCGTCAGGGTAGGGATCAAGGCAGCGTGAGTTCTCGCATGCTATTCAGCAACGTCTTTTAGCCAATATCCCACTGTATTTAAATATCTGTCCGCTCGTGGCCTCGTTTCATCACTGCTGCCATGAATGAAGTCAACCACCATGTTTGCCTACTAAATGAGAACGCCCGATGGCCTTAAGCCTCTCCTAACACTCCGTGTTCTCACACACCCTTTCAAAAGGAATAATTTCCATACGGCTGTATCTAAGCGGGGGCCGGGGTGGGGGGACATTTGCATCTACCTGTAGGTTGTTTACCTGTCTTTTGTATGAAATGGCATCGTGTCAACAGTGGTCAAGTAATTTATGTAACACACTTATTGCATGTTCAGCTTTGTTTGTAAAAAATTTAGTTCGAAGATATCTAAATATTCTCCAAAGATTAGGGCTTCATTCATGAGGTAATTAATTGGTAATTAATTAGAAATTGCCTTAGAAGCAATGGATTTCAAAGACAACCATTTTGCTATTAAAACAAAACACGGAATGTGTCAGGACACCTTTAGATTAATCTATTCTTGATGATGGCTGCTAGCCTGTCGGAATCGAACTCAGGGCCAGGACTTTCTCAGTTGATCCCTATTGAAAATATGCTTAGCAAAGGCAACGTTGGACTGGATTTGTGCAAGCTCTCCATGTGTACCACAGGGCTAAGAGGGGGTCACAAGTGAAGGGTGTGGAAGGCTAGAACAGCTGCGAAGTAACACTGGGTTCACATCTCCCGCTGGACACATTAGTCATTTCTAAGGAAGCTCAATGGCCTGTTGTCCGTGTGCTTCTTTAGTTTGTCCCCCTAATCTTCCCACCCGTGCATCTCCATATGCTATACCCTTACAAAAAAAAAAAGGGCACGTGCACATGCAAAGACCCAATTCCCAAGCGCACAGCCTTGACAAAAACTATGAAAAAGATCAATAATGGGATGAGATGTCATCTGGTGAGCAGGCTTGCGACTTCCCCCAAGGGACTTTTGCTTCTCCCCTCAGTGCGCGAACCCAACTCACAGAAGGGGTTCGGGTGACTGTGGCGGAGAGGGACCTGTGGTACGCACTCCTACCAGCTGCTCAGGTTTACAGAAAAAGGCTTCAAACATATATTCATTCGCCATTTGAATCGTACAACTGCAATGTGCTTGTTTTTTTACTCAGAATGTGATCACAGGGAAAGTGCATTTTATGTCCAGAACAATGCTAAATTTGGCACTGAAATGAAATGCTATGAGCACGACTTGACAGTTGGTTTAGCAGTGAGGAGTTAATCAGAATATGTAACAATTACTGTGTTCCAAAATTCTCCTGAGATTGGAAGATTTTAGAGATCTACTCCTGTTGTCCATATTGTAAATGCTGGCTGCTATTTACAGTCCTCATGTAGCTTACTATTTCACTTTATGTACCATATTCACTGTAGCTGTACAAATGGGAAAAGTAATGGCTTAAAAAGCCATTACCGTATTTTCCGCACTAAAAGGCGCACCTAAAAGCCTTCCATTTTCTTAAAAGCTCACAGCGCGCATTAAAATCCGATGCACCATGTGTATGGTCATCACGGTAATATGTCTATAATAATGATAATAATAATAATAATAATAATAATAATAACCCCAAAATGGGTCCTTGCTAGAGACGTGCTTACAACGCAGAGTTCAAACTTAA
The DNA here is from genome assembly GCF_001891065.2 of Hippocampus comes. NCBI lineage: Eukaryota > Metazoa > Chordata > Actinopteri > Syngnathiformes > Syngnathidae > Hippocampus > Hippocampus comes. The sequence continues at coordinate 2,948,482 of NW_017805783.1, read as the reverse complement.
GGCGATCGGTTTCGCAGTGGAACACGGCAATAGAGCAGCGGCAAGAGAGTTCAACGTTAACGAGTCAATGTTATAACTTGCTGTTGGTTAAGTGAATTGTGTCGCTGCTTTATTAATTAAATAGGTTTTACTGACATCTGATCGCAGCTATATAAATCAGGGTGTAGTGTAGTGTAGCGTTCTGTTGGCATTTCCTTGAGCGTAGCTCCATCCAGTGGATGCATTGTAGATTGCGTCTAATAATGCGGTAAGTCCAATATATGAAAAAAATTACAAAATAGGCCATTCATTGAAGGTGTGCCTCATAATCCAGTGCGCCTTTTAGTGTGGAAAATATGGTACTCCTCACTTCTCTCAGGACAACACATCATTTTATCCATCTTTTTTTTTTTTTTCCTGAAAACAAAACATTGCAATGAACCCCGTGTCTTTGGTCTCTTCACATTTACACAGCATTTAAAGGTGTTTGCATGTGTAGATCTGGAAAGGCATTCTTTACGGGCATAATGTTCCAACTGCAACCCCATTTTTTTGTATGTACTCCATTATGTGCCTGCCTGTCTGTGAGTGTCTTCACTTGCAGAGTGATTTTAATGAGGGTTATGTTGTTCGGTGTTGATACCTCCTTGCCTCTGTTAGACACCATTATCATCACCATCAGGGTATTCCAGCTCTCACCGTGGCTTCACAACATTAGTATTAGAGATGGCTTTCTTATTTTCTGGTGAGACTTGTTTTTCCATTGCTTGCCGTGCATTGCGTCTGGAGGAACACATTGCCATGGCAACATCCCAATGAAGACATTTTGACTGACATTTGCTTTTTATGCCAGTTATGTGCCATATAATGTATTTTTGTACATACGATTCTTTATTTTATTTATTTATTTATTTAATTTAGAGCTTAATTTTATTTCAAACCCTATGCCCAATTAAAGGTGTGGATAAATGTAAGCCTGGATTGAGGAATTTATGTTTAGATCAATCCTAGTTCTCCATTACTGTCCACAGTAAGGAGCAGAACAAAATAAATAATAATAATAAGGCACTGCACTGCCTTTGTAATTCTCTTTGTAGGTTTTAAGATTCTTGAAAGATTAACCAGGCTATTAATAAGAACAGGACATTCATGTACATGTAGTAGGCTACATGTCAAGCTCAGACTTGGTTTGTACTCACTGACGGTGCGTTTGCAGTATTTTTAATTGAATTCTTCCTCTTACTCATCCTACGTATGCCTTACTGTGTTTTTTTCTCTGAATGTCAAGTTCATGTGATTAAAACAAATTCCTATTTGGGTTCAGGGTCAAACTTGCTTCATACTTTGTTTTTTTTTTTTTTTGTGGATAAGACTGACAAATGCATTTCATTATGATTCATAAGAGCTTAGTAATGATACCGAAGTGAAAGGTGTACAGACATGGCATTTTGTGATCTTTCCTATGCTTGAACTGTGGATAATTACCGCGCTAAATTGTAGCAATTTAAGAAAGACAATTCACTGATTGCAAAAGCTCACTGATTGTTAAAAGGGCCAATGCTGAGAAGAGAAGACACATTGGAGCAGTTCTCAGAGTGCCTTGATGCCATTTCCAAAATCTTCTGGAAGATCATGTAGGGTGCACAGGAAGGGACATCAACAGTGAGGCCAAGATTACGGGCCACAATGTCTCTTCGCATCACAATTGAAACATAATTATTTTATGCCAGATTGTGTGCTCAGCAAAGCCCTGAATAGGGACCGACATTTAACTTTAATTACCTATGATTTATTCATACTGACTGGGTCGCAAGGAGAAATTGGATCATCTGATTATAGTCAAGCATGAAAATGACCTGATTAAACACTTGACAGAACCAAAGAGGAGGGAAGTCATGAGGAATGTGGGGAAGGAGACATTGGGCCATCAGCAAAATTAGTGATGTTTTGCTCATCATTGCTGTAGTTCTCTGCATTCACCAAGTGTCAAACAATCCTCTTTTGTGCACCTGTGGACTTTTTTCAGCATGAAATGTGACTGAGCCAAACTAGGATACAGTTTGGAATCTGAGATGACCGGCACTGTTGACTGTAGATTAAATGAGCAAAAGTACTGAAACGCATGTCCTATTAGTTTCCCCCGTGCTTGTGTGGGTTTTCATAGAGTCCACATCACCAAAATGTGCTTCTTGGGGTAATTATCTCATTCAATGCCCGACATTTTTTGGGAGAGCCGGTGCAGCCATTTTTGACCATTATTTTTGAAGGCCTACAGGAAATGTAGTTCTCTAGCTATATAAGCATGGAACCTACCAAAAGAAAGTTTTGAACCCTCTTCTTGTTGAACTCTGTGTGTGTGTGTGTGTGTGTGTGTGTGTGTGTGTGTGTGTGTGTGTGTGTGTGTGTGTGTGTGCGTGTGTGCGCCTTTGTGCGTGTGTTTGTGTGCCTGTGTTCATCAAGGATGACAATGGGAGGCCATCAGCTTTGCTTTTTTTGTGGGGGTAGGGGTGGGGGGGTTCTGTTTTAGCGTGAGCTGCCGGTATTTGGTCTTACGTATTCTAAACACCACACTGCTTCTGCACATCAGGATTGCTGCACCGCACCCCACACACTCACATGGTGTGCGACCAAGACCTGATCAAACCACTCCTGCCATCTAGTGGTGATATTTCATACCAGACTCATTCCCACAGCCTCGATACTAACTGAGCAGGTGCACGATGCCCTTCATTAATATTAAAAAAAAAAACAAAACAAAAAAAAACACCCAAAACGTATTGCTATGTTTTGGCACTAAATGATTAGGTTTTTGCAAATGTATTTTTACGTTTCGGCATTACATGAGTTGAAGACTCTATTAAAGTGTCCTTACGTGTCACTATGAGGGTGAATGGTTGGGCCAGTCCATCGTGCACTCCGCCTCTTGCCCAGAGTCAGGATGGACTCCAGCACCCCCATAATCCTCATAAGGATTTGGAGTATAAAAATTGATAAATGGATGATGCCTCCAACTTTTTGGGACAAATTAGGAAAGGCCCTTTTTGTCCAGCAACGATCTGAGTTAGCCTTCACTGCACAACATAAATGTCCTCTGATTTTCACAAACCTCTTCAGGCCATCATCTACCGCAATACTTTTGCCCATCAGGATTATATTACCTTTATATACCTTTGATTGATCAGCTTTATTCTCACAGTGGCTGTGTGTCTTTCCTCAGGTGTGTCAGCGAATGAGAGTCTTGAGTCAAAAAGTTGTTGCTCAACCAAAGTGTCCGGTCTTCAGCGCAACCGGGAACAGAACAACATTGAGGTGCCATTTGCACCCCCGCTGCCCAGCCCTACTCCGGCCTCAGCGCCAACGGGCTCGCCGGCCCCTGCTGCAGCCGCCGCACCCCCAGAACCTCCTCAATCTCGCCTCCTGAGCCCATCTCCTCTCAGTGTCAAGCGGGAGCCACAAGGCCCACCCCCTGTCCCTTCCCCATCCCTGCTGAGGGCACCGCCCCATTTCTACCCTCCTCACCCACACTCACAGCAGGATTCCTGCATCCCTGTGGGGGTGCCACAGCCCCACCCCCGGCCAATCATAAGACATCAAGTACACCACCCGCTGCAGTACAACCTCCACGACATCAGGTAGGTGTTAATGAGGTGCAAATAGGTTACAGAGCTGTGTGAAAGACAAGAGACTCTTGTGTTGTTACTTATCACTCAACAACGCCAACAGTTATGTTCATGTTTTTTGTTTTTGTTTTTACCCTCAATATAAAACAACACTCGGTCACTAAAAAGCTATCTGGACTTACTCCGGGATGCTTTCTGTGCATTGCAGTCACAATTTCTCTCCTTGTCCTTGTAATCGATATGAGCAATGCAATAAACCAGAGCGCTTTCCAAACTCTTTTGCTCCAGTGTAGTGACGAGATACTGTAAAATCTCATGCACTACCCAGCATTGACTTTTTTCACAGCAAAATTGATTTTCCGCCTACCATGCAAGATTTACTGTTTTTCATTGAGCCATTTCCTCCTTTAAAATGTCTGCGCAGTCTTCCCCCGCCTCGGCAAAGGCCTTATTGCATTACCGTTCTTGTCAACTTGTTATTATTATTTGCCTGGAAATGTAATTGATTTCCTTTGAAGTGCATCATGCTTCATGCATGATTTTTATGTAATGTTCAAGACATCTAATCGGTCATTTAAATGTTAATCTTTTGTTCTGTCGCCTTTATCTTCAGCCACCAGAGCAGTCCTGTTCTGCCCAAACATCACCTCACTCCATCTCAACACCACCCACTCAGTGGGCTGCCTTCCTCAGCCCCCACCTTGCCTTTGTCCATAGCCAACCTCTCTACCTCGCAATATTCCTCCCTACGGAGCCCGGCACATCGCCATTCGGCCATGTTCGCAACCCCAGCAACACTGCCTCCACCACCAACCTTACCTACCAACAGTTTAGTGGTGCCTGGTCACCCTGCGGGTACCCCCTACCCAGGTAATATTGCAAACAAATCACAGCAGACAAAAACACTGTTTACTTTCGGGACTTTAATTTGATCTCAACGTAACCAAGCTACATCAAATACTGACAGCCGTGCTCAGATTATTGGTGGTTATGTTACTAGTTGCAGTAATTAATTCCAATCCAAATTGCTTAATTGCCTTTTACCTGTCTGGGCTTTGAGTCCTTGTAAACATTTATAAAAATAAAAATAAAAATCTGCCAATGTATTTCTAGATTATGATTGCAATTTTCCATCAATGGTTGCATGGCGGACAACGATAAAAGTACGTTTACCATAAGGACAAAAGCGTAACTGAAAATTCTGCATATTTAAATTGGATTGTTTTTGTTTGTTTGTTTGTTTGAGCATGGCTGCTTTCAGCACAGGTAGTTGTTGATTTAGTCCATCCAATGATGCATTTTTTCCCATTTTGTGGATTACCTGTGAATGTTTTCTTTTTAGTTAATATAACTACAGATGTTAGAATAATTCCTTCTCCTTTAAGCATAAACACAGGTGCTATCAGCACTGGAGTCAAGTCGAACAATGTTAATGTCATGAGTTGTGTAAATCGACGACTACCTGTATGCTGTGTATATCCATGACTTCGATTAGTTAGAGGTGAGCTGCAAATTAAGTACAAAAAAAAAAACCATAATCCAAAGCAATTATAATACATTTAAAAATAAAATAAAATAAAAACACAGGCTTAGTTCCTTATGAACCAAAGTAATGTGAAATAGAGTAAAACCATCTGGCGTTGGCCCTGTCCCCCGAGTTGCCTTGGGCTCGAAATTCTTCAATTGATCTGGACATTTTGTTCGCAGTATATGATCTCAGCATTGTAGTCGTCATTTCTGGCTCTTTTCTGCCCCAGTGTAACTGTGCCCCTGTGCACAAAGACATGTTCACAAATTCATGATTGGATGAGTGGATATAGTGGAAGAACCTGAGAAGCCAGCCGTACCTCAAACTCATCCGACACCTTTGAGATGAGCTCGAACAAACATCGTGAGCGCTTCCCTCTCATTCGGCATCTCCAAATGCCCTTATGGATGAATGGACACACAGTCCCACAGACCTACTCCGACATCATCTGAAGTCTTTCCAGAAGCGTGAGAGCTGTTACAGTTGCTGTGACGATTACAATCGGGAAGAGAAAACAAAGCAGATTCCACTGTCATGTATCACACAGTGGCGATGAAGGGATGCGTTGATTTCATGGCTCGTCTCATTCTTGAATTTACTACTTTGAATATATTTTATGGAGCTGTCGTGCTCATAAACAAGTGAGAAGTAGGAAAGTAGCCTACCACTTGATGCAGATGGAAAAATACGTAAAAAAAACTTGTAAATATAAATGAGCCAATGTAATTTGGTGGACAAACAGCGTCAAATGTCATCAAAGTGTTCTTCTTCTATCGTGTATCATAAACTTCAAATGTACACTCGGCTTAGCAAAAGTGCATTTTACGTAGGGTGCCGAATTGTCACCGGAACTGGACAATCATCAAAGCTGGAGAAAAGTAGTGCTTGAATAGGCGATTGTTTTGAAAACGCTGCACTGCATCAATGCAGAGGCAATACTTCATTTTTGCCAGTAACGGCTGGCTGTAATTATTTCCTGAGATGCTAATTAAAGTATTACCACAACCAGCCATTTTGTGCTGCAAAACAAGGACACAGACCGTCGTCTCCAGCGACGATGCTTGTCCCCAAAATCTGCCTCACCGTGCTTTCTGTTCACCGGCAAGTGCGCGTGTGTGTGTTTTCTGCTGGGATGACTCTTGGTTCTCTCCTGTCTTTAGATACCAGCCTGTTGATATCATTCAACCAACCTATCATGTATTGCCAGCCTCATTCGGGGATTCTGATTGGCACATTGTCACAGGCAACTCTGTTACCACCACCAATGAGTCCCCACGTAGAAAATCCTCACAGCATGAGCTGGAGAAACAGAGAATGCCAGGTGACTATTTTCTTTCTCTTCTACCCTTGTTGTGAAGACTGACTGGGCGCCCGTGCCTTTTTTTTTTCTTCTTGTGTTTCCATCTATCCCCCTCTCCTTGCCCCCTTTTTTCTTTGCATTCTCTTTATTTATTTATTTTTTTCATTTATTATTTTTTTTATTTTTTTGGGTTTTCCTCGCTCTCCTTTCTTGCAGAGCATGATCTACTGCGGCAGGAGCTGAACAACCGATTCCTGGTTCAGAGTTCAGAGCGGGGCCGGGGGCCATCTGCCTCGCCGCTGGCCCCCGTGTCGCTCCTGAGGGCCGAGTTTCACCAACATCAGCACATGCACCAGCACCAACACACCCACCAGCACACCTTCACGCCCTTCCCCGCCAGTCTGCCCCCGGCCGCCATCCTCACCCCGCCCACCGCACCTCCCATGGTGCGTAACCAAGCCAGAAATGTGAGGATAAGTAAAAAAAAATAATCATAATAAATTAAATCAACTTTGAAATTCTAGTCACTTCCCTCGCCACCATCCCAGTCCCCTTCTCAATCAACTCCCGCTGTTTATTCACCCCGTAATTGACCCAACGTGTCCCGTTGCTGTAGGAATCCCTCCCTTCAGGAAAATAATCACTCTTTATCAGTTTAGGTCTATGATACCTGCTCGGCGCACACCTCCAGGATCCATGAATAGTTGTTAAAATCCACTGGCTTCTGCTTCCCCCGATTTGATTCACACACTCAACCTTGCCTCTGTTCATTTTCATAATGTTATTTACACTGCATCACGTTTCAAAGAGATTGTGTTGGGTGTGCCGACTATGACCCCCCTGACCAAGTTTTACATGAAATGTCAGTCCTCTGATATATATTGTGCAGGGGAATCACCTTAAGGTAGGCTTTTGTATCGTGTTTAAAAGATTCTGTTTTGAAATGATGAGGAAATTGTCATTGGCATCAGACAGCGTATGAGTGTTCAGAGCAAATAGGTGACTGAGAGACACAACCCAGACGGCGCAGTTTGTAGAATGCCGTCATTGCAGATGAAAGACATTTTCGATACTATTTTGATCCCGCGGTCGTGCTGCTGCTGCTAACAGACTGCCATTAAGTTTTGCATGGCAGTTTATGAGGGAGGATCAATCTGTATTTCCCAGACTAGTACTGAGAAGAAAGGTTTATGACTATTCATTTCTTACATGCAGCAATTCGGGCAAAAATCACAATTTCCTCTTCTGGCTCAAGTACGGTATAATGATGTCATTTATCATCTCTTGACCGCTGAGTAAGAGCTTGGTGGTCATTCGCAGCCCACTTTAAGTGCTCACAGGCCACTATGCATCGACTGCTTCACTTTTTTTTTTTTTTCTTCAAACTGTGTTTCTCCTTAATGTGTTTCCTCACCCCACCATTTTCCCAACAGTGATTCTTCTCTTTGGATGCATGCTGGGAGCCGCGGGATTAATGATGTAGTTGTTGTTGCTGTGTTGTCAGGTGGTTTATCACAATATCTCTCTCCTGTCCTCTCTCCACTCCTCCCCTTGGCTCTTGTCTAATTTTAGCTGTTACATTCCTTGGCTAATGGCAGTAATTAATGAAATTACACAGCATCGATATTTGTTTATTGTTCAGTGCCCTCAAGCAGGTGGCAGCATTGACCCACTCTGTCGACCCCCCCAACCCACTCCCCCTATGTGAGCAAGGAATATCGATGAACGATAAGCTGTTTAGAATCAAACTGACAGGCATCATATATTCCCTGGAATGATTTTTTTTCCTTTTACAAGGCTGTAAAGAGACAAGGCTTTCCGCTTTCAGTGTTAGAATTAAGCTGGCCGGGCCTTCAGCAATGCAGAGGAGGCATTTAATGAGCGCGAAAGCTGGCTCGAGGTTGCCTCTCAGTAGGCCGGCTGTCTTTGATTTGGGCCCATTAGAATCCTTGAACGAGCACTGCCGCTGTTTTGCGCAGATGTGAATGTCCCTGCTGCACCAGAGGGCCTCCAAGTCCAAAGCTTGCGTCCTCACAAGGAGCTTAGCCAACAGCTTAACCACCCGCGTCGCAGCACACACAGCAATATAAGTCCCTACTACCCACTCACTTTTATGTCAACTAAAATATGTCAGTACCCGCCAGGAGAGTTTATAAAAACACTCGCAAAAAGCACCTGCAAATGGTTTGTGTGTTTGTGGAGGGGAATAAGTTACTGTCACATGTAATTAGTGTGTTTTAAAAATTTCAAGCCTGTATTGGCTCGAGAACAGACGCACAATGCCACTATTCATGTGTGGGACAACGTTTTCACTCTCTTCTTCCCTCTTCAGCTTCATGATGAGTTCCTTGTGTGTCGAGAGCATGATCAAAACATTTTCATTCGAAGGACACCGTTGTTAAATGGCAAATTACTAATGTGGTTATTCGGCTAGACTATAGCTCTCCTGCTCTAAAGCTTTCACCACATCAATTAAGCATTTATAGATATTTTTTTTTCTGTGTATCAGTTACATGCTGATCTGTCTTGAATCAGCGCCTAAGCATTGCTAACGTCGTCTGCTCCACTGACATTAAAAAAACTTATGGACGGGCTGGTCACACAAAAGGCTCCTTATGGCCTTTCATTTGGGTTTTTTTTTTCCTTTTTTGTACGATTGCTTAAATCACGGTCAGGGTTTTAAGTCAAGTCTGGGTTTTTGACAAATATAGCTCTGGGGCCTCGTTTGATAAACTACAGTAAAAACTGTTAGTTTCACATAAATTCTCCATTGAATAGGACCAACTGGTTTGTTGAATAATGATATAATTCCCATGATGACCGCGCCCAATCCCGCCCAACCACTGCCACCCTCATACCGAGACCTTGCATGCACAGTTGGATAATTTGTGCTCTTGTTAATAAGTGTCCTGCCTTATCTGACAATGCAATCGAAATAAACCCATGACCGTTGAAAGCCAGCTGCTTCACTTGAGGGCTTAATAGTCTGGATCAAATTGTGCTTATCGCTCTTTTGCAGATGGTGATCATATGTCTTGTTTTCTTCCCCGAATTATAAGAAGTTATGATGAACATGATATATGATGGACTGAGTTTGTGAAGTTGATCAATTCTAATCCAATGTTCTATTTTTCTGCTTTTTCTCTTCCAGTTTGACAAATATACCCCCAAACTGGACAATCCGTTCATCAGACATCATTCTAATGTAAGTCATTGTAATTTAAACCCCTCATTTGCATTTGAAAAGGTCAATAGTTGACCTATTTGAATGTTGCCCCCGGATCATTTGGTTTTCTCCATCCCCTTTCTCCTCAGTTCTTCCCCTCCTACCCTCCTACCATGCCGGGTATGCCCCCACTGCTCCCACACTCAGGACCCTTCAGCTCACTGCAAGGAGCCTTCCAACCCAAGGTCAGCCCCTTTGCCCAAATCTCATGCATGAGCTGAAAAAACAAACAAACAAACAAACAAAAAACAATAATTTTCACACACACACACACACACACACACACACACACACACACGCTCCTTTTAGTTTCATATATTTTTAAATATGCGAGCATAACACACCATGTACCTTCAAAAGAAATCTGATGAAAAAAGGTGATGATCTATAGGTTTTCATTCTCTCCCAACAATTTGGCAAAACGTTTACCCCATATTGTAATTTAAGAGATGTTGTCCCTAATGCTATGTTCTACATTCAACACACATGTCATTTATTGGCTGTTTTCATTGCAAAACAGCATTGTCTGAGCATGCGGCAGCCTGAGCTGAGTACTGAACGAAACCATGACAGGCAACAGCTGAGAGCATTAGATAACATCTGTCTGTCTGGGTGAGACAAGCCTCCAAAGGCTGCAGGGGTGATGGCAATGAGGATGGGAAGGATAAGAAGATGTGGGAGGAGGGTGTGGTTGTGTCTGGCAGATGCCCAAAGGCTCTGACCTGGTGTAGGCACCAATCAAAGCTGGCCTAAATCCACTGGCCTTATTCCCGGTGGGTTCTGTCATGAAGAGGCCCTTTTGTCAAAGGCCCCTCCAGATGGTTCACGGAACACTCTTAGATGTGGAAATCCTCCGAGAGGCATTCTGGGAGAGGAGCTTGGGGGTGAGGGACTTATGTGTGTTTGGATGTGTGTCTGTTGGTGAAAGCCGATGACTTGCGTCAACCTGCAGGAATTTCCCAGCCGTGATTTAAGGATGGATTAATATGGCTGATCCAGGCACTCTGATGACATAACAAGAAGATCAGAGAGATCTGAGATGGGTTAGCCTGCTGTGGGTCAGCAACAGTTGTAGGAACCATCTTCAGCTTTGACACATCGGTAGCTAAGGATTACAAAGTTAAAAGTCACACTGAGCACCGTCAAAATGATGAGGGGAATCGTCTTCCACTTGCATCTGTGCAAATCTACACATGTGAATTGTACGTTTTAAAGACAATACATAGTACTTACAGTACATACAGTCAACATGATGCTGTAACTTCGACTGTTATTCCTATTCCTGTGCTTTTTCAGTTAGCTTTGTCAGCTAATGTGTGATCGCTTTCATTCTCCGCAGGCATCCAATCCCATCGATGTAGCAGCACGTCCTGGAGCAGTACCTCACACACTCCTTCAGAAAGATCCACGGGTGAGCATCAAGCCATCCACCTATGCTCCAGTCATGTATTTGTTGCAAACATGACAAACTTAAAGACAAAATATGAGTGAGCTCTGAGCGTCACGATATTCTATTCCGTGGTTGCGCGAGTTTTCACCTGGTTCCCTGGCTTCTTCCCACATTGCACATACTTTTGACTTCGGTTGATTTACGGCTCTAGATATTCATTAAGTGTGAATGTGTGTGTGGATGTCAGTTTTTCTGTACGTGCACTGTTATTGGCTGGCAACCAGTCCAAGGAATACTACGCCACTCGCCAAAGTCAGCTGGGAAAGGCTCCAGCTCACCCACAGCTATTGAGTGACGGATAATAACGTTGAGGTTAAGCTGTATAGAAAATGGATGATGGAAAGACAGAAATATTGAAGTAGATGTGACACACGTGTGCTTGTGAAATGTCTTTGCATTTAGTGCGAGAGTGGCACTGGACATTTATCCATGAGAAACTAACATGAATGCCATTAGCTTTTCAAAACAGCACTGTGTTTTCCCACTTCATAAAGCTTTGGAGGATAGATGACAAGTATTGTCTGTTTCTCTCCATTCAGATTACGGACCCATTCAGGACAAATGTTCGAGTAAGTTGCAGCTTTGTTTCTCTCCTTTATAAGGTTTCATTTCCCTGGCCAGGCCACAAAGTCAAACATTCCACAATAGTCACTGACAAAGAAAATACAAGCTGCTGCATTCAAGGTTAGCATTGGGGTCTCTCTGTGTTAAAGTTAGGGTTACATTTTGTTACTCGGTGCCTGGTTGGAAACCAGGATGACTTACCAGTTTGTAGTTTGGCCAGAAATCTCAATACCGGCATCCGGTTTTAGCTTTAGCTATAAAAGCCAGCTGGCTAACATCAGTTTCTCTCTAAATTTGTAGAAACCTGGCAAGTGGTGTGCAGTGCATGTCCAGATCGCGTGGCAGATCTACCACCACCAGCAGAAAATGAAGGTGCGTGAGATGGAAACAGTTTTTACTGTCACCAAAACTAGATGTCCACATCCCGAACAGAAGCATACCACATCCAGTAGAGGTCTGCAATCATGTTCTTGAATATTCAAATCAAAAACAGGTGCTTTTATGCTCTGAAGAGACATTGTCATTAACCATTACAATGTTGAATAGAAGTAGCAAATTAGGGATGCCACTGAAATCACGTGGCACCATTCAGACCCTGTACGTCTGGTGAAATCTACATACATTAGTTATAATATTTCAGAATTGGAGATGCTGAATTATTTGTTTGTTTACCCACCTCAACCGGCTCATTGTTAGGCACTGTTGCCTAGCAACCTAATTTTTCTTCCCCCTGTTTGTGCCTTGCTCAAACATAGCAAATGCAGCTGGACCCCCACAAACTAGACATGAATGGGAAGCTGGATCTGTTCAGCCGACCCCCAGTCCCAGGTGTCTTCCCGGGGTTCCCATATCCTCATGACCTGGCACGACCCCTCTTCTCCTCTTCAGGTCAGTGGGGTCCCTCAGCACCAAAATAAGTGGAGGAATAATAATAAGACACATACCGTATTTTATGGACCGTGAGGTGAAAAATCCACAAATTGTGGACCACTACCCCAACCTAAGCTAATTACAGAGCTTGCAACTGTGTGATTGGAAGTGAATAATCTTAATGTCCCCTCTGCTTCGATAGGCTCAGGCCACCCTGCTCCCTCTCCATATGGTCCTGCTGCCCACCCCAGTGGTTTCCTGCCTCCAAGCCATTTGGCAGGTAAGTGTAAGTAATTCCATGTTAATATTGTTATGATCTTCTCTTTATTCCATCGCTCTCAACTTGGTGTATCTCACCTTAACTCATTTATTGCATTAACCAAGGAGGAGAACACCAGGATGTAATGCACATACATGGCAATTTTCCGCGGATCCGCGGAAATCCGCCGTTTTATTTCTTAAATTGATCATTTTTGTGAATCGTCTAAATCCGTTGAGAAAATTTTAGGGGCGGTCAGGTACCTTATCGTCGAGTTTTCACGAGCTCTCCCGAACAGTCTCTCCGTTTTCCGTTTGTAAACAGCCCTGCGATTGGACGTGTATGAAAGCTTCAACTAATCAGATCACTGAAGGCATTATTTGTTGCGGAAGTCTTAGCTCGATTATAAACGGCCCAGCGATTGGTTAACTACAAGCGATTGGACCAATCAAATTGCATGTAACATATTGTTTTACCTGATTCATGGCGGCCTGTTCGTCTCGCAAATTCATTGTTCTGGGATCGTTTTGAGCGGAATTATGAAATTTTTGACGAAAGATCAGGAGTCTTTAATCCTAGAAATTGACTCAAATGTCAAGAATAAATTCCGATTGGACTGGCTTGACAGAAAAGTCACTGTAAAGGTTAAAATTGGTTCCAAGTTCGACGAAGTTACAGAAGCTCTTGGACAATAAGCTTTGACGTAGCAGGCAAAGCTTATTGTGTGTATTGTAGTGACTTAATTAAC
>NW_017805783.1:2921908-2934638 GCF_001891065.2 Hippocampus comes | reverse complement strand
TGTGTTTACTTTTTTAGTTTTGATTTTGAGCAGCAAATTTGGAGTTACATATTGGTGCTCACCAGGAATGCATAGGCAAAATTGCACAAATTTTCACTTGAAAGAATAGTGGCGATCATGGGTTTTTTTTCTGTTCAATTTTCAAACTGTGTAAATTTAATACACTTCATCTTCAGCATGTTTAGTGCCACTTTTGTAAGTAACCACGCCCCCGTCCAGGCCACGCCCCGTCCAGGCCACGCCCCTTCCGCTTTTTTCATCACTCGCCATTGCCATGTATGAATGCAAATCCTTGTCGTAGCACACTTATCCTGATTCCCGTGGTCCAGTTAGATCATCGTAACCGTGAGCATACCATATTGTGAAATAGGGATGCACGAAAACAATTTTACCGTCAACTTCCTGCCTTCTTATACTGACAAACGACAACTTTTTTTGGGTTTTTTTTTTTTTTTTGCATCATACATATACTGTATATATGTTGTTTCAACTTAAAAGAATAAAACATTTAAATCCCGCTTCAGGAAAAAGAAAAGAATGGTCAGCAACAACATACGGTCGCAAGTTTTGCTACTTTCTGACGAATTGTCACTTCAGATGAGCAATCTCAAAAGCTCAAATACGAATCAGTACCTATAAATTAAGTTGTTTTGTTATCATCTTCACGAATGTTTTATATATATATATATTTAATATAAACGCTTCAAAGACCCTCGCTATCACCAATGTTTCAGACCAAATTTCCACATGTTGGCATCACTGTGAATTATTACATTTTAACTGCCTTTTGCGTTAATTTCTCTGATCTGTTTCTCTGGACTCTTGACTTTCCTCCTCTCAGTTAAAAAAAAAAAAAAAAACATGATCGGGTCACTAAAAAATAAAAATAAGTCAGATTTTCCCTGCCATATCTGCAACGGATAGAACCTTATTTCCTGTATGTAGTGTAGCAAGTTTGGACAACGGGAAGATTGTGACGTAGGTCTTAAATTTCATTTGAAATGGAAATAAAAAGTCTGGATTTAACTTGCCTTAAGATGTTGGAACCCTGACTGTTGTGTAATTTAAGCCTGTCTCTCACTAAACAGCGAAGCTTTGCGATTGTTTGTAAATGCCCCGATTGTTATTTTTTTGTCATTCATTCAGGTTTGCAAAGAAATTTGCAACCTTGAATGAGCCCTAACGAAAGACAACATTTTCTATAATTCCCTAACCCTCTCACGTCTTTATCACCCTGTGCGATAGTCTTTAACAACATGGCAGTATTTTATAATGTTTTGATTTGCCTTACAAAGTTGAGTTCAGATGTATTAAATGAACAAGGGATGATGATGATGATAACAGTGATGATGACAATGATGACGACGACGATGAATCCTTGTTGGATTTGTTTTTGCATTTGAATTATTTCCTCAGTATATTCATTGCAATAATCACATGCTCAGTAATGAACTCTCTGTGTTACAAATTGAGAGCTGAGTCTCTGGAATAGCCCCTTGAAAGGACGTATTTGGTTCTTCTGATTACATGCCATTTTTAAAAAGAAGACCACGTGATAAAAGAGCCCTCTGTTCCCCATGTGTATGCTGTCTGTTGAGAGATGGTATCAACTATCCCCATTGAAACGTTAAAAATACCCCAACTCCAAAATGCTTTTTTTGGGAGGAAGCTTTTGAGCTGATGGTATAGATGTATGAACACAAAGTGAGCCTGTATAAAAAAAGATACCTTCCTTGGTCCAGGAAAGTGAACACCCCCTTAAACACCTGTTCCCTCAGCCTTTCTACAGGCAATTTCTGCTCATTCCCAACAACTCTTTTGCACAAAGTGGTGGTGTTGTCCTAATCCAAGCGGGACAACCCACTCCAGTTAGGAGTGCTGGCCACTGCAGCATCCGGAAGCATAGAGCTAGGGTGGCAGCGCTCAACAAAACAGCTCGCTTGTAAGAGAAAAGCAGAGTGGAACGGGTCGGTGTGGTGGTGATCACCGTTCGCCAGTACCCCCCACCCTAGCCCCTTTTTGCTAATCCCTGTTTGGCATTTTGCAGATCCTTTCAGTCGCTCCAGTTCCTTTGGCGGCCTCGGCAACCTTTCAAGCAGTGCCTTCGGAGGATTAGGCAACCCCTCGCTTGGTAAGCGCTGGCCCCCATTGCTCCTCCAACGCTCCCCCCTTAAATCTGGCCCCTGTGGCCAGTAAGAATAAAGAGTAGGAAAAGCATTAGACCACAGGGAGAGTCAGTAGGGGAGGAGAAAATTCACGACACTTAGCTCAAGTTTCCATGTCAAAGCAGCCCTGGCCGGGAGAGGCTCAACTAGGCTGTGCGACACACCACAGCAGACCTCCTCCTTGCTGCCATTTCATCTTCCAACTGTGTCCCCAACAGCCGGGGTTTAATCTTGCGATGCCACTGCCAACGGACCCTCTCAGGCCCCCTGTTGGTGGCAATTAAAAGATTAATTATTTGACAAGCCCCTTCTGCACCATCATGGAGGGTTGTCTCTCTTTCCCTTCACCATTGCCTTTTTCTTACTGCCAAATCAGTCACCCTGTGGAGAAAATGGATGTGATTGGAATAAACATCCTTTGGCATGCTAAAGTCTCCCCCTGAATTTCCACAGCCTTCAGCTCCAGCGGGGCAAATGAATCGTCGGGACAGAGAAAGCAAGAGCTTTAATCCAAGGGAAAATGATTTTTATTTTCATTTTGGGGGATTGCCATTAACCTGAAATTCTTTCAAACAGCCTCAGTGAGTGAGCCTCCAGAGAAAAAGAGAAAGGAAACTTTTCATGCTGAGTTCTTCCTATTTTGTTGCTCCCTCGAAGTATGCAAAATGAATTCCCAATAGGTCCAATGCCTGTCTCCATCTTCTTTCCAGGGTCCAACAGTATGTTTGGCCCCAAAGAGGGACCCGGAGGAATGCCCCCGTTTAGCAGCCCACAACATGACACCTGGAACAGGCTGCGACGCACACCGCCATCTTTCCCCACGCCGCCACAGTGGCCTAAAACTGCAGACGCTGAGAGGAGCAGCTCCGCCAACAGCCATGAGCGAGAACGAGAGAGGGAGCGCGAACGGGAGAGGGAAAAAGAAAGAGATAAAAGAGATTCATCGAGTGGAAAAGAGGAGAAAGACAGAGACCGGTGAGCTTTTATTTATTCTTTAAAAAATAACAGACAGGCATTTGCACGAATGCATTATTTACAGTATAATCAATAAGCAACAAGCAAGGTGCAAATACAAACCAGTTTATAAGAATGTGTAAAAAAAAAAAGATGCACAGAGGGACTGGATATGGGAGGATAGATGTAGAACATGTGCATTGTGTAGGAGGTGTTTTTTTTTTCTATATACAGTTACACATCCCTCTTCAAATCCCAGACTATGATTATTAAAAAAAAAGAGAGAGACCAAGACAGATCATTTAAAAACATTCCCAGCATTAACTTAACCTACAACCTGTATAACTCAATTGAGAAAAAAAATGGGCAAAGAGAGGGTAACAAAGAATTAATCAACTGAGACAATGTGGTTGCAAATGCGGACCATGGCTTGCACTGAAAGGTGTGATTATAAAATCATCAGGAACCACCTTCTAGAACAGTTCACCTATGTTGTGGTTCATCAGAGGCACTTTAAATGGTGTCAGGTGTGTGCTGACTCCCATTTAATATGCATTTCAATGTGATTATGGTAGTTCATTCTTAACACAGCCACATCCCCAGTCAGAGGGTGTGCAACGCTTGGGTACAGTAACCACATTTTCTGGGGTGCTGATTTGCCATTTCAAAGATGTTTTTTTTTTTAGTTGAGTTTAACAGGTCCTAGGTCACATTAATGGTTGTAAGTTTTTAAATGATTTAATCTGGTAGCACTTTTTTCTATCATAAAAACCTGGCGTAAGAATACTGGTGTGTAGCCCTTTTACGGGTACATCGGCTGTGTGGGGAAAGATTCACAGCACCACTAACAGTTTGCAACACCAGTCGTACCAAACTCCAGAAGCAGTGACGTAATTTATTCATATTACCGACAGACTCTGTTGCGTTGGAGGCAGGAAGCAATGACAACCTCAACGCAAACTAACCTGATGTTCTTATCATCACAGAGATTCGGTGGAACGTAACCGCCACTCCAACCGGTCATCTCCAGCCTCTGCACCAGTCAGCTATCAGATCAGCAACTTGATCCGTTCCACCAGCCAGAGCAGTGATCCGGTACGGCATCACAGCGGCAGCATGGATCGGGTGCGGGAGGCAGAGAAAGACCTACTGGAGCGTCACAGGGAGTCCTCCACCCTAGTCGACGTTAAGATAAAGGAGAGTCGCTCGCCTGGCAAGGAGATGCTGGAGAGGAGATCTTCAGAGGATTCTATTAAACCACCTCAGCGTTCTCCCTCTCCATACTCCAAAGCAGTAATCAATGAGCAGAGCATGAAGATGGCAGGTGGGCCCCCGCCTGCACTCAAAGACACTGAGAGGAAAGAGCTTTCAACCGGGGAACAATTCCCAAAGGTAAAAAATGATGACATGAAGATCAAGGAGGAGAGGAAGGAGGAGCAGGAAGTTATGGTGGTGAGTTCCGAGCCAGCTAACCAGCCGCCTGGACAAGTGCAGTCGGCCCCCATGACCCAGCCTGGAAATCCACACCACCACCACCCTCCTTTGTCTCAGCATCCTCATCTTCCCTCCCCGCGGGGCAGTGACATTCCAGCAGCGGGTTTGCATGGTGTCCCCATGGCACACTCACTCCCCCTTTCCATGAGTGCCATGCCCCAAATGGGCAGCCTCAATGTTCTGGACCGGGCTCGCATGGCTCCCTTCATGGGAGTCAGCCCGCTGGCAGGAAGAGAGCGTCTCCCCCACCCGGCATTCCCTTGGGACCCTCTGAGAGAGGCCTACCGCAGCCTGGATCTGCAGAGGCGCATGGACTTCCAGCTCAGGGCCGATCAAGGACATCGCTTCAACAGTGTGTACGAACAAGAGCGAGCCTACCGTGAGCGGGAGGCGCATGACTACTCTCACCACGAGCACCTTATGGAAGTGCGCAGGGAGCACGAGAGGATGAGGCAGCAGGCGGAGGAGCGAGAGCGCCTCCACCTACGGGAAGAGCTGGACCGAGCACGGCTCCATCAGCTGCACCAATCCCCCATGGAAGGCCACCTACCGCACATGCCTCCATTTATGCCCCACCTTGGTGGAATGCCCTACCCCAGACTCAGCCCTTCCACCGGGCACAACGGCCTTCTGAACAGAACGCCCCCTACTGCTGCTCTCAGTGCGCCTCCGCCACTTGTGCCAGCCGGCAGTGGCAGGCCGGCCTCCCCGAGGAGGACTACACCCCTCACAACCACCCAGGACCCTCGGGACTATTCCCCATCTCGCAACCCCAAAGAGGTAGAGGCGCGGTAGCTTCTTCAAAAAGTGCACTCCCAAGCTCTACTCCCCCAATTGAATATTGTCCCTTGAACAAAATGCACTCCTCTTCCCTAGAGAAGAGCAGACTTCTCCAAGGGAAAAGGTATGATTGTACAGTATCTGATTGAGCACATGTCATGAATATTTTTGGGTGGACTGAAGGTTTAGACAATGTCAAGAGAACACAAATATGTGTCTGTTTATATCCACCTTAAATATTTGATAATTATTAATATATTAATCAAATGACTTTTTTCATCTTTAAGTGAAAAAAGAGGCTCTGAAATGGTTTGTATATTTGCTATCCTTGTTCCATGTATAGATATCATTTCTACGAATTTGATGTAATGTGTGCAGTTGTCACACTTTTTACAATATTTATCCCAACTGATTGTGTGGCATACCCATTCTGACTGTAAAGACTGGATTTGGATTACCTTTGGGTAATTTCACCTCACGGTACCAGGATATCCTCAAAGTGGCAATGTACAGTGTTATATTACCGATTTGTTTTGCCTCTGACATATGCAGAAAATATATATAATGAGGTCTTTGTTCAGTCTCTGTATAGAAAGCTGATGTAAATAACCTGTCGATATCCCTTTGGGTGTACATTTACTAGGCTTTTTTTAACCATTTGTTAAAAAAAAAAAAACAACAACAAAAAAACACATATACACACACACACACAATTAAGTCCAATTTGTGGAACTCATCCTGATTGAATATCAAGGCAACAGACAAGCCTTGCCAATGCATGCAAAGTGATGGTAGGTGCTGGAAGGGAGCCTAGAAGGATCATCTGCTATCTATGCAAAGCAGCATGGCACCCTAGCTAGATTTCCTAGGGGAAGCAGACTGGTGACACTGAGAGGCTTGGGTAAACTCATGTTGATATTTCCCGATGAAATAATCATGGTAATACTAAAAGACTTCCATGTCATAAACTGGACCAGACCCAGACAGAAAAGAAGGACACTTTAAAGTGGGCAGCAAAAGGACATTCCCTGTCAAACTTGTGGTTCTGTGCAGTTGTTTTTCTTAGATTCTTGTATACAAATGAAGTAGAATTTTAGGCGTGATAAGTAAAAAAAAAAAAATTAAAAAAAGAACATTCATGGTTTAAAATGTATGGAATAAAGTTTGGCCCTAATGTCACATGTTTTCTGCCTGTCCTTTTATTGCTTATTGTGAGCTGCGACAATGCGCTTTTACACAAATCTGATCATTTGACCATAAATTTGTCATACGTTTGATGCGGGGCTCTTCAGCGGGATCAATGAGATTGTGCCGTGACAATCTGGTGGGGAAAAATAGGTCATTGATTTTTGTATGAAAGGAGTTTAGAGTGTTTGTGTTTCAGGTAACCAGTATTGACTGGCAGCCCGGCAGCATATTGACCAACAGTCTGGGCTCATTAAAAGGAACAATGCCTTCGAGGCAGGCTCTTGGTGGAGGAGAGGTTCTCTCCTAATGCACAACCACTCATCTGCCTTTCTAATGAGGCCCCAAGATGCAGTGGAGTGGCTGCGAAGGGAGCCCTGAGGCGCCCTGTCTTTTTATTGACAAGACCTTGGCTACACTTTCCTTCTGTCCAGAGATGGCCAATTCATCCCGATAATGCCCTAACTACTCATCTCACTGCTGTGTGCCATGAGACCCAGCGATCCTATCCCATGGTATCAGCACATAATGACAGCGTGGGATCAAACTGGGGCCAGGTCATTAGGGGATGTTATTGAAAATCTATGGCACCTCTGTCTTCCACACACTTCATCTGAGTTTTTTTTTTTTTTTTTAGGCTTGTTGCAACCACAATGCCAGGATTGGGCCGGTGTATTGGGGACACTTAAATTACTATTGCTTTCAATTTAGGCTCCCAGAAATCGAGCCATGTATCGCTTGGATGGGTAGCATCTGTCCGCAAACAGCTTCACTTTACTGCTATGTGCTTGTGGTCCTAATCATCTTGTCAGCAACCGGCACTTAACCCCCATACTTGTTACTGCTTACTGATTTTCCGCTCTTAACCATTATTTACCAAGTGAGCTGGTGGACAAAAAAGACACACCTCCCATTTGAGCTGCCTCAATCACTATCCTGTGCCCTATCCATTTTACAGTGTGGAATGGCCCCTCTGTAGATGAAAAGCTCCATCAATTTCATTCATCGTCTGGCAAGGTCAATTTATTTCAGCATGCAGTCCATCATCAGATGGGAATCAATTCACACGTTGCCTCGGATGTCCAAACCCAGATGGGTTATTGCAGTGTCGGCAGCTGTCAGTTCTTTCCATTGCTCTTTTTTGTCTTTCTTTTGCTGGACTTGAAGAATCTACATACTGTCTTCCTCTCCCTCTTTCTCATTGGACATAATTCTTTCAGTGCATGTTTGTTTACATATGAACGATAACAGCACCATATTTGCTCTACGTTGTTAGGTACATACCAGCACTATGCAATAAGATTTATTTCAAAAGCTGTATGGAAAAATCTGCATTGGTCACTCCTATAAAAGCAAACTGACACTCGACAATAAATGTAGAACTTTTGCAGGTGAACGCAGTTAAACTGTCTCTAAACCTTTGCTTGCGCATGGCCAACTGTTCAGTGTTTGTTTGTTTATTTGTTTGTTTTTTTTTTGTTTTGGGGTTTTTCTTTTGTTTTGTTTTTTTGTTTTTTGGCTTTTTGCACACATTACTGCTCTTTAGGAACTAAAAAACAAAATTTGCAACAGGTGTTGGAGCCATGAATTGACCAGTACTTTTCATGCTACAATACGAATTAGTATTTCAACAGTTCTCCTAATCATGCTTTTCTAATTTTAACGTCTTGAGACCAAAACGACACTAACCAATTGATCACCAGTGCCTCGCCATTGCGTATCTTCAAACAGTTCTCAAAAGGAATTGGCCACTTAGCTCACAGTGAGTGTCATAGTGTTATTGGTAGATTGCAATAGAAATACGGAAGGACTGGAAGAGTAATTGAAAGGCAGAGACATGAACCTCATTTGTAAATACATTTTCACGTATCAAATACCGGTTGTGAATGTTGCCTGTGTACTGAAACAATGAGCAGTTGTATATATGCTTTGAAAAGTTTAGAGAAGGTCACATTAAGTTTACCTGTAAAGGTTGGTTATAGTGCACTTTAGGTTCAGCCTGAAGCTGAAGTGCACTATAACCATTGTGTGTGCTTGATAAAGAAATTCAGAGCATACTAAATAAATAAAATCAAAGTAACACTTTTCAAATTTGAGAATCATTGTGATTTTTTTTTTTATGTCTTTTTAACATTTATAACTTTCCTCATTAAATCGCCTCTTTGGTCTTCTCTTTGCCTCCTACCCGGAGGGCACATATCCAGGACCCATATATGCACTGTCCCTACGTGGCACATGTGAAAATCATCTCAAGATGGCCTTTCTGGCTTTGTCTCCAAATCTTCTAGTCCGTGCTGTTCTCTGACAAACTCTTTCTTGATCCAGTCCTCAACACTCACAAAAAATACAAACAAATGCAAGGATGCTGAATCGTAAACAGTTTGTGCGTTTCGAGTAACCTCTGTATCGACAGAATATGGTATCACTTGAAAATGCAGTTTGTGCCGGTGTAGCTCATGTTTGGTGAAGACGAGATTGTTGATCATGTTGTTTTTGTTTATATTTTTTTATAGTTGTCCACTACAAACAGAATTAGCAAGATCTGTGCTGTCAGTGAGACATTATCTTATTGTCCAAGTAATCCTCTTAATTTATCTGTCAGAAAGCTCAATGCTTTCGGTTTGGGATTGAATTTTCATGGTCCCACATACCTTCAAAAAGCTCTTGGCACAAAGCTCAGATTCAGCGAATAGCGGAACAGGCCTAAGGAGCTTTTTGTGGTGCACAATGGCAGCTAATAACACAATGCCAAGCTAATAAGATGGGCAGCAAATGAATGGTTTAGTCCAAGCTCCTTTTCACTGCCGCTCACACTCTCCCAGCAGATGAAAGCCTCCTGTACTGCAATGTAGTGCATCGCAAAGAGCCGCAATGCATTATTTCCCATATGATGGCTATTTTGAAATGGAGATTGATAATAAGATGCAAAAATCACATTAGGTGAAAACATAGATAGATAAAATACATCTTTATTTATATAGCCTTTACAGCAGGGGTGCCCAAACCTTTTGGACCAAAGATCGACTTTTCGATCAACCAACCTCCCGCGATCAACCCGTTACCGCCCATGCGCACGCACATACACACGCACGCCATGATGAGCAACAGCCTGACAGGAAGGCATGCGACGCACTTTTGCAACCCGTTAACTATCATAGCTCACATGTACCATTTTAAAGTGCTTCCCTCGGCCCTCTAGATTCGTATTCGTTACCCGTGCCCTCGGTGAATTGGACACGAAAAAAACTGAATGAGAATAATGCTAATGACAAAACATATAGCGCAATAGCTCTGATCACAAGCTGCAATTGCAGACTGCTGAGCGCTAACAACTTCCGGTGACGCAGGTCACGTACCACCGTAGGTTAAAGATTTACCTGCTTTATTTTATTTTTATTTTTTTTAATACTTTTTGTGAAAATGAGACTGAAAGGATGATTAGGGTGCAGTGTACATTCAGACAAAAAATATATTTTACTAACATGCACAAAGACACACAAATGGCTGTTAGTTTTTTTTCCTTCTCTACACCCCTCGCGATCGACTTAGGACCAGCACGCGATCTACCGGTCAATCGCGATCAACGTGATGGGCACCCCTGCTTTACAGAACACCTAACATAAAATCACAAAATACAGTAATATAACACAACACGTAAGACATGCACAGTCATGCAACCGTAAGCACTATTCTTGCACACGCCTTGTTGTTTGAAGCAGTTATAGATGAAAGAGGAGAAAATCAGAGTGTCCTTTCACCAGCAGAGCAGAGACGTCATGCTCAAAACGTGCATGACGGAGACGTCATGCTCAAAACTTGCATGACGTCCCACACGTCTGCCTCAAGCTAAGTTTGAAACTAAATAAGAGACTGTAGCGTCTATTGATGAGAAAAGAGACTGGTTCACTACTCCTGTCCCATATAAATCCGCTTCAATTCCAAGCGCCGATTCTCAGTTCCAAATACGCATCCGCGCTCCACGCTGACGTTCCTCTCTCCTCATCCTCAGCTCCAGCAGCCATCCATCCACCCGCACCAACGCAGACAGTTCCAACAGCGCCGATATCTCCGAGCTAAACGCGCAGCTGATGGGCAGCCTTGACTTCCAAAGATGAAGCTATAGACAGTACCGGCACCCAGATGGAAAAAAAAAGACATACAGGATTCATTGTTGAGAGCATGGCTGGGGTTGGAGATGATATTTTTAGCCAATCACGTGGTGTTGTTATGCTAGGTGGCTTTGAACAGTTTGTGCAAAGGTTAACCCACAATCTTTGAATAGATTTTAATCAGGTGTGTCGGTCCAGATTTTGCAGTGACTGTTGCGGGAGCTGAACGAGACATCATTAGAGTACCGCAGCACACTGAAGACTGGCGGTGACAACAGAAGGAGTACCGGTACCTGCTGTGTGGCCCAGATCGACCTGACTGACATATTCTTTGTTTGGTCGTTATGCAGATTAACTCAATACGATAATGTTGAGTCAACCGTGACTCCCAAATATTTGATTGACTCCACCTGTTTTATGCAATGATTGTGACAGTGGGAGGCGGATATGGGTTTGGTGCTGAGAATCTTTTTTAAATTTATTTATTTAAATTATTAGTTTTTTTGGTTGTTAGTTTTTTTTTTAATATGTTACTTTTACTCCCTTTCACACCCATGTCCACGCCCTGTTGATGCAGGGCCTGACTGTCTGAGATATTCAGCATGGTTATCAAAACATCATCTGGATACTTGATTCCAAACTGATTATTTGAGGATGAACTGCAATCATCTGTGCATATGGTCAAGGGTGGGGCTGCACTCACACAGCCCCGGAGGTCCCCGACATTAGTTGTGATGAATTGAAGTCCATGTTATTGCAGGGCTTCACAGTCTCTGCTAACAGCCAGTTTAAAGCACTAAACCAGTGGTTCTGAACCTTTTTAGAGGTACTGAACCCAACCAGTTAATGTGCACATTCACCGAACCCTTCATGAGTGAAAAAAAAAAATCTATATAATTCAATATAGAAAAAAATAAATCTATATAATTCAAGATATAAAAAAAAAAACACATTTATCAAAAACAGAAAAAAGTAAATAAAATTTCAGGAGACAATTGTACTTTTTTTTTTTAATTGTACGATGTACAATCACGAGAGTCACATGTTGACTACTAAGCGAACTAAATTTCCCTCAGCACTAATTGGACAAACAATGTCATGTGATCATCTGCAGCCAGTGATGGCCAAGCGGGCGTGTCATAACTAATTGACATGTTGAGTCGCGTGTGTCTTAACCTCCATGGCAGAGACTCCGTCGAACCCCTGAGACCGACTCACCGAACCCCTGGGGTTCGATCAAACCCAGGTTAAGAACCACTGCTATAGTGGAACACTATGGTGGATTTCTAGTGCAGACCTATAAAATAAGTGCCAATATTCTGCCAATTACAAAGGCCCTTTAATTCTCAGCGACATTTTCCCATTAAGGCTAAAACCATCTTCCTCATGATGTCCCAGTCATATATTGTTTGCAATCACAAACTAATCCTTGATTTTGAATTAATTTTTTTGTCTTTTTTTTTCAAACATGCATTGGATGAACAAGTATCTTTCATCAAGTGTTTTTTGTTATGGCTTGCAATCTGTTACGTTTGCAACTACACATACTGTGCCTGCTTGTGATAACAATGATCTTTGGTTTGTCTTGTCCTTCAGGGTCAGGGTATCCATATGTTCTAGAAGCGCCAGCCCAGGACTTTATCTCTGGTAAACAAAGAATTGCCCCTTTAACTTCCAACTCCTCATTAAACCTGCCTTGCTGCTCCTTCATTATTAATCTTTAATTTTTTTGCATAAGAAATGTTGCATTCCCACTTGCTTTGGGACATAATAATGACAGCCACACTCCACAAAACGACAATTTGTGTAAAATATAAACAAAAACAAAATATGATGATGGGCAAATAATTTTCATGACAAAGATACAAAAATGTATCAAATAAATCTGCTCACCTGCAATTTATAATGGCGCACTGTAGTCACCTTCGTGCACGAAAGTTCGTTCAATCTCAGCTGTTCGTCAGTTATTATTATTTGCTGTTGAATCGCCGATTTTCAAAATGCAAATGATCTGTTTATTTTCAAAGAATAGTTTGTTTTGTT
>NW_017805783.1:2907748-2921662 GCF_001891065.2 Hippocampus comes | reverse complement strand
CGTAATTTGGGTGGCATTTTATTTCGTATTTTTAAATCATCTTTTTATTTTTGACTATCTGTAAATTTAGTTTCCTGCTCTTAATTGTGAATGCATACTTGATGGTTTTAAATGCTCCTGAAATTAAGTGCTGCTTGACGAGCCTATATTGTGTATGTATGTGACGTCACTGAAGGCCTAAGGTTGAAATGCACGGCCCGCCACTGATATATATATATATTTTACAAATTCAACATACTAAATAAAAATAAATAAATAAAAAAATGCACAATTATTGAAAACAGAAAAAAGTAAATAAAATTTCATGGGATAAGTATACTTTTTTTTTTTTTTTTTGTACGACGTACTGTCACGACAGTCCCACATTGACTACTAAGCGAACTAAATTTCCCACAGCACTGATTGGACAAGCTATGTAATGTGATCATCTGCAGCCAGTGATGGCCAAGCGGGTGTGTCATAAGTAATTAACATGTTGAGTCACGTGTGTCTTACCCTCCATGGCAGAGGCTCCATCGAACCCCTGAGACCGACTCACCGAACCCCTGTGGTTCGATCGAACCCAGGTTAAGAACCACTGCACTAAACTATATCTCAAGTGGGAACCAAGGCAGTGAGTACCAAGTCAAAAGCTTTGGCAGCAGATCACTGTCTCAACACTCTCATTGATCAGACCACCTAAAAAGGCCAGCAGTGTGCATGTACCCGTGTTGCCGGCTTTTTTTAGACCTCATTGTCAACATCAAGGCAGCTGACAGAAACCAGACCAGTCAGCAGTTAAGGAGCTGACTAGGAAATGGTGTGAATTTCAAACCATGGTGAGTGGTGACAAAGTACGGTGACTGTCAAATGTCTTTGCACCTCTGGAACCATGACAAATATCATGGATGTCTCACGTCCCCATCAAAATGGTAAAGTGAAGATATTTAAAAAAAAAAGAAAAACACTAGAAAAACCAGAAAACAAACAAAAAAAAAACACTTGAGAAGAGTATTAGGGGGTAATGGAAAACCAGGAAGAGCACCCTTAGTCCATTTTCCATTCGAATTTTTGAACCTTTGCTGGAGCCTTACTGGTTGTATAAAATGCACAGAATAACATGGCAGTGACAGTCATCCCTCAGCGTGGCAAGAGCAAAACCAAAGAAGTAGGGGTATATACTACGTGATGATTAAGGAACCTCTTAAATGCTTGAAACAAGTTTGCAAAATTGAAAATAAAGGTCATATATGCTAGTGAAGTTAGGTAGAGCAAAAACGCATAATTAGCAGTGGAGGCATTCAATAAAATTGTCTCCGAACTTGAAGCCGCGGTGAGAGGTTTGTCACCTGGTGATAAGATGGCTGGTGTGTAGGTCCAAAAAATACTTTTATTTGAATATCTTTTTCTGTTGTAGGATTTTCTGTAGGCAGAAAGGGGTGTGACTGGTTAATATGTATACCGCATCGCAGTACCACACAGAGGTCCAGGGTTCAGATCCATCATTGGCCTTCCTGTGTGGAGTTTCCATGTTCTTCCCGTGCCTGCATGAGTTTTCTCCGGGTGCTCGTCCCACATTCGCAAAACATTCATGACAGGTTAATTAAACGCTTTAAATTGTCCCTCGGTGTGATTGTGAGTGTAAATGGTCAGTTGTCTCTAGATGTGCCCTGCGATTGGCTGACAACCAGTTCAGCATGCACCCCACCTGCCATCCGAAGACAGCTGGGATAGGTTCCAGCACGCCCACGACTATTGTGAGAATAAAGCGGATCAGAAAATAGATGGATGGATGGATGTCTTTGTATTGCTTTCAGTTCAATACCGTATGAAAATATTTGCTAACGATTCTTTTCTTTTCCATTCTATTCTTTTTTTTTTTTCACATTTTACACAACGCCCCAACTTCATTGGATAGATAGCTACAAGCCCCTATGTAGCTTCAACAAAACTGCAAAAGCTACAACATGCAGCCATCTGAGAGAAATCGTATGATAATTTAGCCAAGATTAATCTGAACAGAGGCCCTGCACTTTTTCAGCTCAGTATATTTGAAATTGGTGGCTTACCATTGGTTTGGAAACATTTGAACTTCCAAGTTTAGTGTGGCATATAAAGGTATTCAGTATAATATCTTCCCTAGATCTGTTTCTTGTATTTATTTAACCTTCATACGTATTTGGTATCATTTATTTGTACAGATGAATAATGTATTTGTACAACTAATTTGGGCACCAGAGGTTCCACGGAATCTGGTTTTGGAAGGGTCTTCGTGTTTGTAAACATTATGCACCAAAATACCAAAGGTGGCTATCATAGGATGGTAAAGGTCAGGAGGATCATATCCTGACTGGCTTCTCAGCATTCCATTCAAGGCTTGGACTACCTCCCAAGCTCCTTTGGAAACGTGTCTGACAGCAAACATGCTTTGAAAGGCTTATCTGCTATCGCAGCTAAGTTCCATGCTCTGAGATAACAATCCCCGTCTTATCTTGTTGTGTTCGTTAATATCACAGCTTTCAGGGCTTGTTCTTCTCCTTGCAATAGGAGCTTGCGGAGCGGATTGTTTGCAGATTAGTCAACACCAGCCTCAGGAGATTTAGAATTTGTCCAAAAATCTCGTCTTGACGTTTTCTTGCATACGCTGGTGAATTGCCCGCTTCAAGTGAAGAATTATCTCACACTGGTTAGTATGCAACATTGTGCACGGTTAGGTCTACAGTAATTCTTTTCATGTCAGACCAGCGTGTAGTAGAGGCAAAAAACAAAAACCGTCTCGATAATAGCCTGAGACTAACGATGTCTTGGCGCAGCACTGTTAATTTGCTTCTGTTTAGCACAGAACTTTAATCAGCGTTTCATTGCGGAAACCTTTATTCCAACTAATCAAATCAGGGAAACATCCTGGCAGGAATGTGCAGTTAGTGTGTCCACATTCGTGATCATGCCGTTGTTGTGACACATGAGACAAGGCAGAGTTGTATAGACCGAAGCCATCTGGCTATCTAGTGCAACCCTGAGCTACACAGTGGCTCACTCAGCGATTGATTGAGGGTGTTGAAGGCCAGCTATTTAACACATCAGAAAAACAAGTACTGCTATCAAGCTGGCCCTTCTCAGGGCTCGTTCCTGAGCCGCTGGAGAATGTCTTATCGCTTCCCTTCTGCTTGTCGGTTTAGGCCGTAAGGCATATGTGCTATTTCCCCATGCGATACAACCATTGTGCTTTTTGTTTCACCCTCACAGACACAG
This sequence comes from Hippocampus comes, assembly GCF_001891065.2. NCBI lineage: Eukaryota > Metazoa > Chordata > Actinopteri > Syngnathiformes > Syngnathidae > Hippocampus > Hippocampus comes. Next base: position 2,918,431 of record NW_017805783.1, on the reverse strand, counting down.
AAGATCGTAGCTAAAGGCTGTTTATCTAACGCTATTTTCAACTGAAAATACATAGAAACGGTGGTGGTTCATTTACACCACAATAGCGTCTTGGAGTCTGAAAATGTTCACTCTTGAAAAAAATGTCCCAAAGCAAAAAACATTGTTGACTTTGTTGTTGTTTGCGCATAAGCACTGCATATTATGATCTTTCAAAACAGAGGAATATGCATGCATGTGTTCAATCAAAGTCATGTGTCAAACTCAAGGCCCGGGGGCCAGATGTGGCCCGCCACATTGTTTTAAGTGGCCCGCAAAAGAAAATCAAAGATGACAACTATCATGATACTTGCTAAAACGTGTACCAAAATTTCAAATTTTCACATGTAAAATCAGTGACATATTGTAAGCATTTTCTTGTTACCAAACCCCTCATTACAGTTACTTCAACAATAGTTGAATAAAACGTTATTCTTGACTTCTTTATATTGCTTCAGTCATCACGGCCCTCCAAGGGAAATAATTATTATGTGGCCCGCGACAAAAATGATTTTGACACCCCTGATCTAAGTCTTTGTAAACAAAAAAAAAAGTGTATTACAGTGTTATTGTAACATTTAATGTCATATAACACGTCTTAACAAACTGCGCCAGTAACGTGTCCATTGCTGCTTGGTTTTACATAAATCAAAATTGGATTGTGAAAAGTTTGTCTCACAGTCACACGGACGGTGTCTTTTTATAAGACTTGTTGCGTAAGCCTTTGCTCACACAGGTCGGAAGAGATTTAACCACTGGTACCAAGTGAGCCTTTAAACATATCCATCCTTATTAAAGCAGTAAATTTAATCTAACACCATGAAAAAGCAATCCCACTGCCACCCAATCCCCTCCGTTATATGAAATGTCTCACAGATGAAAATAAAGCCTCTGTACTCAATATCATCCTATCATTAAATCCTACATCCTCACCTGATTACATTCCTATTCATGCCTCTATTATTCTGCCATTATTGTTACTTCTGGTGAAACAGGCCAGATAATGTGCATTCAATCAGGAGCTGCATAACCTGCTCATTCCCCATCTCTGATTCTTTGTTGCCATCAAATGTGTTTTTCAATGAAAAGTGTGAGTGCTGTGTAATTATAATTCTGGGGGTATTATGAAATCAAATATCACAATGAATGTAATTTTATTTGCTTGTAATCTCTCTCACCCAGGCTAATAGGCATTTTCAAAGGGCAAGCTCATGGGGGTTTAAACAGCCCTTGGATAAACTGAATGGCTGCTCTGCTCTCTTGCACTGCATGTGCTTTTGTCTTTGATATGCAGGCAAAGAGCTTGACAGTCTGGGAGACATGAGAGATTTGTCAGCCTCTGATCTCCATACCTCTCTGACAAATGAGTGCCTTTGGAAGGAATGCCAGTGGAACCTCTTCTATGCCCTGCCATGGAATTCTAACTCTACTGGATCTCTTGGGAAACAAGTCAGGGCACACGGTCAATCTGGAAGCAAAGAAAAGGTTAAATCTGCATATACAACAACTGACACTGTACATTTGTGGAGTGCATTTTTACTCAAAAAAAGACTTTATATGGTTCCAGTCTAAACAGGGTAAAATTTACACTTGGAAGAGAATAAAATATTGAGAGGTAATTTTACTCAAACTATTGGATTGATTTTACTCCAAACAATTAAAATCAAACTTAATTTGATGTGAATATTGATGAGAACAAGTTACTGACCCACATTTTACACTGATGAGAGCCTCCTAATTTGAGTGAAGATTTACTCCCGGTCTAGTCCATGGAAAAAATAAAATTGGAGTGATATTTTCTGAAAAAGCATTGTGTCCCCCCCCCCCCTCAGAAATTCTCAGCAAATTTTACACGTTCTAAACAGAAGTCTAAAAGATAAGAGGAATGACTGACACATGCTGCCCACTTGACCCACAAAATGGTGCTTACACGTGAACCACTGACGTTGATGAATACTGTGTACAGCATATTGCTCATCCTCAGGGTTGCAGTTGAACAGAAGCCAATCCCAGCTGTCTTTGGGCGAGTGTTGGGGTACACCGTGAACTGGACACCAGTCAATCGAAGGGCTCAGCCAAAAAAATAAAAAATTCACACCTATGGACATTTTTTAGAGTCTAGCACTCATCCAACATGCATGTTTTTGCAGTGTGGGAAAAACCAAGGGAGGTAGTAAGATGATGAAATAATAACAATTAAAAATTAATACAAATGAACACAAATAATAATACAGAAAATCCAGAGCAACGATTCAAACTCCTGACCTTAGATTCCAACTTTACTATTCATTCACTCATTTTCCAATCAGCTTATCCTCACAAGGGTCGCAGGGGGTGCTGGAGCCTATCCCAGCTTTCTTCGGGCAGTAGGAGGGGGACACCCTGAACCGGTTGCCAGCCAATCGCAGGGCACACAACCATCCGTGCTCACACTCAACACCTTAGGGACAATTTAGAGTGTTCAATCACCCTGCCATGCACGTTTTTGGAATGTGGGAGGAAACCGGAGTACCCGGAGAAAACCCACGCAGGCCCCGGGAGAACATGCAAACTCCACACAGGGAGGCCGGAGCTGGAATTGAACCCTGGACCTCTGCACCGGGCCGCCCCCAACTTTACTATCTCTCTATAATTTCTCTTCCTTCTGTAAGGGGTGCCTGGATCAGAATATTTGACAAACCCTGTTGCAGAAGCTGGATAAATCGATGAATGGCAGTTTCATGGGATGACTTGAGAAGATAAGGAAAAAAAGCAAATAGTTGGATGTAGTGTACTGACTGTTGAAAACATCAATTGCAAACATGACATTAACAATATGTTTGTTTGTATGTTTGATGGGTTTTAGCTTTTGTAAAACATAATGTGCCAACTATCCATTCACAGTTCATTCCAACAAAAAAGTATTTATACATAATCTGTCATGCTTTAAGAGGTAAATCTTCCGAGTAATATCTTAACAAATGTGCATCCTTGAAGCTCTACGCTTTTCTCTGGGCTTCCCACAGAGCAGGAAATGTAGGTATCGATTCTTGGGTTTCCAAATTTCAATCGGAGAAGTCTTAAAACCACATTGCACACAAAAGCAGCAGGATTGCCTTCCCTCCAAGCGTCAAGATGAATAGGAAGAACAAGCACTACCCCTTGTGGACCGTTTGCACCAGTGCAGCGTGAGTCACTGGCACCTCCAGCTGCTTCTGGGCCCCTCCTGATAAGTTAACCTTGTGATAACAAGCTAATGCCTGATTAATGTTGCAGTAATTAGACACAGCTTTTCACACTCAGTTAAGAGGACATCCTCCAGCAATTAGCCTCAACTAGAGAAAGATCATTTCTGAGAGCACAGTCGAGTGATGTTCCTCGGCGTGCCTCCATTCCCACTGGGCGGCATTAAGGTTTATTTTCTCATTATTGAATATAATTACCTGTTCGATGTTCTATACAGCTGCCACCGCCAATCTTTGATCCAATTAGAAAATGCTGATGGACAGATTGGGTGTGAGATTCAAAAAGCTGCATTCTTATCAGAGGATGGATAATGGTTTTGCTGTTTAGCACTGAATGCCAAGTGAAAATAGATTAATTTCCCTTAAGAATACATTCTGAATGAATGGCACATCCTCATGATAGTGTGTAAATGTGTGAGAGAGTTTATTATTCGTGCACGTGTTTGCCCACTAGACAGATGATGAGAAGTCCCTTTTACTGACCCCTCACCACACACTCCATAAATAATGCACGGACATTAGATAGGGTGTTTGCTCTGATTCGTCCTGCATTAAGGGACTGTTTACTTCGAGTTACACGTTGGTCTTTGTTTAACGAGAAAGATAAGCCTACCTCCAACTGTATTATGAAATGTCAGATCCCATAAAACTGGTTTCGTAATTTCTTGCTAACTTGTTTGTTCTGTAATCAATCGTCATGGTAGATGCACTGAGATCAAAACAGGTTTTACATCTAACAGTTTTCGTCATGGTGTGACAAACACGTCAATAATTCAATAAATTATTGATGATGAGGTAGCTCAAATCACAATGTTTGATTGTCTTGTGAAAAGCAGAACAGTCGTAACACTGAAAATAGTCCCAAAGTATTTGTATTTTGTGGTAAATGTAGCCAAAAATTATCAGCATTCATCCTAACAGATCGAAAGTGCAGAGTAGGTATACTTATCTGGTCAGCTCAAAGCAATTTGGATTGGATCAGCCTGATCCAGAACCAACCTTTTTGGACCAGATGTTCAAAGGTAATCTGACCGGATTTTGGTTTTCAGATTGCATTCCATCCAGCCATCCATTTTGTAATCCGCGTATCCTCACAAAGGTCGCGGGTGTGCTGGAGCCTATCCAAGCCGTCTTCGGACAGGAGGCGGGGTACACCCCGAACTGGTTGCCAGCCAATCGCAGGACACACATAAACAAACAACCATACACACTCACCACACTCACTCTTAGGGACAATTTAGAGTGTTCCATCAACCTGCCATGCATGTTTTTGGAATGTGGGAGGAAACCGGAGTACCTGGAGAAAATCCACGCTCGCACGAGGAGAACATGCAAACTCCACAAAGGAAGGCCAGAGCCCGGAATCAAACCCTGCACCTCTGCACTGTGAGGCGAATGTGCTAACCAGTCACTCCCTCATGAGGATAAGCAGACCAGAAAAGCAATGGATCGAAGTCTGGATTTAAAATAATCATAACAATTCAAATATGATAATAACACTGGTCAACATTTTTCCATTTTTAAATCAGGGATGCAAGAAAACATTTCTAGAAGAGTGTTTGCACTGATTCCAAATCTGCCCTTGATTGTCTGCTAACAGATCAAGTTTTCATCATCATCATCACTGGCTGGCAACCAGTTCAAGGTGTAACCCACCTACTGCCCAAAGACAGCTGGGATAGGCTCCAGCATGCCCCGCGAGCCTGGTGAGGATAAGCGGATCAGAAAATGAAGGGATGGATGGATAATAATTATCATCATGATAATAATATGCAATATAATACTGTAATATATTTAGTCATATTTATGAATGGAAGTTCAGCATCAGGTGGAATTGTTTTTTTTTCTGGAATGGCATAAATATAAAATACAACACATGGTAAAATCCATTTTGCAAAGTTTTATAGGTTAAAAAACAACAACAAATGAAAATATGTCAAAACCTGATGTGCTTGGGAAAAAGTAAAGATTTTATTTTTTTTAATTCGTGTCATAACAAAAATTGTTTTGGACACATAATGCCATCCCTGATTAAAATTTGCATTTGACTAGTGCATGTTTTAATTCTGTCACAAAGATATTAGCTCGCTTTTTGCTGTTTTGTTTATCACTATAGGTTCGATAGTTAATTGTTATAAGTAACACCAGAGAATTAAGGCCTAATATATTTTTTTCCAGTGCAATCAAATGAGATAAACCAAATCATTTGATACAGCTCTCAGTGTTGTTCTACACCACAACCAACTCGTCACAACATCAAAAAAATATTGTAGAATGAATGGCGAGTGTGTCATTGTCATTGCCCTGTTAATATTAATATTTATCAAATGCAAAAAGAGAAAAGCCACGGAGAACTATGGCTATCCTATAACAGAAAGCACAAACCATCGTCGCAAACAGCCGCTACTGTTTGCGACGATGGTTTGTGACGTCGTGGATTTGCGGGTTGGACTACAAATCCCAAGCATCGCTCCTCTTCGGCTGCTCACGGTAACAAAATGTCAACACTGCTTGGCAGGAAGTGGTGCTTGGTCCTTGTTGTAACGTGACGACCAGTTGAACTAGTCGACAGAATTGTTGGGACAACAAACTCATCTTTTGACGGTACAGTTACATTTTCGGAATATGTATCACTCAAATATTACGTTACGTTTGATTCCCAATAATGAGACGTCATGGATGGCTGCTATTGTTAGCAAACGCCGTAGTTTCCTCGTCCGATCGGAGTTGTCGGTGTGAGAGATTTGTGCTCACCGCCGCATTTGTAATTCCGACACATATACAAACTGTTTGTTTCGGTTTGGGATAATATTTTGTTTTCTCCAGTTTGTCACGCAACAAGGTGCAACTTTTTTGGGCTTAGCAAGTGACGTCATGGAAGCTTGCTGGGTTTCGATATGATAATTTAGCGTTTACAAGTGTTTCGGTTTTGAATTGCATGGGGCGGATTTATTAAGCTATGTTGAATGAAAATCGTATTAAATCGTAAAAATCGTTAAGACTGTATATTGCTGGCTGATGATTATGATTTCTGATTTTGTCTGCACTGTGCATGAATACCAACAACGACCCACGTAACCCCGTTTTAGTTCCGAATATCGGGAGATGGACAGTCACAGAAGGGGAACACCATGGGGAAAGCTGGTCAAAGTGGATTCCAGTGGAACTGAAGTGCTGCTTTTCAACAGGGAATGCACCATTGGCCGGAAAAAGGGTGAGAGTAGCCACTTTATGTTAAGGAATAACTGGTTTGCTTTAAATATAACACCAGTATTTCTGTTGTTTTGCTTTGAATGTGCCCATTGTTGTCTCACGACAACTGTCTATAAAGCAGGCATCGCTTTCAGTGTCTGAGGCCTTAAAAACTTCCCCCCCTACACGAAACAAAGCTTTCAGTCCTGCAAACTTAGACAGCCTCTTGTGACTATAACAAAAGGCCTCCATTTTGAACATGTGTGCAGAATTTTAATTAGGTATTTTTTTGTATGGGTCTGTATTTCATTATTTGTTGTTAAAGAGCTCGTGGGGGTCTGTGCTTTTTGCTATGCAAAATGTCTAGCCTTAATTGGAGAAGCAATGTCTGTGCTGGACATAGTTGATAATGAAATGCCTGCACAGTTTTGGAAAAAGTTGATTTTATTGCTGTTCAGCTTTTCATACTGATTGTTTTGAGAGTTATCTCACTTCTGAGGACATTTACAGTTAATCTTCATTTCATTCAATGTGTTTTTGTGTCATGTTGTAATTGTGACAGGATGTGATTTGGCCTTTCCTGCCAACAAACTGGTCTCGGGGGAGCACTGCAAGATTGTACAAGATGAAAACTCAGGACAGGTGTGGCTTGAAGACATGAGGTATGACTTCTAGTCAACCATTTCTACTTCACAAGAGTAGAAATTGAGCAATGTTTAATTTTCCAGTTGATATTGGATAACATTTGCTTTACTGGCAATAATGAATCCAATGACACGTGTTTCCCAGTCACAGCTTTAGATAAAAAGAATAAAAAAAACAGTATTAAAAAAAAAAAACTGTGATTGCACTCAGGAAAGCACATACCTGCCAAGTCCAAACAACATGTTATATGATTTGTTTATAGTTTTCCAACGATATGTGTCATGTATATTGTGGTTTGAATTTGTAGTATTTGTAGTGATGATATTTGTTATTACTATAATTTGTAAATAAATATAATTTGTTATTACATAACTGTAAATTAACACTCAGTACAGCTCCCATGAAGGTGCTATTCAGACTCCGTTGACAGTGGTTCTGACCACGTATAATGGCATTGATTTAAAAAATATATATATATACAGTATATATTTTTTTAATTAAGTGGTGACACAGTGGATGACCGGTTAGCATTCACCACACAGTTCAGAGGTCATTGGTCAGAATCTGGGCTCTGATCTTCCTGTGTGGACATCTTCTCCCCTCGCCTGCGTGGATTTTCTCCTCATACTGCGGTTTCCTCCAATGTTCCAAAAACATGCATTTTAAGTTAATTGGGGGCTCTGGATTATTATGAAGTGGTAATGGTTGTTTGTCAATTTGGCAATGGATGTTTCTTGTATTTATTTCTTCTTCTCCTCCTACTGCATAACAACAACAAATTCTCATGTTTACAACACATCAGATTGTATGAGTGTAGGTAATTAAGTTACGAAAATGCTTGACAGCAGCTCTCAGTGTAGTATAAAATGACACATTGACAATACCGAATAATGACAATAATACCTTGACGACAATGTCAATCAAAACTGAGCTTTATTATCTTGCCCGTAAGGAATTTTAGAGAAAAACTAAGAAGTCATTTTTTGAGCTAACCTTTTGTTCATCGAAAAAGTAATCCAATTACTTTGTTCACTGACATGCATATATTTGTTTCCCTTTTAGCACCAATGGTACAGTGATCAACATGGCCAAACTGGTCAAAAAACAAACTCATATGCTTCAAAACGGTGACGTCATCTACTTTGTATACAGGAAAAATGAACCTGAGCAAAGTAAGTTTTTTTTTCCACTGTATTCCATATTTTCTTACTTTTTGGATTTATAACAAGCAAAAACTGACAATATGTTCTTGCAGACATTGCTTATGTATACTACGCAATCCAAACAGAGCACGGTGTTTTGCAAGATGATCACAGTAAGTAGTTAAAGTGCTGATGTGACATGCTGCATGTCTGCTGAGAATGCCTTAAAGTAACCATCCAATTTGCAACTGAACCTCAGACTTGTCAGTCCACGATCCCGCTGTCCTTGCATCCTCCGAGATGACGCTGTCTGTGGAGCCTGTCATGCTCACAAAAGCTCCTCGGGATCTAAATCGGGAAGAACCTCAGCCGTCCACCTCTACTTCCCACCTCTGTTTTGAGCAACCTTTTACACCTGGACTTCCATCAGCCAGTGCATGTCTTAAGTCTGGTGGGTTATTTTACTAAAATGCTCCTCCAGCGTACTCCCGTGTTCCAAAACAATCATGTTATCTTAATTGAGTACTACAATTGGGTATAGGTGTGAATGTTTGTCTGTCCATACCCTTAGATTGAGCATTACCAGTCTAGGTATTGCTATTTTATGTGTTTATTGAACACAGTGTCTCACTTCAAATGTATAGGTAAACTTGAAGGTAACGTGTTTATATCATGAGGGAAGCTCAGATTAACTTTTTTAAAGCAAGTCCTCATTAAATCCGAATTTGATATTCTGTGTAAATCCACTTGAAGACTCCTGATTCAGATCAGATTTCATGTAATTTTCTCTTCAAGCGACTAACAGTATACTAAGTGGGCTCAGCTGGGGACAAAACAATTTTTCCTGAGGTCTAAATCCAACCTGAACATAATTTGAAAAGATACCAAATTAATGGAACAACAGAGTTTATGTTTGACTGAAGATTTTTTTTTTCTCCTTTTTCAGAAAATTCTCTTATTTTCGTTTGACATGATCTCTCTGGGTTGATGAATTGAGCCAAAAGTAGCTCAACTGTATCTTTTTCTACCTCAACAGGCAGCCAGTCGAGCAATGTGGCCCAAACACCAGAGAAAGCACACAACGATTTGGAGCCAGAATGCAAGAAGAGAAAAACTGGTGTGTTAGTTGCTGGCTTTTGTCCTCACATGCATACAATCATATAAAACTGTCCTGTCAGTTTTTGTTCTTAATGAAACATATACTATACCTCATGCATATTTCTATCCACGAAGACTATGTTTATTAATCCCGTAAAGGAAATTGTCTCTGTCTGTATATGCCTGGCAAAAGGCAAAAATACCCACATGTCCAAATAGGAGCATTAATGTAACACTGTTTAATTGTTTAATTTCAATTGGTTGTGTCACATGGAAATGATTTCTTGATTCTGTGACCATGACAAACTAGCTCCATTTATACCTTTTTTGTTTGTTTGTTCTTTTGTTTTTTTTTTTTGTTGAGAAGGCAACATGACCCGCATATAAGTTATCACTGACTTTATTGTATTTCCAGAGATAGAACCCTCATCCGTCATACAGACAACATCATCAACTGGAAGTGTTATGGCTCAAGCACCAGCAGAAGAGACCAAGACGGATAAGATGGAGGAATCTCTGACATGCATTATTTGCCAGGACCTCCTTTATGACTGTGTCAGGTAAAACCCCAACAAAGGTGAGGTTCGTGTGCCAAGTACTCATTCATGGTTTCTCTTTCCGTTAGCTTGCAACCTTGCATGCACACGTTCTGTGCTGCCTGCTACTCTGGCTGGATGGAGCGATCTTCTTTTTGTCCTACGTGCCGCTGCCCTGTGGAAAGGATCCGTAAGAACCACATCCTCAACAACCTGGTAGAAGCCTACCTCATCCAACACCCAGGTTAGCATATAGTACAATTAATATCGCTGTCTTTCATCTTAGGGCCCGACTGATAGGGATTTTTTTTTTAAGCTGATTCTGATATTTGGCAGAAGAAAAAAAGTATAGATTACATAGTAATCGGCCGATTAATTTTAAAGATATATAATCCATAATGTATTTATTTTTTGGTTCCCTCTATATCCAAATATAGCAGTTTCCTGAAAATTGTCTATAATCATTTTCCGTTTGTTCATAAAGTACATAATTTGTATAGAACACACACAAAAATGAATTTAAAAAAATAAAATGAAAGACAAATATCCAGTGGCCAAAAACAGCCCCGTTCATATGTGGTTGGACAACTTTTCAAGAAATACAGTGAGGTGCAAAGAATAACAGTGAACAGAAAAATTATAATCAATACAAATAGGACAGTCATTCAAGACATAGTTGAACAAATATAAAGAGAGAGGTCAATAAAGGGGGGGGGGATAAAATGCAGACAGAAAAAGGTTATGCTCCATACAAATGTTGACGGAATCAAATTCATGATATCATACATGGCAATTTTCCGCGGATCCGCGGAAATCCGCCGTTTTATT
>NW_017805783.1:2858975-2907202 GCF_001891065.2 Hippocampus comes | reverse complement strand
TCGCCGATAGACAGGTACACTCCGAGGTATATATTTTTTTATTCAAATATACGAGGATGATCTTTTCAATTTTATTTGGTATGCATTTGTAGCAACAGCATGATAACATTTATTTGTTTTTATTTGCGTTTTATATTCATATTGATAATTCACGTTTTGTCTTGGATAATAAAGCACGGTTATGCATAATAAATTGTATGCATAATAAATATTCACTATCACTGTATGAGGTAAGAATCAACAGCTTTTTATCACATTTACACAACACTTTATGAATACAAGTCATGAACAAATCTTAAATATAGCAGGGAATGTTTTTTTAGTTTTGATTTTGAGCAGCAAATTTGGAGTTACATATTGGTGCTCACCAGGAATGCATAGGCAAAATTGCACAAATTTTCACTTGAAAGAATAGTGGCGATCTTGGGATTTTTTTCTGTTCAATTTTCAAACTGTGTAAATTTAATACACTTCATCTTCAGCATGTTTAGTGCCACTTTTGTGAGTAACCACGCCCCCGTCCAGGCCACGCCCGCCCAGGCCACGCCCCTTCCGCTTTTTTCATCACTCGCCATTGCCATGTATGTGATATACCTGAGTAATTATGTTTTCTTTATCTGTGTACAACATTGTCCCTATTTCCTTTGACATATTCAAAATGTAAGAGCTATCATCTTCTTTTAAAAAGGCACCCACATGAATGTGCGTAACATCTTTTATTTCTACAACAGGGTTCCCATGGGTCCTTAAAGTTCATAAAAATCCATAAAAAAGTTGTACAATTATGTTCTTAATTGTCCTTAATTTTCAGGGAAAGCTTCTAAAATCAATAAAAATCCTTAAAAAAATACTTTTATTCGAAAATAAATTGAAGTTTTATATTTTCTAAATAAATTTTTTTCTTAGTGTAGTTTATTTGAGAATGAATTCAAGTTTTTTTTTACAGGTAGGAAAATTAAAATTTGACATACAGTCTGTCAAATAAAGGGTTAGCTGATTGCCCCTAAAAATAAAGATGTGCCCTTCCTTTGGTAGCAATGATTTGAACACCAGCTCAGTGATATGTGGCTTTCTGTTCAGCCCGCATACTGCTGAGTGGGCATTAAATCCTCCGTGAATCCCCTGCTGAATGGAGAAAAAGTCCTTTAAAAATTGCTAAATTAGCCCTCAAAAGTCCTTAAAAGGTCCATAAATAAGAAGCAAGAAGAAGAGTGGGAATCCTGTATAATTGCAAAGTACAAACAAACTGTGGTCATCTGTTGTACAGAAAAGTGTCGCAGTGAGGAGGATATGAAGAGCATGGACAGCCGCAACAAGATTACTCAAGACATTTTGCAGCCAAAAGTTGAGCGTTGTTTATCCGAAGAGGAGGGCAGTTCAGATTACCCTTTTGAATTCTCCGACAATGACAGCGACTCCTCTGACATTAGGTAAAAGTTTTGGCTGTTGCAACAGCTTTATATTTGATTTTTAAATTGTCCTACTGCAATATTACCTCAACTACAACACCACAATAGAAATGGCAATGTCCTTGATAAATGTAGTCATTAATACAGTATGCTTGTCTTTCTTTTTGATAATGAGGAGCACCAATTTGTATTTTTGTTTGTTTTTCAGTCAGCCTCTAATAATCTGCAGACAGTGTCCAGGCTACAGGAAAGAGGTCGGTCAGAGGCTGTTTGCCACAGGCTCAAACTACTGGCTTCCGGGTCCTCCAGTCCCACCTCCTGTGTCTCCTCCTCTTCCACCTCCTATCACACCAGCTGCAGAAGAAGGTTCTGCAAAGCCTTTCGGCGAAGAGCCCTCAACGTCGTCTGACAACCCACCAGGTATCAGATTAGATCCTTTCCTCGAACTCTCTTCTTTAAAAAAAAAAAAAAAAACAACAACAAAAAACACAATAAAAAACGGGAACGTCCCTATCATTGTTTGCAGCTCCTCTGGAGTACCGCTGTCACCCTCTAGGCTGTCATCTGATGTGTAGCTGCTGCCTGCAGCCAATGCCAGACAGACGGGCTGAGTTGAACAGCCAGCAGCAATGTAAGTACTTAGTTTACTGTATAAGACAATTGAGTGTACAAGCATGCACTTGGGGCAATACACAGAAAGTTGTCTTGGATATTAAAAGTGCAAATAACGTTATTTCAGTGTTGCTCGTGCAGAACCCATTTCCACTCAAGCACTTAAGACCCCAGTCATGTTCACATTGTTGTTGACCGGCAGACCAAGGTTACTGGGTGAAGTCTGCCCTGAGCATTAACATGTACTTCTGTTCGGAAAATCAAATTCTTCTCCCTCTTCTTTGCCCTACTGGCCTGCGCTCGCATTGCTTTTTCAACTTTTGGGCTTTGATTTTAGCTGTGCCAATAACTTCATGACATGACCAATGGTGGTTATCATGAATAACTGGCAAAGAAGAATCACGTAAAAGTTACCATATGGCATGTATACTTTGTGTGTGCACAGCGGTGAGCGATAAGTATCGTCCTCGATATTATCGTCAGAGTTGCTGTCACGATGTACGGTTTTACATTATTGTGGATTACTACTGTCTCCAAAACGGACCCGTGCAAAAACAAATGGATCCACTGATTTTCGGCAAATTTGGAGGAAGTGATGAAATCCTTCTTCCGCGAATCAGCGTGCATAGACAGCAAAGGAAGAGGAAGTGGTAAGTCTTCATTCTGTGAATCAGCGGGCAGGATTAAATCACGTGACTCCATTGTAGCAGCCGAGGGAATACACTTTTTTTTTTTTTTTTAATATATCTTTGTTGTAATGCAATTTTAGTAATGTTAGCGTGCCAGATTTTTGGGGGGTGAATTTATTGTTCTGCACAGCCTGCAGGTGTGATGCATTGTTTGTTGGCAGGTTCGCAGTGCCAGCGTCCTTTCTGTCACATTTATTGGGGTTGCCAGAAGATTGGCTGTCAAGGCTGCCTGGCTCGAGTCAGTGGTATGGATCTGTTTTTGACAAGATATCAATCTGCTTAGTAGCTGCTGTACGCTACACTGCTGTCTGAAAACGTAATGCTCTTTCATGAAAAAAAGAAAGCCAAGTTTATGTCACAGCACGCGTAACCTGCTTAGAACATTGACTGCAGTGTTGACCGAAACACTTTTGATTATTCTTTATTTTATCACCTTTATGGACTGACCAGAAGTATTGCACTTTCCATTTTCTTGCAGAGCTCAATCTGACGGACAAATGCCTGGACGGTGTGCTGAATAACAATAGCTATGAATCTGAGATCCTAAAGGTGACTTTGACTCGTGCCGCCCCTTTTCCAAATCCTGTTTTTTTCCCTGCTGCTGTGGGTTTAGTCAGTGCTTCCTGTTGTGCACTCACCAGCTGAACATTGAACTGGAGAAATGCAGAACATTGAGCATTGGGGATTTTTTTTGTTTGTATCCCTTCTACCAAAATAGGTTCATGTTTGATGTTTGTACAAATCCCCGCTGGCTGGCGGAAACCCCCTATGACCAAATGTGGTCGCTTTTTTTCTTTCACAAATTGCTAATACTTGGACTGATATTTTTTTGCAAAACTAACCTATTCAATGCGGTGAAAATTTCTTGAGAACAAATATACTGGTGCACTTGAGCGCAACTCATGTTCGGGAACTGTTCAAAATGCTGTCTAGTTCTTCAGAGTCTGTGCCTATTTGATGCCTCGTCTGTATGGTTAATAGGAAATAATGAGTCAAAATAGACAGCGTGAATGCATTTAAGTTGGCTTTTTTTTTAATTGATTGTGCAAAATGCTTTGTTACACAAGGGCCCTCATTAGCCTCAGTCTCTGCATATTAATATTCACTTAATAAATTAGTGGACTCATTGTTTTATGGATTGCATCGCTCATGGCTTCAGAGCTTTAAGAAGGAATATATGGGGATCACGTCAGCCACAGGCGTTTTTGAGATGTATTAAAAGGCCTTTTGCTCGGTGGGTCCTCGGCATGACCGTGGACTTTGAAGTGGACTTTGGAGATCTTCCATCAAATCGGTAGAAGAGCTGTCTACCACTTTTTCCCTTTTAGGTTCTATTTTAGAGTTATAGTAGTTTGTGTGTTTATAATTGACCCGAATCACATGATGAAACTTTATGAACAGAAAGTTCTTTCAGTTAAATATTGTAACCCTTTCCGGACTTAAATAGTGAATGAAAACTGCTGAAAATGAAACCTACGACCTTATCTGTCAATGTGTGCTTTTTATCCTTGCGCCAGAATTATTTGTCCTCCAGAGGCAAGACATGGAGGGATCTGCTCAAGGAGGCTGTGCATGACTTGCAACAGGGGAAATTTTGCCTTTCAGGTGAGCCCTGAAACCACGGCCTATTTAGGATGTTGTCTATGAAGAAATGTCACCCGCATCCCACCGATCTCCTTAGATCAAAGTATTTCTGCAAATACAATCCTTTGCGTTTGCTGCGGCCTGATGGTCTTCAAGGAGTTGGCGTACAAGTACAGACAGAACATTCCTCAGTCTGAACTACCAGGTCAGATGTCTTGGAAGTTTTTGTTATTTGTGTTTGTTTGTTTATTTATCCCCCCCAACTGTTGAGAGAGCAGTTTACATTGAGAGGAAACATTTTCTTAAGTCCTCAGATCAGCCATTCAAACCTTGCAACATTTTTCAACCAGCACTACGTTGTCGGGATTCACAGTAGTAACGGATGCAAACGCGGATGCAAACGAGTACGACACGTTTATTGTAACTCACGACTCGGCCAATCGAATGTGTTTATTCAGCACAGCTGTGCACATGCATCTCTATACTGGATATGTGGATTTATGTTTGAATTCTTTGATATTCAGAAATGGATATCGGCCACCTAATCAAGGCTGTGTGTGACAAATGAGTTTCTTGTCACCTTGTGATACCTATTCCAAAGTTATAAAAAGAGGATTATATAAAATAGCATTGTATTGGTTGTTCTCATTCCATGTGAGAGAACACCGTAAAAAATATTCGTCATAAAGTGCGAATGGGTTTTCATCTGAACCTCTCAAAATGCCATTAATATAATTGACAGACACATTGAGCAATATTAGAGTGACCATCTGAATGAGGTATTTTTTAGCATTCCATTCAACAAGTTCTTCAGCTGCTGTTGAGAGTGGCGAATTCAACGGCTCCTAATGTGTCACTGGCATACAACGCAGGAGGTCCTAGTTTGCAAAGTTCTGAGGTTGCAAACGGGGCCTAATAAATAGTTTGCGCAGTTAGCTGCCGTACTCCCCGTTTTCATTTAAATGCTTTATATTGCGGCTTTTAAGTGTCTTTCAGACAAACCTGTTTTGAAGACCGCGTTAGTGTCTAACAGTGACGGTGTGCAATTGTAAACCGAGGACCCTCTGTACAACAGTGTGACATCTTTCGGGATGATTTGACAAATTGTTACATTTTACAATACAATATAATCGTTTTTAAAATCGTTGCGTCCTTAAATTGTATCGCACCTCGTCTATTGAGATAGATATCAAATCATCCTTCATGAGAGCTCTACACCAGATATATAGATCGGCTTGATGTTGCTGACGATTTATTGTTTCTTTGAATTGCATTAACTTGGATCGTTTTGGCCTTTTACATATCGTTGCATATTAATAGACATGACAAAATCTACAGCACACCCATAGATATCTTTGAGAACTGCAAGTTGGTCACTCAGAAGATAATTTTAAGTACATTTACTTTTTTTTTTGTAATTAATATTTCTTTGAATTGAATGCTGCTACTGTCTGGACTAGATGGCTGGCTATGTGGAGTTCCTCTGTTATCGTAGACTACTCTTGAAATGTATCTTCCTTCTCTCAGCTGCTGTATTGTCTCGGCCCGACTGCTACTGGGGACGTAACTGTCGTACACAGGTGAAAGCTCATCATGCGATGTAAGTCATTTACATACAACTTGAGCTATTTCCTTTTTTGCAACGCTGACATCAGACCTTTTTGTTGATCCTTTTGCATTACCTTGAGCCATGTGCGTTCCCTAAAGTCACCGTCCCAAAGTCCCTTTTAGACTGATTAGAAAGGACCCTACATTCATTGCAGCTTTTAAATGACCTTTTGCTAAGACCCCTTGGTGTCTGGTGACGACAAGCTTTCATGACACTTGTTGGAGAAACAACAACAAGAAAAAAAATCACTATATCTCGCGATGAGACAGCAAGAAAAACGGGTAATGCAGTTCCCGTAAGGCTGGATAGCTCCATCATCGTGAAAAGGCAAGAAGACGATACAAACATTACAATCAGGACACATGGACCAGTTGGGGCCTGACTTACGATAGGTTTGCCTGTGCGTAAACGAGAGCAAACTGTTTTTATTGCTCACACAAACAAATATTGACACCCAGTATTGTGTCTGCCCAACGGGCAAAATTGCCACAGAGTTCATTTTGCACATTCTGGCAGGAGAGGATGCAAATGGGTAAACTTTGCGTTATGTTGCTAATTTGCGCTTGCTGATTTCGCATCTTAAAATACTGAAAGGCAATTGCAAACCGGCAACGCAAACCGATGACGGAAATATGATCTATTACGCTCGTCTGAACATTTTGGCCTCTTCCACTAACACTTCTATTTGCCTCACTTTAATCCACCTCAGGGAGGTGGTTTAAAAATTTGCTCCAGAGCAAATGCTCGTTTGCGGGGCAGCACCGATGTAAAATGGTACGTGTGAACGCTACAATTTGCTCCGGAGCAAATGCTCGTTTGCGAGGGGGAGGTAGCCTCGCTACGCATGAGAAGAGTTGATTACGTACGGCGAGAATGCCTTGCTTTCGTGCTCTGTCGGACTTCCGTCATGTGTTTGTTTAATAACAAGACACAAGACATGGCTGGTAACAGTAGCAAGCACCTCTTGGGTTATACCACCTCAACTAGAACGTGGGGGATAGTCCCCAAACAAATCTTTCCTTTTGTAGGAGACTGGACTGTCTCGGAGTTGTTTGTGTAGTTTGTTCCTTTGTTGTGTGTTCACAACCCCCCGTGCCCCATAGAATTTATTTTGTGATTTCCTCTCTTGATTTTTCTGTTTGGCGCATTATATTTTTGCTTTTCTGAGTGTCATTGAAGTCATCGTTGATAGAAACTGCCGTGTGAATGCAAGTGGAGCTGCGCCGGTGCTAATACGCTCAGGGGCTTTGTACGTGTAAACGCTCCACAAAATTTGCTCCGGTGTAAAATATATCGCAACAAAATATATCGGTGCAGCGCCGGAGCAAACGTGTGCCGTGTGAACACCCCTTATGTCACATAATGTCACGATTTATGCTTCGATGAACAACAGCTTGCCATAATTTTACAGATACCGTATTTTCCACACGATAAGGTGCTTCGGGGTATAAGGCGCACCTTCAATGAATGGCCTATTTTAAAACTGTTCATATATAAGGTGCACCGCATTATAAGGCACATAGAAGCTACAATAGTGACGGAGGTTGCATTATGCAGTTACTAAATGGAGCTATGCTAAAGGGAATACATTACAACAATACAGCTTTATTTATAAAGAGCCTTAACAATCGCTGCAGCTTTAATAAAGTGCTTTACAGAACATTTAAAATATTATGTCCAAGAAATCTGAATATTTATCCATACATAAAGCACATCGGATTATTAGGCGCACTGTCGGCTTTTGAGAAAACCGAATGCTTTTAGGTGCACCTTATAGTGCGGAAAATACGGTAATTCAAATGCATGCGGTACTTGGTTTTAACAACAGTATTCTGTTCCACTGGCGGTATCGTAACCTGAAATTGGACCAACTTTTTCCTACCAAAACATTACACTTCATCGAGTCTGTTGTGAAACCATTATTTAAAAAAACATGTGCGTGTGTGTGTGTGTGTGTATATATATATATATATATATATATATATATATATATATATATATATATATATATATATATATATATATATATATATATATAAAATCTATGATCATCAATATCTCTCTATATCTATAAATATATATATCGCACACGGTAACTAAAATGTTAAGTCTAACATGGATTGGAGATATATATATATACACACACATAAGTGCTTATTTCTGCACTTGGCCAGAATACTTTTCTCTCTGGAGTGTGGCAAAATAAAAGGTCTATTCTTCTACTTGTTTTATTTTTATCTTGTTTACCACTAGAGGGTGTGCTTGTATTATTGTGGGTCTCAAGGCTGGACAAAATACAACCTGTGGGCACTGTTGAAATTGTGGCTAAAATATGTTATCTTCATGATTTATCTTGATCTCAGGAAGTTCAACCACATATGTGAGCAGACCCGCTTCAAGAGCTGAGTGAACAAAGCTGCTGTTCAACTCACAGCACAACGGAGACACATCTCATCTGGTAGCATTCTGCCTGCTGAAGCTGGCCCTGTTATGCACACAAAAATATTAATTCAAAAAAAAAAATTCCATTCAGATTGGACTATGTGAAGTACCTTTATGCACATTACAGTTTAGGTATGGGGGGTTGAGATTTTGATTTTATATTTTGTCTGGCTGCTGCATTTTTTAGGGTCTCCTGGCAGACCAGACAACCGCTTTGCTTAGATTAGCAGCCAAATGTGCGTTGTATCCTCTCATCCTTATGTAGACCTGCTGATTTGTGTATAGTTTGTGATCAAATTTACTGTCATACGAAGTTCCTGTCTTAGAATTAAGAGCTTCCCCTGTGTGCACTCATTGAAACGATGACGTGAAATACAGATTTTAGGCATTTTCTGAGAGTATAGCTCCCATGTATATTACATATTATTGAAGTCGCCAAAGTGATGCTCTTGAGTTGCATTTTGGCAAGACACCAAGTGCCACGGGCAGCGATTACTAGGCATGAGTGCGTAGCTGCATACGGACAGGACTTGATTCCCATACACAAGGTTGCCATGTAATAAAGGCTAAGCCGCAAGCAGCCAGTCGTCGCGCATCAAGCTGAGGCTGATGTTAGACTGAAGTTGATTACTTTTACAGTGCTGTTTTTCGCTAAACAAATTAACCAGAACAATCAGTGCAAACCATGGTTTTTCGAAATGGAAATCTGTTCCGTTTACCTGATGCAGTTTATTCTCCACTTTGCTCATTATGCAAATTATTTTCATTCGAGGCTCTTTGTTTTATAATGAGAACACGGTTAGTGAGTGGGAAGGATTGGGATAGTTCCAAATGTTATCTTGTTTCTCAGGTTTATGACGCTGCTGTAGAAGTTCAGTGTGTACAGTATATAGAGCCGTGTATGTTTATGACACGTTAGAAAACTCTGTATACTCATCACCTGGGAGGCAATGGGATGTGCCTCCACATTATGTCAAAAATTCCTTATCATAATACAATGTTTCTGAAAACAGTTTACTTGTTACCGCTCTGTTGTTGTTCTTGTCAGAGATAAGTGACTCAAGAGGCCTTAACTGTTAAAAGAAATGAGTCAAATTGACACCCCCCCCCCAATACACACACACTTGTTGGTGTGTGAACTTTAGGTGAATATGAAGAAAAGTGAGAAGAAACTGTTAAAACAGTCTTGCTGGCATCCAGTGTGTGTCTAGACTCTTAAATCACATCTTTGTATTAGTTCACTTGATGTATAGGAAAATAAGATTTGCTGTGTTTAAAATGACTTTTTTAGAAGATTTGCACAAAATTCCTCCATTCATGCAACAACCTTTATTTCATTAACTGTTAAGTTGTCATGATCCCTAAAACATGTATGTTTCCATGTTCAAGGTATGTATTTTTATAGCACCTGTGAATTGGGCAGTCATTAGAAGGTGCTTGATTCATTTTCATCCAGACGTACCGGAAAATTGTTGTGACTTGAAGCATGGATAGTCTGTGGTGTTTGCAGTCCTGCTTGTCTGTATTTTTTATTTTATTTTTTTGGACAACATTAACAGCCCTGATCTTGTGTGTGAATTTGTTTTGAATGCGCATTTTCCTTCCTTTGTCACAGAATTTAGTCAAGGCGTAAAGATTGTTGTTTTGTTTATTTTACCCCCCCTAGTCATGGTGTATGGTCCATTCAAGCATTCCACAGCAGCTCAGCTCAGACCCTCTGCACCAGTCCAGTCGATCTCCTGACAGAAGGGCTGAGTTTTAATTATTCCCCACCGGAGATCTGGGCACTCTAAGCCAACAACAGTACCAAGCCGCTCCAATCAGGAATTGGTATTAAAGAGGCTTTGGAGTACTACTTTGCGTTTGCCACAAGACGGGAGCTATATTGTAAAGTAGTGAACATGTTTACTCACTTTGTCGAAAGTTTTTGACCACGCTGGATGGAAGAAGCAATGCTCACTGTAACTCATAGCAGTTCCCAGGAATGACTCGGATGATGACTCAGAAGATGCCCTCACTCAGCCAAGTTTTGAATCAAATCGATATGCGTACCCTTGGTCCATCACGTGCCATGAAGCCCCCAATTAGATGCTAGTGGAATACAAGCTTCATTCCCATTTAGAATCATTCCCTTGTGTTGTACTGTGTTTTGGGGGGCAAATCTACAATTGTTTTTGAGATGGTTCTGATTTGTGGTTTTAACACAGCATTAAAAAAATAAAAAGCTTGACAATGCCTGACTTGCTTTTTGTCATTCATATTTTGCATGTTTTCAAAATTTGTGTCAAATACCAGTGTAATGTCATTTCATGTTTAATCATTATCTTCATTTGTTCATTCCCCATTATTAAAATTCTTGTTTTGTTGAAGGCCACCTGCAGAATGTGGCAATTAGCACATCCAAAACATGAGCAGACGATGGACTGCGATCTCACAAGTCTTCAATACACACTATCGCCACACATTAGGTACACTACATAAGAACGACAAACTTTATTTAAACTTCACATTAATTCATATGAACTCATTTTATAAATACTATTGTGATTGCTTTTTGTTTTTCTCTCAATTCATCTACTGATATATGTTAGTATATATTTTACAGTGTTTTCATTTCCCTTTTATAATCCAGTTAAAGTATACAATACACTGTATGTTTGCAAGCAATAAATGTATGACCTATACTTTGGGGAACCCAGTATGGTGTGGGGGCAGGGGAGTGATGGCTAGAGGATATGACAATTTTTTCACATAATACACACTTGAATGAGTAATCAAAATGTCATGGTTGGAGGACAATAATTCACCAAAATGCATCAAACTAATACACAAATCTGACTTTGAAAAAAGTGCTCCTAAAAGTTTTTTTTTCAACCGCAGCAATTAGGACCTCAGCATATATTGAGCAGCAACCAGAAGAATAATACATTCCAGAAAGTAGCAATCATTTTTCAAAAGTTGATTTCTCCCGTTAAAGTAGGTTATACATAAAAAAACAACGAGCACTAACGATGGTTCAGGAATGCTTTACTGGCCCACCAGTCTATTCAGCAAGCATCTTGCTGGTCACATGTGGTTGGTTACACTGCTCAACACTGGAGGCTGGCTGTGTGGCAACTGGCAGTCATTGATGGCGGCGGGTTTATTGGAAGGGACTGGACAACCCCCGCCTGACACCTGGCTCCCGAATGGCCGCCACTCCAGTCTGACCTTTTGATTCTGAGGGCTGAGGCTGGAAGTCATACCGGCAGGTCTTTTGCTGTCAAATATTCCCCGAACCAGTCCATTCTGGATGACGGTCCCAGTGGTTTGGCCCAGGTGTTCAGCTGAGACCAGAGGCTGCCGGTCCTCTTCCTCAGAGATAGCAAACACAGGTACATTCAAGTGATCGCCCTCACCTGGGAAATCACATCTTTTTGTTGCCTGGTGACTCTCAATGTCAGCCTGGATAGCGGAAGAAGAAGCAGAGTTGGGCTCTGCTTGGGAGCTCTGCGTGTGATTGAGACCGGTGGTCTTGGTAGGCACCGCCGTCCCAGAGAGCAGACCAAAGCAAGGCCCCGCGAAGCGGGAGCGCCGCAGGTTGCTTGCCGAGTTCAGACGCCGCTGCCTCTGGGCGGCCTGAGCAAGTGGATAGGAAGCATTACTGATGGAAGAGTCGGAGATGGTGCTCGTGTCGGTCTTGGCCGCCAGGTGAACATCTGAGAAAACCTTCCTGTTATCAGATCCCAAACCGGGAGGTGCCTGCAATGACAAAGGATAATTAGTCTTCAACAATAGACGATTTTCACCAAGGACATTTTGATTTACATAAACAGTTCAGAAGGTAAACATTAGCATTGGCAAAGGCGTGTGAAACGTACCAAAATAATTTATCACCCTTTTGGGTAAAAACCTCAGTGGCTAAGTAACTCATAGGCGGGGCTACACCTGCCATCAACTGGAATAGCCGGAAATGATCCCAAAACACGCCTTTTCTAAAAGATTCTTGTGAAAAGCTCAACTAAGAGGACCAAATTCAAGATGTTGCCCTCATTGCGCATTGATTATACTGTCATACTGATCGAATGCCACATACTGTATTTGATAACCACCTGGCCTACACACCATGAAAGTGAGAGCCTAAACTACATCAGTCTTAACCCATTTAATCCCAAATTTTTCCCAGACATTTAAAAGTCAAAATCAGGTGTCATTGGTAGCCCTTTTAAGTAATCAGTAATACAAATTTTTAGAGCCCTGTAAATTAAATCGTTGTCCTTCACAAATGTGACCGGTGGGATTAAATGGGTTAACCATACCAAACAGCCAGGGGCGGAGCTATGTGGGGGCTGGGGGAGGGGCGGTGGTCATCAGGGCACCACTTGTCAATCTATGGTCACCCCTACATCTCGGGAAAGAGTTTGATAGCTGTGACTTTTCTGCCACTTTCACATGGATGCATTGCTCTTCGAACCCTTGATACTCTGCCAAGTTATTAATAGCAAATGCATTTTTTTTTATAATGTATACAATGCAAACTGTAAAAGAATCTGTCTTCAGTAAGGAAGACTTAGGGAAAAAAAACAACAAATGGGTTAAGAACAACCCAATATGGGTAAAAATAAATAAATAAAAGAGCCAAATCACAACTTTCCGCATCGTTTTGTACAAACCAACCAATATTTGGGGGGTGTTTTGTACAAAACGACCCAACTGTTTGGTCATATCAAGCCAAGTATTGGTTTGTCCGCTCATGACCCAAAAATGATAAGTGCAAGCGTGCATGACCACGCGCTGGGTCACCCTGGCCACCCCAAAACTTTGTGGCTGCATCACAGCAAACAGCAACCATGAACAGTTTGTCCAAATGACATCTGATAAATAGTGTGGACCACTTGAATGATTTAACAGAGATTCCCGCCACTGCCTATGAACTCAGGCCCATTTTGTGTACTGACAAAGTCTGTATCAATCTTGAATGTCAAACGTGATCCTGTATGTGAAAACACAGCAATGGCTCTGGTACTGACGCTGTCTATTAGCTTGGTGAAGGGACTGGTCGAGTTCCAGCTGCACCATTTCTTATGGAGCTGCGGCAGTGGAGGGAGGAATTCCTGGAAGGTGCGTACGCTCCATGCTCTGGGTCTGGCACAGCTGCCACTTCCATCAATGGTGGGACCAGAAGTTGAGGTGGTAGCGTCAGGCGGGAGCCAGTCGCCAACAGGACCGGGACCGGTGTCACTGTGCCTCAGGAACCGCTCCCTTTGCTAAAACAACAACACGTCAAGTGAGCCATGTATGCACAATGCAGATGAGAATGTTGTGCAAGGAGCAAGTGATTCTGGATTTGTGATAAACTGAAAATATGTCAATACCAAGAATAATACAAAAAAGTTTCAAAAATAGAAAGAAAAAAAAATCAGGTCTCCTGTTCACTCGAAAAGTATAATGAAAGCCAAATGAACTCAAAAAGTCCTACTTGCAAATGCACTGACAAAAGCTGGAACCACAGTGGCACGCTAGAGGACTCTACTGTATGTATCATTCGACACTGCAATTTCATACACGGTATGTAGATGTGTATATTTCAGCAAAAGTTTAAAAATATATATATTATTCAGGGTACCAAATAAGATTTGATTTTTTTTCTCTTTTTTTTGTAAAAAGAGAAGTCAAACCTATCAGTTGAAACAAGAGCATGTCAACAAGCAATTGAAGTATTCACTTGCATGCGCACAGTAAAGTAGAGCAGGAGAAGCTGATGTTAGCTTGCGTGATAAGAGTTGTCATTTCTAGCCATCCTTAAACGTCATTACGACGTGAAAATGTGCGATCAACATGCAGCGGTCTGCTCTACAATGCCATTTGGTGTTGACTTAGCAGGCTTGGAACCCTGGCTGAGCCGGTACGTCAAAACTGTACTTCCTGAGTACCTGGTTTCACCAATGGAAAAATGTCACCAGTGAATAGACCTACACAGTTTGTTAGGGTCTTTTTTTTATGTTCAAGGTGGAACTTGTAAGCAGCATAACAAGGCAAAACAACAGAGGGGTGACAAACTAATTATGATTGAGATACCCACTGGACGCAAATAGCGCAAATATTGGAGGCGGCATTATGGTCAAGCACTCAACTGCAGACACAATGGTCAATGGCCGGCACTGTGCAAGAGCCTTGTTATCGAAGCGAGCACGCATCTCTGGTACCAAGGCTGGACATGAAAATCAGAAAGCAGTGACTGGATTGATCTTATTTAGCAATTGCCAATGTATACATCAGTGAACTGACCGACTTCCTCCT
This sequence comes from Hippocampus comes, assembly GCF_001891065.2. Classification (NCBI taxonomy): domain Eukaryota; kingdom Metazoa; phylum Chordata; class Actinopteri; order Syngnathiformes; family Syngnathidae; genus Hippocampus; species Hippocampus comes. Next base: position 2,892,578 of record NW_017805783.1, on the reverse strand, counting down.
TACACCTTCACTTCTCCCCACAGACTGCTTTCAATTTGGCAATTTATTTTAGAATGCAGTGGTACGATTAAAAAGTAGGTATAGACCCAGATCAATCAGAGTGAACTATTTATAAAATGACTCTATGCCATTACAGTGAAATGAAAAACAACACCCAAATAAACAAACACAGACTCCATAATCTTACAATCCAGTTTACCATTGAAATGACTTTGAAAGCTATTAATTGTTGCGGAACTGTCTATTCATTTCAACTTGATTTCGAAAGGTTAATTATGATTGACAGGCTGGACATGTGCATGCTCCATTATCCTTCCTGATCGGTCAGCTGCTATTATTCCGGGGAGGGCTAAGGTTTTAGGGGTTGCACCCATCAGTGGGAGAACAAGTCTCAAATAATCCTTCCCACAGAGTCACTAACAGCTAGCTTTGTCTAGACAAGAATTAGCTGGGGGTTTAAATAAAATGTTCCTCTGGTCCCCAAAGCACCCCGAACACAATGAGGACTTTGAGGTTTGATACGCAAGGTGACGAATGAGCCTCAGAACAGAATGCTGTGAGACATACCGGAGAATGGGAGGCAAAGGGGTAAGAGATGGAAGATCTCTGTTGAATTCAGAGTAACGGGTGCATTGCTGTATGTTGCTAAAATGCAACATCCTTTTTCAAGAAAAAAACAAACAAACAAAAAAAAAACAACATGGTTTCCTACATTAGAGCTTGGGTTGATGAACAGGACAGATCCCCAGTCAAGAAAGATCTTTTGGCCACCACGTTGCCACCGTCAACCAAAGCAACATGTATTGTATTATATTATATACAGGGGCGTCTGCATGGAGGACACACACAGGCAGACCACACACTGTGCACCAAAGCATGCATGCGATACACACACACACACACACACACACACACACACACACACACACACACACACACACACACACACAAACACATGCACGCACAATTGGCACAAGGAATCTGGCTCTGCCGATAATACTCCATTAGCCCAGGCTACAGAAAAGCTTGCCAGTCCTTCAAAAAAGCTGCCAGAACAGTTTATGCCAATGCCTATTCCAGGAGAAAACAAAAGCAAGCGGGGAAGAAAATGCTTGCTCAAAACACTTTTTTTGCCTGACCATTTAATGACAGTGAGTTGTTTGGGTTTGTTTGTTTTTAACGGGTTTAGGCGCATGTGAGCAAGTACCATTGTGTGAGTCTCAATACAAGCAATGGGTCAATACAGAGCCATGAAGACCGTTTCGCCACTATGGTTTGCTCTCAACGTTACATTGAACGATATGCCTTTAATACAAAGGGAATCGCAATGCTCAGTTGGCAAGTGATGTGGACTGCATTTATCCGTTTTGTTGTTGTTGGGACTCAACACATTGCAGTGTCGTCACTTGCGATATTTCTCTATGTATATCTACAGTGGTGTACCATATGGTTAGCATATCTGGCTCAGAGTCAAAGGTTCCGGATTCGAATCTCCGTTCAGAGCTTTCTGTGTGCAACTGCATGTTTTTCTACTTTTAATTGTTGTTTTGCATGTTTTAAATACTTTTTTTTTTAATGGTCCATAGGTGTGGATATCTGTTTCAATGGGATTTTGTCTGTATATACCCTTTAATTGACTGGAAACTAGTCCAGTGTACATCCTGCCTCTGGACCAAGGTGAGTTTGATCCCCCTTACCGCAACCCTTAACAGTACCGGCCGTATTAAATGGATGGATATTCATTTCATCTGAGATACGTAATTGAAAGCCTCGGCTGGAAATAACCAATCAATCAATGAATTTGTTGAGAATTTAGATGCTCTGGCATACATAGCTGTCTTGCAAGAAGGATGGCCTTTTTGGGCTCGGGGCTGACGATATGATGAACACCTCATCTGGACCAAAATCAAGCTCTGCCAAACCATTGGAGGAAAGGTCCAATTCCATATTCTGGGACGTGTCACCACCAGCACTCACTGAGGAAAGAGGTTAAAAAAAAAAAAAAAAAAAACAGTAAACATGTAATCCAGCATGTACTAAGAAAGCATTCTCTCGGTACAGGAAGGCGCACTTTAGATTTTTTTTTTCATCCCTTTCAAAACCTTTTCAACTTACTTTCAATCGAATACACTACAAAAACAAGATATTTAATGTTCAAATTGATGCTTTTTTTTGGTTGCAATAATTCACACATTCATTCAATTTGATGCCTGCAACATGTTGCCAAAGAGATGAGACAAGGGCAAGATGAACACTGTTACATCACCTTTCCTTTTAACAATCAATAAGCATTTGGGAACGGAGCTCACTAATTGTTGGAGCTTTGTCGGTGGAATTTTTTGCCATTCTCGCCTGATGTGCAACTTCAGTTGCTCAACGGTGTTGGGCAGGTTTGAGCAACTAAAACGATGGAGGGGGGGCCACAATTTTTCATCACCACTACTGAAGGGCCATATAGTACCGCACACTTCCTAACGAGACTTATGACAAAAATTACATTGTTAATAAGGACAAAATGTGTGCATATGGAACAAGGGTTACGCCCCTAATTAGCTTTGAATAACTATGAGGCACCCCTCGCATAGACCAACAGTTCCCCCCTTGGACCAGTGAAGGTGATACTTGGTACGGTTCACGGGAGCCAATGATATTAATTAGGCGACCAACAGAAGCAAGGAGGACACAAAGACACTCTGTTTATATAAATGAAAAAAAAATATTGAACATATATACGTAAAAATTGAAATATTGTCCCACAAAAATGCAGCAAAAAAGTGTAACCAAAATTCCCTTGTATTACTTATTACCTTCAAAGTCCCCCCCCCCCCCCGGCCACACACACACACACACAAAACACCGGTGACACATGATTTTGTTTCAATTTACCAAATGTGTTTTTGAAGGTGCTGGAAATGTTTGAATAACTGTCTGGATCCCAAATTATTTCAAAAACCCAAATTTTATTTCATCCCCATTCAGGATACAGTATGAGGAAAGCCTTTAAATTTAATTGGGAAATGAAAGCTGAGGAATTCTTCCAAATGGAAAGATGAACGCACAGACTGAGAATTCAAGAACCACAATGTGAGACCAGAACCTCTGGAAAGACCTGAACGGGATTGTCTGATTAGTAGCTGCTGTAATTGGCCATCTTCTGGAGAAAATAAAAACTACGTTTGACTGCATGTTGTCTTTGACTATCTTATAACTAAGCAACATACTTACATGCTTTGAACGTTTTTGTTTATAAAAAAAGCTTGCATGATATCTAATTAACACAAGACACACAGTAAGTACAATTACAGATAGACAGTGGTGAATAAAAGTTCACGTGAGACAAGAAAACAGGCAGGATCTGGCCTCACAAGACTGGTCCAGAGGTGCCCCCTAGTGGCCTGGCAGACTTCCGTTTCGTGTCGTGAACTTGCAACAGCGTTTTTTTTCTTACTTGCAGCATTTTTATTTTGCAGTTCTTCTATCTGTTTGTCTTTTTTTTTTTTTCCCCAGCAGCAGCATATTTGTGGTTGCAGCGTTCTGTTTGTCGCAGGGCGTTTGCAGCGCGTTTGCAGCGCGTTTGCACGTCGGCCACAGCAGTGCCCGGATCGTTGACTGATGATCAATGACGAACCATAGTGTAGCGTCTTTTATGGCTCAGAATAGCTCAAAATTGCCCTGGAATTTCTTCAGTGTCCTCCATCCATTCATCCATTCTCTTTCGCGCTTGCCCTCATTAGGGTCGCTGTAGAGCCAATTCCCAGCTGACTTTTGAGCGACAGGCAGAGTGCACCCATGGACACATACAAAACAACCACCACCATTCATAGTCAGACGGACACCCATGGACAATTTAGTCTTCAGTTAACATGCATGCTTAACATCCATGATTTTGGAATGTGCGAGCCTTAAGTCTGAAGCTGTTGTGTCTTCTCACCTGTGTGCGGTGGGCTGTACTTGTTGTTTTCCTGATCCCTGATAACCTCCTGGTTGGTCTGACTCTCAGCCATCGGTTGGAGCTCACTTACCTCCACCCTCATGTTCTGAACTGCCTCTGGCACCTACAGCACAACACGACAAGTCAAGTTTAAACCCCAAACCAGACAGCGGCAATGCTTTCTTTTATGTGGCAAGTTGCTCAACACAACATATAATGACCCTTCTAGAGTACCTGTTTTGATTTTGAATATTCACTGAGTGTTTTACCGAGTGGGGGTATTACAAGTCTTGTCTGACCCCCCCCCCCCGACCCCCCAGTTTTCTTTTTCTGACATATTCAGTATTGTTGTAGTTAAGTTCAACAGACCCTGTTAAAGCAAGGAAGCAACAGAAAACAGTGTAGTGGTGTATTTGTACCTCAGGGCTGGTGGATGCGCAGGAGCTCTCTCTTTTCAGACACAGTTTGGGTCTGTAAAATAAATAAATCAATACATTTCTCATGTGTATTTGGGTGTTTCCATGGGGAATATGGGAAAATGAGATTCCCTACACCACTTTTTGTTGTTGTTATAGTGTTAACAGCAAATACAGTATGTCTAACATATTACATTTCCAGTCGGTGACAACTATGGCAACCACTAGCTTGATGTGCTGTTTTCGATAACACTGTCAACAGAGCTGTTCATCTATTCACCCATTTTCAGTTATCTTTCCATCCCTTTCTTAACTCCAAATGAGCCAATGAAGCATGCTGAAATATTTGAACAAGAACCCACTTATTAAAAATTGCTCTTACAGCTGACTGAGCCCATTACCAAACACCGGCCAACTGACGGGAATGCATGCTGTGACTCTCTCCCACCTTTGGCTGCTTTTTTTTTTTTAAAACCAGAGGGGACCCTGAGATGTAATCTCAGCACTGCTTTCCAGCATTCAAGACCTGGCCTCTCTCATCATGTTTTACTGATTTGTGGGAAGTCGTTCAAAATAATAAGGAGCACTTCAAGAGGAAAAAGCTGCCATTGAGGCTGCTCATGGGCTTAAAGTTTCATGATCATGCATTTCCTGGCTTTCAAATAACTCTGATTGTTACTGTTAATCGCGATTGCATTTTATTGGACATGTGCTTTCAATTTCCTCGTCATAAACAAAATTGGAGCCTGAGGAGTTACGTGACAGATTTAACACTATACCCTTGATGTACTCAAAACGGGTTCAAACCTGATTCTGCATGCAAACAAATGTGGAAACTGATTAGTTTTGCATGTTGCAGAAGGAGCATAATTTCTTAATTCCACATATCAGCAATGTAATTTATAGAATTTGACACAAATTGCAATAGCTAATTTTGTGTCTTCAAATAGCACATCTGCGATTGGCTGTTGACCAGTTCAAGGTGTACGCCGCCTCTCACCCAAAGTCAACTGGGATAAGCTCCAGCACCCCCCGCAACTGTTGTGAGGAAATGTGTTACGGAGAATCGATGGATAAAAAGTACATCTGAAACACAGGTGTTACCAATCACCAATGTATGGCAGGCAAAATGAGAGACAGTGGAGAAACTTTTCTGCTCGTTTAACCATTGTTGAAATGTCACCAAAAAAATCTGAGACCTATTGGCTGTTCAGGAATGCCGTTCTGAAGCTTCTGAATGATCTTTGGTGGAGGTCATCAACCTGCCGATTATTTCGAAGGGTTACCAGTTTGATACATTTCCTCAGGTTACCTGTAATTATGTTGTTATTCAAAATCAGTGACGTTCCTGAGAACTCATTAACATGACCAATTACATCGAGTCTGTGTAATTGGTCATGTTAATGAGTTCTCACGCAAGTTCAAGGGTGACTTAACTGAGTAGGGAAATAGATAAATATCAGTATGCAACACCTTATTTCTATCAATCTCTGCAAATGTTTACATTTTCAAATTATCACCTCTACAATGTTCCTAGGAAATCACAATCTTCCATCCCTGGCGAGCTATTTGTCAAACAAGCTCGTAGGCTATTGATGTGGTCCCTAGGAGCTAAACTGTGCCCGCGGCCAGCATGTTGGTGATCCCCAATCTATCGGCTGAGTCAGCCAGTCACAAGAAGGAGACATGCCATTGTCCCTTCCTTTCAACTTCACATTTCTGTGCATCTTGGTCATTTCAGCACACTGTGACAATTGGTACTGGCTTGTCTCAGAGCAGTTTGGCGGGTATGACGTCCCAGGTTTTACACGCACTCTCACGCAGCATCGGCGAAGTCAGCCATGCGCCAGCCACCAAGGACTAAATAAAAACAAGGCATTGGCTTTTATGCTGTTGATGTCTTCTCCATAATAATCTTATCAATTTACCAGTATCTTCTGTAATTCACTTATAGTTTTTGGGCCACTTCCAATTCCATCACTTCAAACTTAATTTAGCACTTGCAAATGCTCCATGGTGAAACCCATCAGAGCTGCAGAGAGCGCACAACTCTCTTTTAAATACTGAGGTCTCCACCTCCTTTTACACCTGTTGCCAACAGCCCGCGTCATCTGTTAGAGTAAGTGAACACGCGGTTTATCTCCCGCTATTTGGGATCTGATTAAATCAGACCCAAAGATGCAGACACAGTACAGGTTATTTTCAAGGTATTCCATCACTTCAAACTTAATTTAGCACTTGCAAAGCTGCTAAATTAGCTGACATAACTCTTTTCCTTCCTGGCTCTGGCTCAGGAGGCCGACACAGCCATCTTCTTCAAACAGATAGTATTACAAACCACTAAACTCCCAGAGTCTGTCTATTGTCTCCTGCGATGGACAAGCGAGTAAATTATACCCCTTGAATGTATGACAAAGCTACTGTCACCAAACTCAATGCACACAGTTTTTTTTTTTTTCTACTCGTTGTGCCTTTTTCACCCCATTTCCCCACCCATTCAGTTTCAGGCAGCCTCCGTTTTGTGTGCACGGACTGAGGCCAGGTGCTGTACTTTCAATGTCCCACTGACTATAGTGAGATTGATTTCCATCAAAGGAGCCGCACACTTGCTACCAAACCGAACTAATCATCAAAGGTCACCACATCATGAATTGGGTCTTAGAGCTGAGTTGACATGACAATTTCTTTGCCTGCGTATGTGCTCGGTTGAGAATTTACAATTTAGAACAGCGCATTTTCAATCATGGAAGAAAAAGATACAACTTAAAAACAAAAATACTGTACACGGAAACAAAGCGAGGAAATAAGTTGGAAATATGCACCGACGGTATTGATTACTCAACTGTACTGGTTGAACTAGAGCAGGGGTGCTCATTACGTCGATCGCGATCTACTGGTCCCAAGTCGATCGCGAGGGGTGTAGAGGAGAAAAAAAAAAACAAACAACCATTTGTGTGTCTTTGTGCATGTTAGTAATACAGTATATTTTTTGTGTTAATGTACACTGCACCCTAATCATCCTATCAGTCTCATTTTCACAAAAAAGTATTAAAAAAATAAAATAAAGCAGGTAAATCTTTAACCCACGGTTGTGACCTGCGTCACCGGAAGTTGTTAGCGCTCAGCAGTCTGCAATTGCAGCTTGTGATCAGAGCTGTTGCGCTATATCTTTTATCCTGATCATTATTCTCATTCAGAGTTTGTTTCGTGTACAATTCACCGAGGGCACGGACAAAGAATAGGAATCTCGAGGGCCGAGGGAAGCACTTTAAAATGGTACGTGTGAGCTACGATCATTAACAGGCTGCAAAAGTGCGTCGCATGCCTCCGTGTCAGGCTGTTGCTCACCATGGCGTGCGTGTGTACCAGTATGTGCGTGCGCGGTAACGGGTCGATCGCGGAAGGTTGGGCGCCCCTGAACTAAAGTGTTTACACCATTAATGTGAAGTGCTGCGAGAACGCTAGGAAGTTAAAGCATTTTATTTACGCCCATTTAAGATGTTTTTTGTTTTTTTTTTTAATTGTACCAAATCCATCTGCTGTCAAGCGATTAATCAGCGCGGTATTTTACTCTGAAATTTCAGTCGAACAAAATACAGATAATGTAGATGATGGTTATCTCTCCCAGTACAGCCATTCACCATCAAAGTACTGTATATACTTTGCATTTCTAAACAACTTAGTCATGACCTGGAAACAATATTTGTCTTCATTTAAATGTTTTTTTTATGTCTCCTTAATGTGCAAAAGACTGTTTTTACAGGTGTTAAATTAACCCGCTTTTAAATAAGAATTTGTAAAACTTTGTAGTTTTGGCCACAATTTTTCAAATCACCGCTGGTATCACCCCTGTAAACGATAAATATCGCATCACTTCTAATACTGAGGATGTGCACAGACATTTCATTTGGTGGCCATTTTGCCACTTGCTGTCGAATGAAAATGACATCACAGTTGCTCAGGGCTCAGGTAACGACCAATTATAGTTTACCCGTTTTCTGAGTTTGGTCATCGTGACGTTCGCAAGCTAAGCCGTGATTGATCGTTAGCTGGACTCTTCGGCACTGTGATGTCATTTTCAGTCGACAGCAAGGGGTAAAAATGGCATCTGCAAAAAATACTGGAATGGAGAAAGTCATCATACCACCCAAATTGCATTAGCAAATTAAAGTATAAATGTTGGTAGCAACTCACCAATAATGCACTCTAAGTAATAATATAAACCTTATAAACATGGGTGTAGTAGCATCTTAATGGCCATATAAGAGAATGGACATGGATGGAATTTTATAGGAGAAAAAAACCATGCAGAAATTGACAAATATACATACACTGGTAGCAACGCATTGATCATGCACCTTAAGCATTAATATCAGCCTTACAAACATACATACTGTCCATGCAGAAGTGACAAGCAGAAACACATTAACATCCCATAATGCCATGTGCCATTCCAAATATACACAGAGTATTACAATTCGTTACTGGGAGGCAGTGTTTGGGCATATTTGGACTGCTGTGTCAATCGGAAGTGCATGTAAGAGGGGAGGTGTGTAATATGTCTCAGTTTGAAGTGGAAGTTTCAAATGTGAACTTATTACTTATTATATTACTGATATAATGGGCTTCACTAGACAAAAAAAAAGGCAAGGGGTTTATGTAGGAATCACGTGTTCTAAATGTGCTTCCATACAGAAGGTAAGTTTACAGAAATTACCTGAATATGACGCAGAGAACAGTGGTGAGTATCAAAGCGAAGAAGGCAGCTCCACTCACAGCAGCCAGTACAGAGTCTACATTGGCAGACGTAGAAACAAAGCTTCTCCGTTCGCCACCTGACTTGGTCAGATTGTTGTAGTGGAAGAGAAGGGCAAAGCCCCGGCCCCAATGCGTGGTCGTGATGAGCTCCATGATTACCTCCACCATCTCCTGACGAGAGCCAAACACCAACTGGCTGCTCGGAGGTCGGTTTGATCCACAGAACCTTGAGGAAAAGGTGATGAGATCTGAGATATAGAGAACATCATGGGGACAGGCGTCAAGCCCCGACTGCTGCGTTTCAGGGCTCACAGGTGTAGAGTCAGTTTCAGCGGATTGCGGCAAAGCAACTGCGGTTGCCATAGTCACGCTTGGGATGGAACTAGAGTTGATGTCGATGCCAAGATGGGAAGAGAAGGCCGTGTTGAGAGCTTTATCTGAATTTAACATGGCTCCAGGAAGGAGAAGAGAAGCGGTCGATGGCGATGTACGGCCAGAGGAACGAGCGATGGATCTTTTGGCTGAGTTTGAGACTTTTGCTGACTGTTGGTGTACCACCTCCGGCTCCACCTCACTGTCTTGAGAGGACCGCTGAATCTTTGGGGCATCCCTCTGATCGATCTGATCAATATTTTCTGATGAAGGCTCATCCGCTGAAAAACTGTTGGGGGCGTAAGTCAACTCGTCTTCTCCATCATCCTCATCATAACTGGAAATCACCGAGAACTGCGCGGAAGACTCATGGCTTTCAAACACATCAAAGTCAAATATCTCAAGGATAAGTTGATAATCCACAGGTACAAAGAACTGCCAAACACAGTGGGTCCCAGAAGAGTAGTTGTAAGGGAAGCCAGGAGAGAGTATCAGTCCTTGTGCATCCACCACATCCACCTTGGCACCACAGTCAAAGTATACCTGCAAAATAAATGATGAGAATCAAAACTCTTCTCTAATGTTGGCTAGTTCTGAGGTGCCTAAAGGTACATTAAGCAATAACAACATTTGAAGTAATGTGGCGAATATTGTGCAAACTAAAACTCAACCTTTAGGTTGAAACATGCCAATACTCGTTTTTTTAATGGTAGCTCTTTCGCTAATCTCTAGCTGTATTGCAAGCCATTTTCTCTCGCTACATTAATGAAGTGCATATGATAATAAAGGTAACATCTCAAATCACTTGTTTAAGTCCTGGAGATTTGATTATTAATGTATACAAACAAAGGTCTTTCATCATGTTTTTCCAATATTAGCCACAGTTTTATGAAGTGTAAATATATATATATATATATATATATATATATACATATATATTCATTTTCAGATCCGCTTAATCCTCACAGGGGTCGCGGGGGGTGCTGGAGCCTATCCCAGCTGTCTTTGGGAAGTAGGCGGGGGACACCCTGAACCGGTTGCCAGCCAATCGCAGGGCACACAAAGACGAACAACCATCCGTGCTCACACTCACACATAGGGACAATTTTGAGTGTTCAATCAGCCTGCCATGCATGTTTTTGGAACGTGGGTTGGAAACCGGAGTACCCGGAGAAAACCCACGCAGGCCCGGGGGAGAACATGCAAACTCCACACAGGGACTCTGATTTGAATAATACCCTTGATTGAAGTCTAATAGTTTCCAAATATAAAGCAGCTTGGAATTGAACTATTCAACTGTTGTTTTGCCTTTATATTAAGTGTTTTGCTCATGTGGGTTGCTTGGGTGACCCTAGGGAGGGTCTTTTTTTGAGCATGCTGGCTGTAATTCTTCACAGGTGGTTGGGGCTGGAGGGGGACCTGGGGCCTAAGCAGAGGCAGATGTGTGGCTGGGCCAAGGGGAAAAAAAGAAACATCAGACCTTTGTAGGAGACCTTGTGTTTATGAGTTCTTGTGTTAGCCTCACTTTCGGTCCGTGGGAATGACCCAGATTGCCAAAGCCAAACCCAATACCAGAAGGTAAAAAAACAACGTGCAATTTATACTGGGTTTAAGGCATATTAGACCAATTTGAGAACCTGATTTGCATTGGGGTGTGAGAAAGAGGGCAATGGGAACACACATGAATCTCAAGTTATGAATCGAGTTTGGCAAATTCAGTCATTCTTTCACAATTAATTCAAGACTATGTCAAAAAGCTAGGAATATGAACACACACCAAAATTGCAAATAGACTTGATTGAAGTGACTGCAAAGGGGACTATTTGCATACAGATTAAACACAAATCATAAATAGTTCCTAGTTTTTATTTATTCGTATTCCGATTTAAAATTATTTCACCCCAGCTGATGCCATGAGAAGCTTCTCATTGTCATTTTTCAATTGGCCAGGAAGTATAAAGATTGAACTCTGTAGAAGTAGAAGTCTTTGGAGTATTTTTTTAATTGCCCTGCTATGATGTTTACGAGTAGGCTTGGGCATGCACTACCAAAAACAGCCACAAAAATCCCACCAATATCAGGATTAAAAAAAAAAAATGAAATAACTAAATCACTGCGTCAAAATGAGGCAAAACACCCTCTCAGTTTGAAGAATTTCAGCTTTCAAAAAAAAAAAAAAACTAAGGTTTGATCTGATAGCTGTGGTCAGTTTTTTTGGAAAATGGCTCTGAAGTTGGGCGAAGATTTGTTACTTCCATTTTTGAGCCTCAATATCGGTAAAACTAATCATCCAAGACAAATCTTACTTTGGGGTATAAATATACCCCAAAGTGATTCCAGAGATAGAGACAGAAATAAAATAAGTATTTTATCTCGAAAACTGGTAGCACAGCCACTTTTCAAATTTGCCATTTAATTTTGACAAGCCAAATTTTGGGGAAAAAAAAAATGACACGGGATAATGCTGAAAAATGTAAACAGACACTGTGTCTTTGACACTGTTCAGCAGGATTGACTCCATGATTGCCTTCCACCAGGCCCCATTTCTTATACGTAACTCACTGTGACATCATTCAGTTTGTGTTGTTCCTTTGCGGGAGTTTTCCCTTCGGTGTGCCACGCTTTGGCTTTGGCAGTACAGTACTTTGCGGGAGACGACTTGTTGCTAATTGATGCTGCAAACCTAAATCACTCCAAATGCCTGACAGAATGATACCTCTGGTGAACTTGCTGTATATACACAAAAAAGCGACAACACGAGGCATACAGTTAATCACTCCTATGTCACGGTTCATCTTTCACGGATTTTTTTTTCCATGCATTTTTTTTTTACAGTACATTGTGTTCTGCATCCTGATTGGCGAAGGGACTGCCATTTCTCCATGACAAAACCCACAATGTTGACGATACATTCTGTCCAGTATTACTAAACACTGTCAGTTGTTTGTCAGAAAACATTTAGTTTTTTTTTTGTTTTGTTCATTCAATACAGTACTGTATTGTATAAGTCATATTTGTAAAAAAATAAAATAAATAATATTAGACGACTACTTCACGGGTTTCATTAATCACAGGTTCTTTTTGGAATGTATCCCCCACGATAAACGAGCGATTACTGTACTTACATAATTTAATGAGAGCTGAGATGCAAAAAAACAGGTCCTCGATGATCAGACAAAGCAGGGTTTACAGACCGCTTCTGATAATTTAAAACATTGGATTATACAGTGGAAGTTGCTAACCCTCGTCCAAGGAATACTCTGGGATTGTGTGCGAATGCTCAGACACAAGGAAAATTAGAGGGAACATCGGTCCCGGGTGAAGCGGGGGAGAGTGAGTCAGAGTGGACTGTGTTTCACGCCTCTATTGTTGACGCTGTGGATCAGAGCTGTGGCCCGAAACATGGTCACTGCATCATTTGCATGTCGTGGCAGTAATCTCTGAACTCGTTGGGGGACTGAAGAAGTAGTACTTTTTGGCCTCATGCAATTTCAGAGCCAGCTGTTAGCTACTGGCTAGCCAAGCAGAATGCAGCTTTGGCGTTCACTGAGGCAAAGAAATAAAATAAAATAAAATACAATTTCAGCCATTTGAAGAGTTTGTTGAGACATTGGGAAACAACCTCTGGACAGCTTCAAGGAACTTCACCATTTGATGTCTCCGGATGGGGAAGCAGTGTATCATTGCCACAGTATATACCGGAGATGGGGTGCTGCTGATCTTGACTTGTGCACCGATGGGAAGAATACTGTGAAGAGCACCTCAATTCGACAGACATATTTTTCTTGGAGAAAGCAGAGTCTGCGGACTCTTCGGGATGCCTTTGTGAAGTTGGAGAAAAAGGTTGACCATATCCCTTGTATCATTCTGTGGAGGGTGCTTTGGGAGTACGGTGTTTCAAAAACCCTGATAAGGGCTGTTTGGTCCCTGTATGATCGACTGTCCATGTCAGAGTTTTTGCCAACATTGAGTTGGATTCGTTTCCAATGAGGGTTGGAGTCTGCCAAGGCTGCCCTTTGTCAACCATTATGTTAATAACCTTTTCATTTCTAGGTGCAGCCGAGGCTTGGAAGGGGCCTGATTTGGTTGCCTCAGAATTGGGTCTCTGCTTTTAGCAGATGATGTTGCGATCTCCAACTCTCACTAGAGCAGTATGCACCCAAGTGTGATGCTGTTGGGATGAAAATCAGCACCTTCAAAACCCTAGACTGTGGTCCTCAGTCAGAAAAGCATGTAGGGTGTCTCTGGGTCAGAGAGGAGATCCTGCCTAGAGTAAAGGAGGGGTCTTTACTTACCTGCTCTCACTTGTTTATGAGTGAGAGCAGGATGGATCAGGAGATTGAAAGGCGGATCAGTGCAGCAACTGCTTTGATGCGGACTCTGTATTGGTTTGTCGTGGTGAAAAAGGAACTGAGCTGAAAGGTGAATCTCTCGATTTACCGGTCGATCTAAGTTCCTACTCTCAACTATCGACACGAGCTGTGCGTTGTGACCGAAAGAAAATATCTCATATACAGCAGCCGAGTCTGGGAGCTGCTGCTTCTCCACGTTGAACGAAGCTAGATGGTTAGCATGCCTCATGGACGCTTCCCTGTTGAGACTATGTCCCCTGGCTTGCCTAGGAACGTTGTGGGGTCGCCCCGAAGAGTTGTACAAAGTGGCTGGGCAAAGGGAAGTCTGGGCTACGCTGCTAAAAATGCTGCCCTTGCAACCCATCCATCCATCCTCTTACCCTCACAAAAGGTCACAGGTGTGCTGGAGCCTATCCTAACCTTATTCGGGCAGTAGGCGGGGTACACCCTGAACTGATTGCCAGCCAATCGTAGGGCTGACATAGTCAAACAACCATTTGCACTCACAATCACACCTAGGGACAATTTGGAGTGTTCCATTATCCTGCCATGCATGTTTTTGGAATGTGGGAGGAAATCGGAGTACCCGGAAAAAAAACCCCACGAAGGCACGGGGAGAACATGCAAACTCCACACAGAAAGGCTGGAGCTGGAATCAAACCCTCTACATCTGGACTAGATTCACACAGAAAAGCATCATGTTCATTGGAAAAAAATGAAACCAACGATTATGATAACCAACCAATTTGAGAATGATGGGAAAAGAAAAGTGTGAAGAAGGAAATAAGCAGTTCATGACCCAAAGCATACCATATTCCTAGCCTAGTTGAGGCAATGTTATGGAAAGTGAGATGTAAATGGAACTGGCTCACTGACTTTCATGAATACGACATGCAGCTGACAGAAGTAACAAGATAAATTGTGAGGTGCGTAGCGGACTCTCCTCTCATATTCAGTCAAATGCTACAAAAGTGATAGGGCACGTCACAGTGATAATGAATAAATAAAACAAACAAATGCTTGTCAACTACAAATACAAATGACATATTTGAATAAAATGTTTTATAACAATGCTGAAGGTTCATATGGGGAAAATGTGGCAATAATATCAACTTCCTCCCCTAATTGAAGGTTTTCTCAGTGAATAACTTGAGTAATTGACATTTGGAGGCAATTGCATTAGAGCATGACATGCCGCACTTGCATCGCCCACTCACTAGCAGTCCAACTTGTAGCCGGGTAACTGAATAACTGAGACTGAGTAGAACCCAGAATGTGAGGATGAGGTGAAGGGGGGTACATTTCGTCACTGAGCTTTCAACTCACTATGAAGTGGACAGTGACAAGTGGGAAATTATAATCAATATTTAAAGCCTGAAGGCAGGGCTCCAGATTAACTGAAATTTTAAGGGTCCATAGTTTAGGGGGAAAAAATCGACTTAATTAAAAATTTGAAGTCTTAAATTTCAGGGGCAAAATTCCATTTTGGGGCGGTCTGCATCCCTGCTTTAAAGTTGAACTTTCAGCAAAAATGACAAGTTTGTTTGGACAGACATGAGAAAGATGTACTTTTGTGTGGGAGCAAGCCATTTCCCTCCCTGAATGTGTTACCTCATTTGTGACATTTATACTCTGGGCAACAATTCGTATGTATTTTTAAATCTAAGTTACACTGACTTTGATTCAGAATTTCCATTGTTATTGCATTGGTAACGATGTTTTTTTAGCCATGCCCAAAAAGCCAGTTGCATTGAACTATAAGCCGATTTGGGGCTTGCAGTCTCTATAGCAAGGTTGCGCAATGAGGTGAAGCCTTTCACAGTATGTTAGGAGGAGGAGTATAGTGGGTCAATTCTAAAGCAGAACTACAAATCTCGGGTTATTTATTAGAAATATCTTTTAGTTCTCATTCTTGGCATATGTTGCTCAATAAGTGTAGCTTTAAAAATGCAAATAAGTGTTAAAGTGAAGCGAATGTATTGTCTCCCCCACCGTGATAGAGCTGCTGGGAGGTCCCCTGCATGGGGATGGTGCATGGTAGACTACACACGAAGGGGCCCCAGAGTGCCACAGTGTCCATTAGAAATGGGACATTCTTATAATGCCAAACATCTTAGTTCTGTTACATCACAGGCCGCTGCACTGGCGGGCCGCTAATTATTCAAAGAAGCCTTTTCTCATGGCACAACAATGGGCCGCAGTGCCATTTTGGTGAGCGATAATATTTTAATGAAGTGATGCAAATCAGTCGAAGGCAAGCTGAAAGTTTACAAAAGAATACGACAGGTCATCGCGCCCCAGGAGTGTCAATGATGGGCTCCTCTGGCGAGAAGCGGATCGACCGAAAACAATTATCTGAAATGATTTGGATTGTAAAGTGAAACTTCAGACGAGGCGCTGTTGTGCAGGACTTGACAAGTGGTATTGTTTTTACATTTTCATTTTACATCATTACCTGTAGAAAGCAGGAGAAACAAATTATGAGGCTCATAAAACTATTTATTTATTGGTCCGAATTAAAACATGCTTTAAAAAAAATGTTTGTTGGGAGCTGGTATTAGAAAAGTGTTGGTATAATTCTAAAGACAAAGAAAACTATAGCTATACAGTATAGGACCTCTGCCTTAATAGGATTAAGCCACACGTCTGCAATCTGACCAGTCTAAGTGTTTGGCTGCAAAAGGGATTTTTTTTTTTTTTTTAACCACCCAAGCTGACGACACCACTGTGAAAACTTTGCAACATGAGCTGGCTTCTGATAAACCACACACACTCATCGAGCTCATAAACACGCTGGCGGGCCTCTCAAAGGGGGCAGGAATCCTCACCAGGCCTGTTTACTGGAGGAGAAAAGTGGCACTGCTTCACAGGCTAGCGCTTCAGCAGCAGCAGTCCATTCAGTACATCAATCACACATATCTTCTTCAGTGATTGTCTAGGTCAGAACAACACAGCACACCAGTTATTTGGACCCTTATCCAATATCAAACGTTAGTTTTTTTTCATTGTTATTTTTTAATTACCAGTAACTGAAACTAGTCAAAAGCTGTTTTTAACTGTGCTTGACAAAAACCCTTTTTCTGCAATCCAGACTTACAAGATGAATATTTGGCCATGTATATATTGAACTTATTACCTCATCCTAAATCTGTCTCTCAGAAAAAAATTAGATGGCTCCAGTGAATTTGAGGAGTGAGGGTACAAAAGCCCCATTCTGTGTGCATCTCTGCTGATATCAGAGCTGACAGAAAAGAGACCGGAGTCTTACAATCAATTCTGGGGTAAGCGCGAACTTGCTTTTTTTAAACACACACACACACACACACACACACACACACACACACACACACACGCACACGCACACACGCACACACGCACACACGCACACACTCATCTGTGATGTCAATGCCTCTCCTGGTGGGCTCCTGTCAGTGGATGCGCGTCGAGCTCAGAGTATACAAATAACCAAATTAAGCCCTGGCATTTCCAGGGTCGCCCTCATTGTCCACTTGGGTGCCGACTCAGCACATTTTCATCACTGTGGGCATTATGACAGGCGTCTTTCATTGCAGTCAAATTTGATCAACATCATATGTACAGGTCCATTTTGTCCGTAACTGGATGTTACTCCTATCCTTTGGGTAAAAGGTGAGTGAGTGAGTGAGTGAGTGAGTGAGTGAGTGAGTGAGTGAGTGAGTGAGTGAGTGAGTGAGTGAGTGAGTGAGTGAACGAGCAGGCTCTCCCATCCATGTTTGGGACACAAACCTATTAACAGGGCCATATTGTTTTCGTACACTGCCATTAGGACATTGCTTCAACAGCATCATACACGTCATTATTCTGCCTATTGTGTCCTCCATATGAAAGAGCACGTTAAAATATAAAAAGACAGCATTTCTACTGTAGCTCAGGGCATCCACATTTTACTCAATTTTACACAAAAAAATAACAGGAATAATAACATACTTTTTTGAAAAAAAGAACATTTGTAAAGGGGACACTGTGTGAAACGATGCAAATTTGCATTTCTTGGCTAAAAGCAGGCCCGGTGACCAGTCTGGGGTGCTCGAACAAAACTGGTATCAGTTCCAAAAGCCATAAAACCAATAACATCCCAAAACAATGATCTATGGGTCTCACAAATCATTGTGTAGATCTCTATACAACTCTTAAGAATAAATCCTCAAGTATTATATGTACATATCTATATCTATCTAGATATCTATACTGTAGCTATCTATCTAGATATCTTTATATCTAGATCAGCGGTGGCCAACCCGCGGCTCACGAGCTGCATGCGGCTCTTTGGCTGGTTCAATGCGGCTCCCGGGCTTTCACATGACAAGCATCGAAATCGCCTCGGCGATGGCGCTGCCATTCAAACAACGGTGCTAAATACACAGAATTTACTATGCCAGCCTATCGTCAACTTGATTGACATACAGGGCAACAAGCCAGATGACAACTGAATTACCGCTCATGCGCAAACAACGGCGCGAAGCGCTAATCGCTAAGCTAGTCAGCGAATTACTATACAATACTGGGTGCAGATTAGAACCCCCAAATTTGAAGAAGAAGATACCGCTCCAGTGGAAACGATCTCTCGCTCTCGCTCTCGTCTTGTTTGGTTTCACATTGTTTGTAATAGAATATTTAGAGGGGAAAAAAAAACTTGTTCTAATATCAGTGTTGTCTTTTGACATTTTGGAATCAGGAAAGCTGAGTTTTAAAATAAAATCCAATGAAACAGTGTTCTATTGTGTTTATTTGGAGTTACCTTTGATTAGTATTGGTTGGTTTACATTAAAACCTTGGTTGTCGCATCTAAATATTATATCTAAATCACCTATTACTCTATTAAATCGTATCGTTCCAAAAAAGCGATATATTGGTTTACATCTAATCATTAGGCCTTAAGTATCAATAAGTATTGTTGCATTGTAGCGACATAGATGGGTAGATAGATCGATAGATTGATACATATGTTTTGACCTGCCTTTGTTTCTTAATAGTATAAATCCTGAAATCGTAAAACACTTCATTGGTTTCCACAAAACTTTATGAAGGAACCACTTTGGTGCAGATGCAGGATTTAGATTATAATTTAATTATTAAAATTATATCATGGCAAAATCATTATAATCTGCATCGGTCTACACACACTGCCAACATCAACAGGACAGGTGGGGAGCTTGCAAACTTTCATTTATACAGTAGTTGAGCAAGTTTACAAATATCCCCCAAGCCTCCCACATATCAGTTTCTTGCTCTCTTATAGATGTCCAGGGTTGCATTCGGTGCTAATCTAGGAGGGAGGAATCAAACACGTCTAGCTCGTAATTGTCAAGTGGGGCTTGAATCATGTCAAACGTTGGGGGTACATTTCAGTCGTTGATTAAAAGATAGTTCATGCTCCAATGAATATTTGCATGTGAGGTTTGGTGAGAGCAAACTGGGGAATGTGTGTTCATGGTAATGAAGAAACATGTCACCCAGTACAACGCTTTGGCTCATTGATGTGTCTTTGATAGTTTTGGAACAATGAAGCTCTGTGGCAAAGAGGAATCCATCAGACTCTGGATACACTTGTTAGTAGCATCCACTCAAGCTTGGCTTTGGCCTTGTCAATAAATTCGCTGACAATAGGAACACTATATAACATTGAACTTGTATTCACAAAACAGATTTATATGATGCACTCACAATGACCTGGCTGGTTAAAAAAAGAGCAAGAGAGAAAGAGAGAGAGAGAGAGAGAGAGAGAGAGAGAGAGAGAGAGAGAGAAAGAGAGCGAGAGAGAGAGAGAGTAAGAGAGAGAGAGAGACTCTGGCACTAAATTCCAACTATTGTCTTCATGACACAAGCTATCAACTCAGTGTCCTATAGCTTTTGCAGTACCACTTCATCATGCAATGAGAAAATAATGTTACAAACCATCTTTTTTTTTTTAAGAGAGATGATATCTTAGCGTGCCATTCATGTTCATCTGTGAGAGACTGCTGTCAGTTAATTCAAGAACAAAGTTCATTGGGGTCTGACATTTCAGTTAAATCACAGATGAATAACCTTCTCAATAGCTAATCAAGCATTTTGAAAGCCAATGCAAGCAGCAAAACAGAATTCACGCTCTGTCCATATACCTGAAATAAAATGAAATGACAATGGCTACTGTTTCTTTCTGATGGGGATATAATAAATCCAGAGCTTGTTTATGCTGTTCCAAAAATCAACTTAATACAAAGGGGGAGCAGAGGACAAAGCCATCATTTAGCATGTCCCCTCAGGCAGATAATTGCAAAGATACTGAGCACCCTATGCATACAGGAACTAAAACTGCTGCTGAGCCGCCATTGTCCAGCAGCGGAAAGGACGACTCTTGACAGATGGAAGTCCACTGAGGATCCCTGCCAAGGCTTATCTTTTGGCATGTTGACACCAGGAAACATGGAAACATTAAAATCTCGAACACATAAAACAAAATACTCTAGAATTCATTAGGATCTAATTTTGAAGCAAACTGTGCAACATTTTTCAATCACACTGCCCCCATATGTTTACATCTCATCATTAAGACTCATGTACTCAAGTATTTAGTACGCAAATCAAGAGTAGGTTGAAAATGTAATCTCACAGAGTAAACAAGAGTGAATACAATTCCAAGTTGAGCGAATTTAGCCAGATCCTCATCAAAATCAATTCAGTTCTTTGTCTAAAAACGATAAAATGAACAGTTTTGAATTTGAGTAGTCATTCACACAGTTCCGCAAACTCGGAATCAGCACACAATATAAATTGTCATCTAAACAGAAAAAAAGGAAATTAACCATACATAACTTTGAACAGTCTGGTTATGAGCATACTGAAGCTAATCAATATTTAAAACTCAATTAAGGAGGAGCATTAATAAAATGAGCAATTGAGAGGGGGGGGGAAATATAATTAGGACTCAAGCAACTATCAAGTTGCACTTTCTTTTTAACTAAGTTATTAACTCTATAGTTGTGGGGTTTGTAATGGAATGTTTAACTGTTAAACATTCCATTACAAACCAACAAACACTATCATCTTAAATGACAAGTGATTGAGCGACAAATGTGACACGGAGACAACCCCTGGCTGTTTACACACTTGTTGATCGGCGAGAAATCTTTTTCAAACACTAAACTTTGTTGTTTTTGTTTTGTTTTGTTTTTTGTCTCAATCGAAGGTGTCCGAAATATTAAACTGTTCATATTGCAGGTTTCGTTTCAGCAATCTGAATTTTGGATTCTCCTGCTCAAATATAGAACAGCAAAACAAAACAAGAATCACATGCTACTGAGCTGATAAGAAACACGCATTTATAAAGTTTGCAAGATCTAGTCAGCATGGTGCGATGGAATTCGAATTCCTTCCGAACCAAGCTGGACACTAATTTGAAAGGAATTAAAGCGCACTCATAAAATGCTGGGCTCGCACCTTTTGAAGACCAAACATTTAAGTTCATTCAAATGCACCATATAAACCAACAAATTCATGAGAAACGCGTTTTCCTCTGTAGTTTCTCAATTTAACGTGAACTTCATGACCACCCGCACACTGATCCTCAAAATAGTGTTAAAAGCACTCCAGACGACACGAATATTACTTTATGAGTGAACGTCCTGCGGCTAAGCAAGTATATACAGTACATATTTTTGGATATACAATGTTTTACAAGAACGGATAAACACAACTGCACTGCAAATTAAATGAGACAAGTGATCTGATTTGTGTAGTGTATGTATGCAGATTTTTAATGTCGCTGGGCTTCCTTTAATACTATTTGTTTTGTGTGGATTGCGACTAGTTATTCTGCCAAGGCGCAAATAAATATAAAGATTTACGACCGAGGTTAATGCCTTCCCGGTGCCACTGAGCACGATACTCAACTTGGGCAACGAGATCAAACTTGACATTACGTTATGCAGCAACCATACTTACTTTCTGTGCAACGCATCCCATCAGGAAGAGCAGATAAACAGTCATGAAAACATGCGCCCCAAGCAACGAAATGCTAGTCATTTTTCGCCAATTGTCCCTACTTAATGCGACTACAGTGAACCGTGTCCCGCTTCTCTTCCCTCTCATTCACCTGAAGTGTCGGGAGCGCGCTTCCATCGTTCATGACGCCAACACAACACCAGACCCCGCTACTACTAAATTATGGCTTGACCACATCCATTCTAACAATACAATTTGAAATACGCTCAAACACGTTTAATTATATTCCTCTCAACACAGTGTGTGTTATTCTAGATGTAGTGTTCTTGCAACATTCTTTATGAGACCATCATGCATTACAGTTTTCAGCACCTGAAACTAATTGACTTCTGGGCTCTATATAGGTAGTATGTTATTTAGTTTTATTTTACAATGAATAACATACAGTAGTTACATGTGAATATATGACAAATGTACGCACTCACAATTTAAAAAAAAAACGTTCACAAAAAATGGTTACATTTATTTTGGTGGCACTGTAAGTAAGCCTATAAAATTTGCCTACTTGTGCGCTTATGAAATAAAAGCAAACCCGTGTTCCACAGGGGTGTGGTCAGCCACACAGTATGTAAAAACTGTCTATATCGTGGCAAAATAATTACATCTCCGAAACTATACTGTCTACTCTGTATTCCATTTTTTTTAGGAAATCCCACTAGATGGCGCCACCGCACATGCCGGCCTTTTACAAATCTTTCAAACGTCAGAAAATATAGTACCATCAAAATTGCTCTATGGTGCGCCTGAACGTTCAATGTAATTTATTTTTATCCACCAAACAACGCGCACTGGGGCTGTTTCCAGTTTAAACATAATTGGCATATGTGCACCAATAGTCACCACTTGCTGGATTTGTTTTTAAATTGTGGATTGTTTGTATTTGTTTATTTGTACTGTATATGTTTTAGCCAATGATATTGCGTTTCATTTTCGACCCAGATCCCCCTTCTTTAATTGTGTTCAGTGCACTGGATTACAAGCCTACTCACTGTTTACATGGTGATTGATTTACGTATTTATGAGCAACATTATTAAAGATGAGTTTGCCATGCACCTGATATCATAGACATACATATAGTGTTACTTTGAATATAATTTTGGCTTTTGAATGACATCCTAAACATGAGCCAGAAAAACAATATCGTAAAAGCCACGTTTACAGATTGACTCATCATGATAATTAAAATATTAGATATTGAAACTTATTAATTTGTAATTATTTATCTTTTGCAAAATATTTTGAAGTAAACGCCACTGATGTGTCCGATGCATGTATTTGAGTTGACTGTTTCCAGTCGGAGTTGACTGTTTCCAGTCGGACGGAAAGTCGGACGGAAAGCAAACAGCCACGTAGTAAATGGCGAATCTGGTTTGGTGAGCTTTCCTTATGATTTTTATGCACTTATTGAATGTGTCATTTTCTAGTCAGCCCATATACATTTAAATCATGATGGACGAAACGTATTCATTGTCACAATTATGTGATGATTTAAAGATGTAATCTAAACACGGGCTCTGACTTTTCCGAGCGACCGAGTTAGCAACTTTGACGTTAGCTTGACAGGTCCCCCACTGCAAACATATAGCTACCTTTTTGGCCATCACCACCAGCTAACGTAATGTTTATTATTGATGGCTGCCAATTACAAACTGCGTCTTTGTCATTTGCAATTTCCGTGTATTCTATGCAGTTCGCCTCCATGTAAGTTTGTTGTTGTTTTCTGTTGATAACTTAAGCTTTACTGTGTGAAACAAACCAATAAATTTGCTAATTCGTGCAGTTCGGAAAGGTTCGATACCACTAGAACGGAGAACTTCCAATGTCTTCAAAAGATATTGTTTGTCGTCGACATGCCTAATCCGCCCATCGTTTGATTTAAATTTACACCAACTCAAATTGGCAGTTGGGTGTGTTGATGCTTAGTTATTGAGGCAACTGTTTCACAAATTCCTGACAGCTGAATTGCTTGTTCGCTGGTTGGTGACAATTAACCAAGAATAAATAATGAAGCATACTCGGACTTAATCAGTTATACACTGTGTTTAATTTAATGTGTCGCTGTTTTCATTCTACGTAAGAGTAAAAAGTTGTTGCCATTTACGTCAACCAATACATTTAACACAACACAGTCTGGTCAACTAATAAAAATCTTCTTGTTAGCTCTTCACTCTCAAGCATTTTTTTCTTAGCATTATTCCCACTCGTTAAGAGGCATTGCTTTATCTGTAACATGGAGCTTTTGCCAAAGTGTTATCCATATATTTGTCTCACTCAGTGATTTATCTTTTCAGTTCTGTGTTACTGCGTGAATCTTGGAAAGCACCTGCTTTCAGCTATTGTGTTGCTTCCCTATGAGGACCCAGAAGGATCATCTATAAATAAACAATGGACATTAAAAATTAATACACCGCTCAAATGGAGATCAATGCTGGTCAAGATCACTGCACTTTGAAATTCCAAGAGGCTGAAAATGAGGAACATTTAAAGGAGCAAGGGCTTGATGGCAATCCAAATGCAACCAAGGGGATCCACAATGGTGAGTGCTGATGCTTTCTTGGTGGAATGACCTGGTTGCTTTGTCTTTGGTCTTTATATTAATACATTACGCCATGTGCTCACTACTAAACTAAAATGTCTGTTGTTTTTTTGAGCTCAATGATGACAGGGGAACAAAAAACATGCATACCTTAAAACTGGAATAGCCAACTCATGGATGTTTGGGACTACCAACCAGTCAAGTTTCCTTTTACATTCGAGTCTGTCCAGAGGCCATATTATTCATCCAGTCAAAGACAGACTTTAGCATGGATTGGTAGGCAGTCAATTGCATTGCACATAGACGGAAAACATTGCACAGTGAGTCACAAAGGAAGAATTGCGCCCACACTTTCACCCATTTGCATCACACACACATTTAAATATGATGGCCTTCTCTAGACAGCCCCCCCGCCCCTTTCCACATGTGCGCGCACACACACACACACACACACACACACACACAATTTGGCTTATCTTACAATCACCATCATTTTCATCATCTGAAACTAGTATCCAAATACATATGATATTTTAGCAGCATTGAGGAGGTAGATGTGAATAAAATTAGCAGTGTAGCAGAGCCTTAAAAGAGAAGTCAAGTTAAAAAAAATGTACAACAGTCGTGTTTACATGGAGACTTACTTCGTCGATGTGATTGAAATCCATTCATCCATTTTCTGATCCGCTTATCCTAACAAGGGTCGTGGGGCGTTCTGGAGCCTATCCCAGCTGTCTTCGCGCAGTAGGCGGGGTACACCCTGAACTGGTTGCCAGCCAATCGCAGGGCATACATAGACGAACAGCCATCCACGGTCACACTCACTCCTAGGGACAATTTAGAGTGTTCTATTAACCTGCCACGTGTGTTTTTGGAATGTGGGAGTAAACCAAAATAACCGGAGAATACCCACGCAGGTGTGGGGAGAACATGCAAAACTCCACACAGGAAGGCCAGAGCCGGAATGAACCATGCACCGCTGCACTATGAGGCCAACGTGCTAACCAGTTGACCACTGGGCCGGCCCATGATTGAAATCATCCTGAATTATTTTTTTTGTCACCTGTTTACCTGAGACCTGATCTTTTCCAATCGGTCGTTTACAAGCTCCGCTCAGTTAATTAGATCAGTCGTGTGAGACATGGCGATTGATGAAAACATCATCGCCTGATTTATCATGCAGGAATTAAATGTTGTCTTTTTAGCACAGTAGTTGTGTAAAAACTTTTATTGAAGCAACTCCTTGACACATTCTAATCAGAATACATGTCTTTATGTAAACCCGGCTAACAATATGGTGCTACTAGTTTAGACACGTTATTTTAATTAATATTGCGTTCGTGGAATATACATTTAAGCAGTCAAATCCAACAGTTTTTTTTTACCTATTTCAGGGACCGGCCATTTTGCCATTTGTCATTGACTGAAAATGACAACACCATTGCTCAGGGCTCAGGGAATGACCAGTTACTGAGTGCCCTCTGAGATGGATGAAAATGGGTGTATTTTGCTGCTTAATTCATACTCCACAAATGCAATATTAATCAGAATAGTTTAATCATAATAGTTTTTAGACTAGTGGTGCTACATAGAACATGTTATTGAAAATAGAATTTTTGAGGTGACTTCCCCTTTAAGACATTCCAAGACTTTCTAACCAGTGGGTGAATTAACTTTTGCTGCTGAGTGTTGTCATAGTTGCTCATGCTCTTTGCCAACAGAATCACATACACTTTGCATTCTGGTCCACAATACAACTATGACTCATTGTCACATTCCTTGGGACATGTTCATTCCAGGTCCCATCAGCTCGGATGTGATGCCAAATGGAGACGAAATGTCCGAGAGCATTCCTGCCGCGGGGAACTCCCATGCTAATGGGTCCCTGTCTCCAACAGCCCTTCCTCAGAGCACCAGCTCCGCAGTCAACTCCCAAAATCAAGTAGCTTCCCCAGGTGTGACTGCTTATCCACCCATGATGCTTGAACCTGAGCAGGCTGTTGCTGAGGTCACGGGTCACACGGGTGATGCATTGCAGTCACTCAGACTCAGTATGCCTATGCAGGAGACAGATTTGTGTAAGCATAAATTTATGCGTGAATGCCCCCCACCCCCAGTGCCAAGTCTGTTTGTAACCCGAACCCTCTTTACACTGTAAAGTTGTTCACTAAACTAACCTTCTTTACTTAGATTGTGTTTTGTCTTTGGGTAGATGGAGTCAAGCACATTATTTTTGTTCTATGTCCAAAGGGTTGATTAAAAGGTGTCATGCCATACTTTCCAGGGTATATATCTATATCTATCTATATATATAGATATATATAGATATAGATAGATAGATAGATAGATAGATAATATATATGTATATATATTTTTTTAAACGATTACATTAAGGGATTCACAGTACAGTTGGCCTCATTAATCACGTGTTGAATTATTCACGTGTTGCCATTGCAGTGATTCATGAGTATATTATTTCAGACTGCTGTTAATGTTTCTTTTTGGATGAATGCCCTTCCTTTTTAGCCAACCAGAAGCCTTCGTTGGAAATGGAAAATGAGGAGAGGATTCGTCTGGAGGCTCGCAGGCGCCTAGAAGAGCAGCTGAAACAGTACAGAGTGCAAAGACATAAGGAGAGGGTGAGTGAAAAGTCACAACTTTAACTTCATTAAATAATGTATCCACATGACCTTGTAGACATCACATTGTCACAACCATCAGGATCATGTTTACAGTCGTCTTTCATGCAGCTGTGTATTTCTTTGTTTTAGTCTCACCGCAGTACACCAAGAAACAGACCATTCAGTACCCTGGATCCAGAGTTAATGCTGCATCCTGAGGCTCTTCCCAGGGCCGATACAGTTGCCATGACCAAGGAGTATTCTTTCCTGAGGACCAGTGTACCCCGAGGTCCTAAACTCGGTAGCTTAGGCATTCCCACCACCGCCAAAGAGAAGAAATCCAGATCCTCCCGCGCAAGCAAGATCCACTCTTTAGCTGACTACAAAGCTCCAGAGCATGATGGTGGAGGTGAGACAGTAGGTGGAATAAAGACTGCGGACAACACTATGGGCTCAATCCAGTCCACCATCAGCTCAGTATCCTCTGTGTCCGAGGTCAGCGTGATGTCACAATCGGTCACCTGTGTGGGAGAAGGGCGATCTGGTGTTTTGCTCCAGGTTGGGGAAAATGTCCCTGAGGTTGATGGTGGTGAATCAGGAGCGAGGCCTGGAAACGATGGCAATGACAGTGACAGCTCATCCTACAGCAGTGCTTCCACCAGGGGAACCTACACCATGTTCTCTGCTGCCATGGACAGGCAGCAGGGGGCCTACACGGTTGAGGGACGGGAGATTGCTCCGGAGGCTATGGGTCAATTTCCCTCCCTGCATGAAGTCTTGCAAGCAGCCAGTGATGAGCAGCACCTACAGCAATTGGAGCAAGAAGGCACCGGAGAACCACGCAGCCGCAGAGACAGCTTCTCAAGCAGGTATTTTTGGATGTTAAACAATTATGATTTTTTTTTTCTTTTTTTAAAGAAATAACGTCCCAAAATATGGTTTTACTTTTGGTTTGTCAAATAACTATCAATTAACACAGATGTTGTTTTCATTGTTCAGTGTCTCTTTGGAGAGTTCTGTCATGGGCCACGATGAAGTGCTGCAGGTGCTCAAGGAAAAAATGAGACTAGAAGGCCAACTGGAATCTTTGTCATCTCAGGCCAACCAGGTTTGTTTCACTGTAGTCGGAATACCAGGGTCCATGTAAACCGTGACTGATAAGAAGCTTCAGTATGAGCGTGACCTCAATTTCATTGGTCTACTGTGACAAGACTGTCAGTAGATCTATAGGCAGCATGAACCTCGTTAGTAAAAATCCTTAATTAACTGCCTCACATTGGAAGCCACATTCTTCAAACCGTGGGGGGGCGGGGGAAGTACAAATTTGTAGTCCAGAAATTATGGTCCATACGCAGTACAGTTGTAGAAATGCATACTAATTAATACATTGAATTGCTAGTTCTAGCCCTACCAAAAGTTTATTGTTAAGTAAATCATGAATGAACAGAAAAATTAAATGCTTTGAATTTTGTTCATGATTTTGAACTTTTTGCTTAAATTTTGAAGACAGGTATACAGACACAGTTCACTCAGAAGATGAACTAGACCTATTTTTTCTTGCTGAATCTTAATTTGTCACCTTCCCAATACATTTTGGAGAAATAGAAGATTTCTCAAATTCTTGACAATACTGTAGAGTGGCGAAGGTACTTTTCTCTACCAGCATGACTTTGCTCCAAAGTGAGCTCAAAAAGTCATGGTGGGATGAGGTCACTGTGGAAGAACTTGCACAGACCTGTCTTTGGTCCAACACCAGCTTTACAAATTATTTTTGATGAATTGGCAAGAATACCCACAGACTTCAATTTATATAATGTCGCACCTAAAAGAAAGGAAACTCTCAACAACGCTAAAAGAGGGACCACGTAATACATACATTTCACTTCCTTTGGCTCATTTATCCATATTCTTTTTTCCGCAGTACAGTAATCCCTCGTTTATCGCAGGGGTTACGTTCCAAAAAGAACCAGTGATAAGTGAAATCCCTGAAGTAGTGAACTTTATTTTTTTACAGTTGTTCTACTTAACTATATATACAATGAAATCAATGACCAAAACCTGTTTTCAGGCCCAATTACAAAAAACCCAAATGTTTTCACCAAATAACTATAATAGTTTTTGGAAATACTGTACTGTCGACTCGCGTCGCCGCTGACGCCTTCTGATTTAAAAGGTTAAAAGCATTAAAAAAAACGCATTAAGAAAATCCGTGAAACAGCGAAGCCGCGGAAAGTGAACCGCTTTAGAGCGAGGGATCACTGTATATGCTGTTTTAAAACGTGTGCACTAAAGTCATCACGTTTAAAGGAAATCTTGTTAGCTCTGTTTGCTGCATACTGACAATAATTTGGAGATAGTATATCATTCAGTGTAAAGTCTTATAATCATGTCTTGCCCTCCAGGCTCTAAAGGAGAAGACGGAGCTGCAGGCCCAGCTTGCCACCGTAAATGCTCAGATGCAGGCTCAGAAGGCAGAGGTTCAGTTTAGCCAGGAAAAGCAAAGCGTCCTCACAAGTGAAGTCAGCACTTTGCGCCAGAATTGTAGCCAACTAGAGAAAGCAATGGTGGAGCTCCAGGGCAATTTAGAGAGCAAAAATGCCAGTCTGGCATCATTATGCAATGACCTAAATGTGGCTGAAGACCAATATAACAGGTTGATGGGGAAGGTGGATGAAATGCAAAAGACTCTCACGTCAAAGGACAATACAGGTGAGACTTCAGTCAGCCTGATTGGAGTTTTATATCACTCCCCTTTTTTGATGCCAAATGAATTGTACACATGTATATTTTGTGTATCTAAGAACATTCATTCATTTTGCAGTCCAGGAAATGCGACTGCAAATGGGTGGTCTTCAAAACCAGCTACAGCAGGTCCAGCTGGAGCGCAGCACTCTACAGAGTCGACTGAAAACCTCCCAGGCAGAGATTGACTCACTCCAGCAGGTCAGGCAGTGGTACCAACAGCAGCTAGGCCTGGCTCAAGAGGCCCGAGTGAGACTGCAAAGTGAAATGGCTAACATGCAGGTATTTATTTATTTAATTTTTTTCCCCCCTTATTACTTCAAGATCTATGTCAAATTGTTATGGTTGATGTAAAATATTTATTCTGTCCTAGGCTGGAAAAATGACGCAGACAGGCGTTCTCCAACATCTGAAACTAGAGAATGTGACACTGTCCCATCAACTGTCTGAGAGTCAACATCGCTCGATCAAAGAAAAAGAACGTATTGCAGTTCAGCTGCAGAGCATTGAGGTAAATTTTAAACATTCCTTTTGGTTTTTGCATGTATGTATGTATGTTGAGACAGAACAGAGCATATTGAGACCAGTCAGGGGAGAAGAAAACCTTTTGTACAAATGGTTATTCAGTGTCAACACATCTTTGTTCGACTTCCGGGTTTTTGTAATGTGGATTAAAAAAATGTATGTACATGTGTGTGTGTGTGCGTGTGCGTGTGTGTGTATGTGTATGTATGTACATAGACACACCTTATTAGACAATGCAGGTTGCTGTTTTGAGAACTCTGTTTTTAAATACATTACTACAATATGGACACTCTCCTCTGTGTTGCAGGCAGACATGATGACTCAAGAAGCTGCTTACAAGCAGATCCAAGATGCCAAAACTATGGTGGAGGATGACCTGCAACACAAACTAGAAGAATTTGAGGAAGAACGGGAGCGCTTAATAAAATTGGCCAACACAGCCAGTAACTTGGAAATGGAGCTAGAACAGGTGATCTGCTTTCTAACGTCGTTCTGTCATTTCAATCTTTGTAGAGCATTTTTTTGTAACTTATGCTAGTAGTTAAATTGTAAATGTGGTTTGCTAATCCAGGCTTGTTTTTTTTCCCCCCCAAATCTGTAGCTGTTATGCACACGACCAACCATTTTGTATCTATGTTGCCACATCTGTGTTTATTTGCGTTCATTAGGTGAAGTTGAACCTTTCCCAGAAGGATATACAGCTGCAGTCTCTCCAGAAAGAACATTTGGAACTGATGCGCCAGCTGACCATCACTCAGGAGAACCTGCATACCAAAGAGCAGTCAATCAACCAGCTCGAGGCTCGATACGTGGAGCTGGAAGCCCGTCTAGTTGAGCTGCAGGCAGAGAGCAATAGCAAAGATGACAACATCCAGTACCTCCAGAACGAGAAGATTGTTCTGGAGGTAGCATTGCAGACGGCCCGAGCCGACAAGAGCCAACTTGATGAAAATGCTGAACGGCTTGGAGAGGATGTTTTGGTGGCCTCAGATGTGTTGGATCATCTGAAACAGGAAGTTCAGGTCAAAACCAGTCAGGTGCGAAAAAATGACAGCTGTGCTTGAGAGTATGATTTAAGTTGCATATAGACAGAAATGAATTAAGTAGCCCTACAATATACTGTGACAAAACATTTTTAACTTTGTTGTCATCAAGAGAAAAAAAATGATTTGTTTTTATTTTTATTTTTTTAATCTGTGCAATATTATATGTAATATTTTGAGGCTGTCATTAATTTTTGGCTAAAATGATGCTGTTTTGAGTTGTTTTGAGTATTTAATTCATTTTTATATTTGAAGTGATTTATTATTATCGGCTTTGCTTTGTTACAGATTGAAAAGCTACAGCAAGAAAATGGTTCCTTGAAAAAACAAGTTCAAAAATTGAAGGAGCAGTTTCAACAACAAAAGGTAACAAATTTAAATTGTCATTCTGAAATCGCTACATAATTATATTGTAAGTAATTTGGTCAACTGTGGGAGAAAACATTTGGTAGAACTTCACGGAAAAACTCTTCACAGCTTTTATCATTATAAGCAGAGAAAGTTTCAACAATTTGTCATTGTTTGAAAGTCTCCCCTTGGAAAAATTGTAAATAGTGGGCTAAATTGAACAAGGCATTTTATTTCACTGTAAGTATGGAGTGTGTCAGTAAAGTTCATAGATATCGTTGAAGAAAGCAGTAGAGTATTTTCTTTCACAAAATAATATTGCTCAAATATTCCACTTGCCAATGTTGATGTTTATGTGGGAGGATTTATTGTTGAGCTGGATGACTGTCACAGCTCGAATGAAAAAAGTGCCTCACTGATCTGAAAAGTTATCGATGCTGCTCATTTTGCAATGAAAAGGTGTGATAAAGAGGGAGTGTTTTATTGATGGAAATTATAATAAATTTATTCCAGGCTGTCTTACCTGATAGATGACTTTTGGCTATAATCATAACTTGACTGATGTATCTATCAAGTGGAAGTATGACCGATAAACTCATGAAGAATATAAAATCAGTACTAGCCATTTTCAGATCCTTTGTTTCCCTAACTCTTAAAAAAAAGATTGAATGTGTCGAGTCTGAAAAGACACGTCTTTGGGATTGAATGAGTTTAAGGTACATCTTCACAGGTGATGGTGGAAGCCTACCGTCGGGATGCTAACTCCAAAGACCAGTTGATAAGTGAACTCAAGTCGACTAAAAAGCGTCTTATGGCAGAGGTGCAGGACCTAAAACAAGAGCTTCTGGATATTCAGGGAGAGAAGCAAAAGGGCGATTTGGATCAGGCCCGGTTGCAGAAGGAAGTAGTCCGAGTCCAAGAACAGATTAATAACATGGAAAGCCATCTACAAGACATCCAGAGGGAAAGAGACCACCTCGAAACACAGATCCAGGTAATTAAAAGTGCTGTAGTTTCTCCTGTTAAATTTGGTGATGTCAGTGATGACTTGATTTTAAATCTTGCTATTTTCCTTAACAGTCCATGCAGTTTGATCAGAGTCAGCTTGTGGCTGTGACAGAAGAGAATGAAAGTCTTCGGAAACAGGTTGAGAAAATGGAAACAGAAGCCAAAAAGTAAGTCATGTCCTTTATAAAGCAAAAAAGCGGCACTTGAATAGTGATTTGGGCCATGATTAGTATCTCTTTGCATATTTATTTCTTTAAAAAACAAACCTCTATTGTTGGCCTGCAAAAGAAGTGTACCCATATACTGTTATACACTTCTATTATTCACATTGTATCTGTGCCTAGTGAAAGTCATATCAGCCTGATATGTGACATCACAAAGACCTTGAAAAATGAGCACGTTTGTAATGTTGCGGTAATCACAGCTTTCCTGTGGATTTAATACTTACTTTTATTTGCTTGAAACAGAGCCATCTCGGAGCAAAAAGTGCGTATGAAGCGACTGGGGACAGATTTAACCAGTGCTCAGAAGGAGATGAAGGCCAAACACAAGGCATACGAGAATGCTGTGAGCATTCTGAGTAGGAGGCTGCAAGAGGCCCTGACTGACAAGGAAACGACTGAGGCTGAGCTGGTCAAGCTCAAAGCTCATGTGTCAGATGGAGGAAGCAATCACATCCTGCAGGTATAAACCTGCCAGATCAAAACACTGTACTATTGTACTGCTGTGTAGTCTGGTACTATATGTCCATAAAGCCTTTACAATTAATTGCAAATGATCCTTCTCAAAAGCACCCGGCACTACAAGTAGGATAATCCAGTATACACACACAATACTTCCAGCACGTCCAAAAGCAAAAACGCCTCCTCACTCAGATGAGTAATGCCACGTACCACACGTGAGAAATTTTAACATCTACAGTGCCCCC
>NW_017805783.1:2819802-2858949 GCF_001891065.2 Hippocampus comes | reverse complement strand
CAGGCAAACCATTACATTATGGTCCGGGACTCGGAGGGGACAGATTTGGTTGTTTTTTTTTTTTTTTTTATATCAATGGGATGTAACAGGAATGAAAATCCACTCCCGTGTCACGCTCTGCTCCACATGTAACATTACAAAACTCAGAAGCCACATTGTCATGAATTACACGGTACGATCTCTCTGAGTGGTAAGAACTAAACCCAGAAAGTGCTGAGCCCGAATTACCAACACACGTTTTGAGGCATTTTAGGTGTATATTATGATTAATGGTGTCAAATGCAGCACTAATGTCGAGTAATAATAGGATATATGAGTTGACTGAGTCCATAGCCAGAAGATCTTTCATCACTTTAGCAAGCGCCCTCTCCTGACTGAAGTTCAAATTGATTGTTAGTCACCGTGTAATCCTTAAACTGTTGCACTACAACTTCTTGAAGAATTTTGCAAGAAACAGGAGATTTGACATAATTAGCGACTCTCTGCCTCAAGGTATTGTTGCTAAAATAGGGGATGAATAACAGTTGTCTTAAAAGTTGCAAGTACAGTGCCAGAGGAGAGCGATACATTAATGATGTTTAAGATGGAAGGTCCTAAAATTGTAAACAATTGATTCTTTTACGGGTTTAGCAAGAAGCGGGTCGGGCAATCAAGTGTTTTGTACTTTATTAAAACGTGAGAGGGATGTCAGACAGTTATCGAGTGATCTAACATTAATGAGACACAATTTCAATGAAGGAGGCTCGTCTTAGCTATTTGCCATCATAGGATTCATAGTCATAATATTAATAAGAATGCATTGCTGGGGTCCCATATGTTACTTCGAGTGAATATAGACTCGGTGGGAGATTAATACGGCAGGAATCTGATGGTCTCAGGCAGGCAGGACTATCCTTCAGCTTTGTTTCGCAGTCGAGGCAGAATTTGGGGGAATTTTGTTTTGTTATGACAAAAAAATGTATCGGAGTAAAAGTGAACGTTTTATTTAGGAATCGTAGTGGAGTGAAAGTTGCCAGAAATATAAATAACAAAGTAAAGTACAGCTTTGTGAAAATTCTACAATCGTAAGTTACATTAGAAGACTGCTGCCAAAGCTGTCATATGTGAAGTAGTGAATGGAATCAAAGGTGTCACCAAAATAAATAGGTGACCAAAAATCTAACACATTAAATATATTTATTTATCATCAGTTGAAGTCAAATGACTAAAAATTCAGGATTTATTGCGGAATACACATGTTCTAAATCCCATAATGACCCGCTTTTTTTTTTTTTTACCCAGGAGAAGATTGAATCTCTTCAGACTGCACTGGAGGTCGTGACCAAAAGCAAGGCAATGTTAGAGAAGGAGCTTGAGGAAGTCATTAGCCTCACTTCCACAGAGTTAGAGGAATACCAGGAGAAGGTCCTGGAGTTAGAAGACGAGGTGGGTCATGAAATATATATGTGGACTGTGTTCGTTTTAGAAAATTCACCTAATATTTTCCTGAGTTATTCCAAAGTCAGTTTCTTTAATGGCCTTATGTCATTTCTTCCAAAAGCTTCAAGAGTCACGATGCTTCAAGAAGCGGATCCGAAAACTAGAGGATGCTAACAAGAAGCTAGCACTTGAGCTGGAACATGAAAAGGGAAAATTGGCTGGACTGACACAATCCCACAGTACACTGCGGGAACATGCCAATATCTTGGAATCTGCTTTAGCGAAGCGAGAGGCTGATCTAGTACAGCTCAATTTGCAGGTAAAGCATGGATTGCAACTAGTGCTGTTAGATTGGAATGTTTTATGTGCATTGTGGATAATATTTTAATCGAGATGGTTTCTTGAGATTAAACAGTGAAGGATCATTTTCCTAATACAGTAGTTAAATTGTTCTTCATACGTCTGCTTATTCAGGTTCAAGCCGTTTTGAAACGCAAAGAAGAGGAGGACCAACAAATGAAGCAGGTGGTGCAAACTCTTCAGCTTGCCTTGGAAAAAGAGAAAACCAAAGTCAAAGATCTTAAAGAACAGGTACAAGTTCTCATTGCACTCGGGGGTGCCAGTTTTTTTTTTTTTTAATTGAGAGGATTGGCAACTTGGGTCTTTTGTTGTTAGTCAGATAACAGTTCCCTTTGCCTTTTCAGAGACTTTTTGATTATTAATTATTTAATTTGGCTTTCTAGGTGGCAACAGAAAAGGCTGAAGCAGCCCACAATAGAAGGCACTACAGGGCTGCTATGTTGGAACTGTCAGAGATCAAGAAAGATCTGCAGGCCAAAGAAGACTTGGTCAAAGCTCTGCAACATGAAGCCCACAAGCTACAGTAAGTTTGTTACAGATGTCTTTGTAAATTACATACAGTAAATAGTGATCATGTTACCAATGAAATAGCAGGTATATACATTGGACTCCTACAATCCAGCAAAAAACTAATAAATAAAAATACAGGGGCAAAAAATCCACATATGCAGAGGTCAACTGTATCTCACATTTATTATAGTGTTGAGCATTTTCATTTGTAAACTTTACATGGGGGGAAAATATATATATATATATATATATAAATATATATTTAATGTACAGATTTTCTTTCAATCTATTATGAGGTATTTATTATAGTTTGAAATTTAATTTTAATGACACAGAATGAGCATTAGCTATCAAAGAAATGTCAAACTTGTTCGAATAAAGTCAAAAGTTACGTCGCTAAATTTCCAAAAGGAAAAGATATATTTGCAATGGAAAGTTTCCAGAAAGTTTATTGAAATCTTTTACAGCACTATTTGTCATTGACTACTGTATATCCACAGATCTCAGGATGAGAAGCATTCTCAGGAGATCTCCAGATTCCAAGAGGAGCTGGCTGAAGCTCATTCCCAGCTCCAGATCCTCCAGAAACAACTGGATGAAGAGTTGTCGAAGAAGCCCCTCACTAACCAGGAGGTAAAGGAGTTTTTTTTTTTTTTTCCAAATCACTTACATGCCATTGAGAGAATATTATTATTGGACTTGATGCTGGATTTTAATGTTACTGGTTTGACTTTTTTTTGCGTGTGTGTGTGTCTGTTTGTGATTTGACTGAAAAGCAAAGTTTTGGATTTTTTTTCCCCCAGCTACAAATAAAATCCTAAAGTTGAGTATTGGTGGAAATGTGTTCTGACCAACACATTGTCTCATCCGAATTCTAATGCTGACAACTTCCAGGTTGAGGACCTTAAGTGGGAGGTGCAACAAAGGCAGAGGGAGATTGAGACTCAGAAGCAGCAATTGGAGATGATGGGGGAGTGCCAGCACAGGGAGCTGGACAGCCTGCAGACAGCTTTGCAGGCAAGTATTTATTTAAATGATACATGTCAATTCAGTAACGCCAAAAAACAATAGCGGGGAAACGTGTGTGCAAAGCAGTAATTGATATCATGATGAACACCGTCTCTTTTTGCAATGGGTGGATTCATTTTAAGCCTGTCTATCACAGAACATAAAGGTCGAGTTGGAGACAGTCCAAGAGGAGCTGAGTGTTACAAGGAAGGACAAGTTCATGCTACAAGCTAAAGTGGGTGAGCTGAAGAACAGCATGAAGACCATTCTGCTACAAAACCAGCAACTCAAGCAGGACCTCAAACAGAACCGTCTAAGGAAGGTGATGCAGCCTTTTGCTTCATTTGGTGTCATCGGGGTTCATTGTGTTCAGTGTCCTTACTGGAATGGAAGAGTCAATCCGTGAAAACATGAATATTAGTTTGATATATTTTTAGCATAGGTTTTGCATATTATGGACACACAGTGTTGACTGTTTGGTTCTCTGCGGATAGATGTAGTAATGACACATTCTCAACACAGGTAATCAATGTACTTGAGTGTCTATTGCACAATAATGGAAACCAGCAATGGAAAAAAAAACTGTTTTTAACATTTCACATTGGCACCTGGGTTTCACCCAGAATTGTGCACCCATTAATTTATTTGAGGAAGCTAAATAGCCCTGCAATTATGTTCTTGTTGGAGCAGCAACGGATGGAGTTAAAGAGTGAAGGGACCCCATCCAACCCAGTGACGCCAGTAAAGATCCCTGACTGCCCGGTGCCTGCCTCACTTCTTGATGAGTTACTAAAGCCATCAACTTCAGTCAACAAAGAGCCGCTCAACAATTTGCACAACTGTTTGCGGCAGCTCAAGTAAGACGCTCTGTTATACTCTAATACTGTGGTTCTCAAATTCTTTGGGGCCCGGGACCCCATACCGGGGAGTTGTTTATCCAGTGACCTCCTCATCCTAATGCCAGTTAAACTAACAATCATGATTGTACACCTCTAAATGTCAAAGGTTGATTTTAAACATTCCAACCAAAATACTCATGACCTGTTTAATAGATAGGAAGTGACAGAGTGAAATTAATTTTACTATTTGTCAGTCATGGCT
Source organism: Hippocampus comes (assembly GCF_001891065.2). NCBI lineage: Eukaryota > Metazoa > Chordata > Actinopteri > Syngnathiformes > Syngnathidae > Hippocampus > Hippocampus comes. The sequence continues at coordinate 2,854,551 of NW_017805783.1, read as the reverse complement.
ATCCCACTTCACCAGTTTGGACACGATATTCCGACTGACATTGCATTTATGCAATATGATTCAAGCCGTCGATTCCATCCATTTTCATCCGTCTGAGAGAGCAGTCATTTTGCCACCTGCTGTCGACTGACCATTACGTCACAGTTGCTCATATAACGACCAATCACGGCTTGGCTTGCTAACGTCACATGAGCAAACTCAACAGGTGAGCTGTGATTTGTCATTACCTGAGTAACTGTGATGTCATTTTCAGTCAACGGCTAGTAGCAAAATGACCGCTCCCTAAAATGGATAAAAACAGGTATATTTGACTACTTAATTCATATTCCACAAACACAATATTAACCCGAATGCTTTGTTTAGACCAGTGGAGCCGCATAGAGCACATTATTGTAAAGACATGTTTTGACTTCCCCTTGAAGTGACTAATGAGTTTAATTTCCTCTATGAAACAGACCACATAAGCGGATTTTTTTTTTCTCCTTTTTCTGTGAAAGCCAGTCGCAGAGTCGATTGCAGTGAACATATGTTGCAAAAACATTGACTTATCCCAATGCTGAAAACTTTTGACCTGAGGTACTGGATCAGCTTTACTGTTTTTGCCAAAGTCACTGTGCCTTACTATGAAAGAAGACTGTGAAAGAGCTTTGAAATTCTGTATGCAATCAGAAATGTCAGAGTTCTGTACAAAATCAGAATCATATGAGATTTTAATATGCCCAAAGTTGGGGATGAATAATTGTTTTTTGGCACATTTGCAGGTAATTTACTTTTTGAAATGACGCAAAATAACAAATTTATTGCAAATGTTTTTGTTGTCACCGGTTTGAGAACCACTGCTCTAGTAAACCATTTTTTTAAAATCTGCATATGTAATGTAAGCCACTTTTTCCAATGCTAGTCTGCATATGCTGTGATATTTTTTTTCTCAGGGAGGAGATGGACAGTCTTCAGAAGCAGATGGAAGAGCACACAGTTACAGTGCATGAGTCAATGAGCTCATGGCCAAACACAGAAGAAGGACTGGCTCAACTGGGACTTCAAAACAACATTTCTAATGCATTGAAGCCGCTGAACTACACAGTGGTAGAAAGTAATGAAGAGGAAGAGCAGCAGTCATAAAAGCAAACTTTTGTTAGGCTATGACGACGGTGGAGTTTTATCCACAAAGGTGTTGTTTTGGCAGTTATTCCATTTTTCTTTTTAAACAATGGCTGGCAACATTTGACATTCTTCTCCAATCACCACAGGAGTGCTATTGCAGACTAATACTTATACCATAGCTTTCTTCTTTTTGCTCTTTATTATTTGACGATTGTATTGTTATGCCCTTGTGATACTTATTTATTAAGAGTTTGATAATTACACAATAACCACACCAATACAAACCCTGACATTCTAATTTGTTGAAAAGGTTGGAGCATTTGAGCAGTTGAGGTTTTCGGTATGCTTCTCCTTCCAATTTGGAATCAGTGGCTTTGATGATTGACTGACAATAATATGTAATGAGATGTGAGTAAGCCACAATGGCTAAGACCCGTTCTTCCATTTATTTGTGCCTGTACTCAGCTGATGTCTTTCATTTAAGATTTAACTAACAGGGTTAGGGTTGCTCCTTAACAGTTAAGCACCTTTGTGCGCACTAAACTTTTTTTTTTTTGTTTTTGGCTATTGTTAAAATGCAGTAAGTCTTCATTTTTATTGTAACAGTTAGACCTCATCAACATGAGTCTCATTTAGGTATGGAGGTGTCTTTGTTTCGGATGGGTTGTCATTGTTTGTGTGTGTGGTGGGGGGAGCCTTAAGTAGTCTTTATGATGCTGTCATGGAATCTGGTTAACTGAATTGCTGAGGGTATGTGCAAGATGTAATATATTTATGAAAATGTGCAAATATGCAGGCCACCTTTAACTGTCAGCATGCCCATTGATGAAAATGTAACGGAAAGAAAGCAAAGTAGCATGTTGCAAGATGGTTACCACCAACAGCTGGTGTTTCTCCATGTTCTTTTGTGTACATGGTGATGAAAGGTCAAGTGACTACAGTATCATATACTGATCTTGTTGTGTGACTACTGGTTTAAGTTAATTGTTTCCAGACGTTGATATATCATTTTATATGATTTCAAATTAATCATAAATGTTTAATAGTGTAAAGAAAATACAAGTTATGAAAAACTATTTCCAGGCATCTTATTCTATTATTCCCAATACTAACACACTGTTAGAATTCTGCAGTCGGGTGGTGCTGTCAAACAATGTGGGAGGTTTTTATTCCTGTAACTGATTGGTAGGTAATTTTAAATGTTCCTGCACTACTGTACACTTGGGTATTTAAAAGGGAATGGCTTAAAATACACAACAAAAATACTAATGCGTTGTGAATATTTTGAAGGTTTCCTTATGTTTTTTTATGATTAAAATTGATGAAATGATGTTTGTTTAACGTGTTATAAAATCGCACACTTGCCTTTTGCCGTTACCCAAATTTGCTCTGCTTTAGCCAACGTGATTATTTTTGTTCAGGCACTATGTCGGGCGACACTGGGTCCTTGGTGGTTGTATTTTGAAACCATCTGGTAGCGCAGCAGCATCAGCAGGAGAAGGAGGTGGGCTTTTTTATGGCACTGTCACAAAACCGTTCCATATATGTTTCTTTTTTTGTAGAACTTAAGCGGCACTATAACATACGTTGATAGACGCGGACGATAAGGAGAATGTTAGGTCGTACCGAGGCTAACGTCAGCACAACTGACTCACAGTACATTCAAAACTTAAACTTAGGTTTTAAGTCTTTTGTGGTTTTCAGTGTCAGGAGGCAGATGTTTACAGTATGTCTGTTGGTATGTTTTGACAAATATCAGGACCATCCCTGTCTTGCTTTTCAACTTAGGAACGTTGACGTTAACTGCTTTTTAAATCCTGTTGCTTGTAGCGGCTAACAGTTTTTAAAATCAAATTGCCTGTAGTACTTAGTAAAATCTAGGAGAGGTGGGATAAACTTCCCCACTACGTACAAATCAAGTTGAGTGTATTCATCGTGTTGCAGAAATAAATTTAGAGATAATGAGGAAGAGAGTACTACCGAAATGAAAAATGGCATTTCAGTAAATGCAAAAAATAGATCCGCCGTTATGAACGCCAAATACCACAGATGATTTCAGGGACAATGTGGGAAGTTATTCGCACTTTAGTCTGAATGTACATGGCGTATATTGTCCTCGCTGAAAACTGAAAAATCCCACAGATAGTGAATGTAACATTCGCACCCTTGAAACTGAGCATGCGCACAATACGTTGTAAACAATGAGACGAGACTATCAGTCGGTCCTCAGCTTTGTCTGTCCACCACTTTATCTGTATAAAACTAACGAGGACCTCCCAAAGCTCACCGTAAAATACAAAACATGTTGCTCTGTGAGTATGAGTACTCATTTGTTATAAGATGTCATCAGATGCACTTTTGTTTATTTTATCGGCATCATCACGCCGAAGACGTATCGAATTTGTGCGTTGCAGCCTGAGAGCCCACCTCATATGACAGTTGGGTGTGACAGCATGCGATGAAGAGACTATTCGATCCGTAGGTTTAAACAAATGTAGATTTATATATAATGTTTATTGCACGTCTTGATAGGCTTTGCCCAAATTGCATACGTTTCTCCTTTTTGGGCTTTCATCAGAGCCCATTCTACCATGCTAGCCATGCTCACTCCCCGGCTGTCCAGCCTCATTGATATGATTGCAAATGTGCTAGCGCAGGATAGCTTGACGTAGATGTGAGTGTTTTTTTTTTTTTTTTGACTGATGATAGATTGAATAAATCAACAGGGTTATTGACTGATGATAGATTGAATAAATCAACAGGCTTACAAGTGTCTTAACATCTCTCCCAATGAGTGATGTTAATGAAGGAAAAAACAGATGTGTGACAAATTTGGCAGTGCACAGCTGAACTATTTGACTGTTGAAAAAATAAGAGATTAAGATGTTTGCCCCTACAATAAAAAGATCAATATTCTCATGACATAAATAGAATTCGCCATTTGCTGGCAATTGCTGTGGTACTAATGCATATATTTGGAGATTAACTGACACCAACCAGCATTCTCAGACACTTGTCAAAGTTACCAAATAGTTTTCAAATATCTCTGATTATACCGTCTGTGCAATTGATGACAGGATGCATTGCAAATCACAAGTATAAATTCCCTGATGTCCATGTAGCTAAAGTGGATGGGAGGTGCATATTTGTTGCTTGTATGCTGCTGTAGACAGTTGTAATCCAATCATCAACCCTTTAGGAATCATTTCTCATTTCAGAGCAATGCATGTGTTTGCGAACTGGAGTTCCACCTCTCATCTGATTTTTATGGAATACTAGTCTGTGATCATTTTGTGGAAAGTACGCATTGTTATCTGTGACAGTTTCAACGTTGATTAATAAATCAGGACAAAATAATTGCTTTTATGAATGGGTGCTTGTCTTTAGTTAAGTCATTCTGGTGTTTTCCAGGGAGCTGAAGAATGGAGGCAGTTTTAACCAGGCTGAAAGGCCTAACTGCTGATGAACTGCGTGAGGAGTTTGCCCGGGCTGACCTGAAGTGTGTTGCTATCACGGCCACTACCCGATCTATCTTTGAAAAGAAATTGGCGCGAATGCTTGTTGGATCGGAGGGTGATATCACTGAAAGGGACAGCGGTTCCCCTGCAAGGGATTCAGACGGCGTGGCCTCAGCAGCTAATCATGACAAACCTTTGCTGTGTGCCAAATCAACTGTTGCAACGAGCTGCAGCCCAAATGAGGAACTGGACTTTGGCTATGGTGTGGGGCTCAACCCGCCAGAGGAAGAGGAGATCTCTAACTCTCAAGCCAAAACGAAAACTCCTTCCAAAGTAGCACAAGTGTCCCCAGCCTTTTACTATGGGGTTTGTCCGTCGTGGGAGGACATTTTGTCTCGAAATGGTAAGAAACATTGATTTATTTGTTTTTAGGAGATCATCCCAACGTGTGCCATATTAGTATCTAACGTTAACTATACTGTATTTTCTTTGCCATACATTTTTCACCTGCCTCGTCTGTATCTTCCCATCAGGACACTTCCTTGTTGCAGGACTAACACATGTATCTTTAATCTGTACTTCCAGTCCCATTTAAAGCTAGTCTCAATGCTTGTCTGATTATTCATGTTTACCTACATTGTTGTCCTATCTCTGTGCAACCCAAACATGGTTGTAAGTTACCGGCATGTGCTTCCAAGCATTGATGTGGTCTTTCTTGAAACATTAGTATTTGTGCTGCTAAAGCTTTACCATAAAATGTCTGGGTCAATATTCGTCTTGTACTAACATTACAAGATTTTATTTGGTTTGTTTGTTTTCTCTCATAGCAGGCAGTTTTAGTTTGAGGACGCTGCAACAAGACAATAACTTCAGATGTATTACATCCGACAACAAACAAATCCTTATGATGATTGTTTTTTCCATAGAAAGAGCACATGTGTATACAGATAAGAAAGATGCCCTTCAAGCTGTAAAGGGCATGAAGGGAGCACGTTTTAAACCCTTTTCCAACCGCGAGGATGCCGAGAAGTTCGCCAAAGGGATGTGCGACTATTTCCCCTCTCCCAACAAATCGATGGCGTGCGTGTCTCCTGTTAAACCAGGCCAAATCGCCAGTAAAGGTACAGTATGCAAAATAGTCTTGAGCTGAATGCTTTGCAGTCAGTGCAAATCAAACCAAAGTGGATATCGGACGTTTCCAAATACCATTATCATCGTCTTGTTTGCTGAACATATATGAATTCCATATCACCTTTCTGATGCTGCTTAGATTGGAAATCTGTTCATGTTAACAATAGAAATAGTTTTTCCGAAAGGCAACTCATTTCTCTATATAAGCAGATTAATCTAGCAGCAAAATTGCTGTTTTCGAGAGGAGTGCTAACCCCTTTACTATGTTGTCTTGCTCAACACACTAGACATCATGGAGGTGGATACCACTAACAGGGAACGGGCCAACAGTTTTAAGAGCCCACGCACGCAGGACCTGACAGCCAAGCTGAGAAAAGCTGTGGAAAAGGGAGATGAGGGGGCCTTCTTTGACATTGTCTGGAGCAACCCACGCTATCTCATTGGCTCCGGGGATAACCCCACTATTGTGCAGGTGAACATCAAGTACAACTTTATTGTCAAATGTGCTGTATGTGCAGCACAGACGAAATTTCTTCCCTCTCACAACACACAACAAGAGGAGCCGCTGCGGGTGCCCGCGCCGCCATCAAAAGAAAAGTTAACATAAAATGACAAAATAATACAAGACAACACATTAGACACAGCCAATTGTGCAATCTTAACCACTTTCCTGCATACGCTTTGTTGTCTGAAGCAGTTATAGATGAAAGAGGAGCGAATCAAAGTGTCCATTTCACCAGTGGATCAAAGACGTCATGCTGCAATGTGCGCACGTCTGCTACAAGCTAAGCTTGAAAGCAACAAGAAGCTGTAGCATCCATTAACGAAAAAGAGGTTGGCTCTCTTCTCCTGTCCCATGTAAATCCGCTACAATTCCAAGCCGCGACTCCCAGTTCCACATCCGCATCGGCGCTCCGCGCTGACGCACGTTTGAAACACTTCATTTCTGTTTCGCAACATTCCATGAATTTTGGGGTTTGCTACAAATAATGTAGCAGCGCAAGTGCTTACTGTTTGATTCCATTGTGTGCTCAGGAGGGCTGCAGGTACAACGTCATGCACGTGGCGGCCAAGGAGAATCAAGCAGGCATTGCCCAACTTCTGCTGGATACTTTAGAGAACCCAGAGTTTATGCGCCTCATGTACCCCGATGACCAGGAAGACATGCTGCAGAAGCGCATCCGTTACATTGTCGATCTTTACCTCAACACTCCAGATAAGGCGGTAGGTTTTTTTTTTTTTCCCCCCCCTTAGCAGACCGCCAGAAAAAAAAAAAAAGTTAACTCAAACCATTTTTCTGGTCTGTGTTCACACTGTATTTTGCTGTTTATGTGTCAGGGTTTTGAAACACCACTCCACTTTGCCTGCAAGTTCGGATGTCCAGACGTGGTCAACGTGCTGTGCTCGCATCCTGACACAGACAAGAACTGCAAGAACAGTGACAACCACAAGCCTTGTGATGTATGGTTTGATTTAGGTCCCCTGCTGTTTTTTGTAAGAGGTCAACAGAATAGGTAGACATACACAGGGCTCCTGCGGATCCTTAAAATGTCTTAAAAGGCGTTGAATCCATCTATCCATCCATTTTCCGATCCGCTTTATCCTCGCGTGGGTCGCGGGGGCTTGCTGGACCCATCCCGACTGTCTTCGGGCAGTAGGCGAGGGACACCCTGAACCGGTTGCCACGGTCATAATTGCCATTAAAATGTCTTAAATCAATCTTTCAAAAGGCTTGCAAAATATTAACATGATAAGATGGATTTTATGATTGTAAATAGTTTCCAACCTCAAAAGCAGAGATCCTCAGATTGGACGGCATTGACCCTAAACATGCAGTTGTGATATCAAAGTTGTGGCTTCGGGCAAATGCTGTTAATGTGCTTGTGTGGGCCAGTCAGAGCCTAGACTGGAATCTGAGGGAACACCTCTAGCGAGGTGTGAAAATGGCTGTGCACCGATGCTCAACTTCCAACCTGATAGAGCTTGAGAGGTGCTTAAAAGAGGAATGGGCGAAACTTGCTTAAGTGTACCCGATCTTGTTGCATTCTAATCAAGTCGACTTTAGGCTCTAATCACTGCCACAGATGCATCAACAAAAATATTGTACCGCTTGGAGCTGTTTCATTTTTTTGTTTGAGGGGGGGGGGGGGCACTGAAGTTTATCAAGAATGTATGTCCATGTATTAAACGGAAGCAAATGAGTGCCATTGTGGTGCACCCTCGGGTATCATTTGTGTGAGTTTGTGAAGTTCTGACCTGATGGCTAGCTCGCCATAATTTCTCCCTCCACATTTGCTAAATCTAGATGAACATAAGCACATTCTTCCACTTGCTAATCCAGCAACAGATGTATTGTGACAGCTGTCTGTTTTATCAGTTGACTCTCTTCCCCCTTTTCTTAGATTATTTGTAGCAGAAAGAACACAACCCAAGAAGTGAGACAGAAAATAAGTGACTATTTGGAGGGTAAGAACCAACAGATTGTCACCAATTTATTTAAAAATGAAATGCCCATGCCAACAACACCTTTTGTTTTTTTTTTAGAAGCCTGGTTCAGTAAGACCAATGTGTTTGCACATATTGAAGTAGAAATGGCAATTTCCAAAGACAAAAATTAATTTAAGACCGTAGCACGGCTTGTCAATACGTCACAGCCTATATGTCTGCCATCATTGTGGATTTTTTTTTTTTTTTAAAAATATGGAATGAGGAACCTTTCCTTTTTTGGCTGTAACCCCCCCCCCCCCCAAAAATATATATATAATTCAGGAAAATGAACTTGATTACTGAAGCATGCGACCGATTCCGCTGCCCACACTGCTCTTCTTGCGAATAATATTCCATTTTTGTATTTTGGTGCATCCGCTTAAAGAACCACTCAAAATTAAAAAATAAAAAATAAATAGGAGCTTATCGGTGGATTTTTTTTTTTTTTAACTGAAACTTGTCACCCAATCGTCAATGCACTTCCTTGAGTAAAGGACGTCAACCAAAGGCTAGACGAGATATAATTAAATTCTGTTTTTCTCAAATTTTCTTTTTTTTTAAATTACATTTTCTATAGCCTGAACATTCGGCAAGCCTCCTCACTGCCTCAAAACTCACTTGTATTCTTTGGCATTTGACTCAGCATGACTCAGATTTGTTCTTGGTTTTGCTATTCGGTGCTTTCTACCGTCTTTGTTACCGATTTGCTTTACTGTTTGTTGTATATGTTAATTGCTGCATGTACAGCACTTTGTATGCAGCGATGGCTGTTTGAAAGTGCTCTATAAATACAGTTGAGTTGAGTTGAGCCAATACCACACAAATTATTTTCCAGTAGAATTTTGCACAATATGGCATACAAAAATAACATCCTTTGTTCACACATTTGTGTCGCGGCACGTCTTTACAGATTTGTCTCTGTTCATGTCACTCCATAATCTGAAGCTTCACAAAGATCTCTTGGAGGATTATTCTGTGCGACGCCATCTTTCTGCTTATTCACAGACCGCTGCTACATCCCCTTGCTCAGGGCAGCCGACAACACCTCTCAGCCCATCATTGGTGCTCCGTGGTCGCCTGAAGCCTCAGAAAGTCTCTCGCTGATCCAGCGACACGCAAAAAGCCCGCTGGACCCTCTGATGACTGTCACAGCCTTTGCTGGTCCACTGAGTCCCTCTAAAGTAAGTACTAAATTCACTTCTTATCTGCATCCACTTGCTTCGTTTGGCCAAAATGATCAAATGGAGTATCATGTATAATATTTGGACCATTGGTATGTGAACAAACTATAATCGCCCACTTTAGGCGGGTGATTTTCGCCGTTCCTGGAAGACGCCGCCGAGGAATCGAGCAGAGCATTTCCACAACATTCTTAAGTCGGACCCTGACCGCGGTGCCGAGCGGGTTGGCAGGCAAGGCAACAGTATTTATAAAACTGTACACTGTGTGTAATTGGAGTTGTTTAGTAGTCGTTCATCAAAAAAACTAAAAACTAAATGGTGTGGCTCAATATGATTTCATGCACTCTGTAACCTGAACTAAACTGTCCACTGTCGTAACCGCTGTCCCTGAAAGGGTTAATATCGTTTGACTATTGTGATTGGGCTTCTATCTGAATATTTGCTCCAGTAGTTCTGGAATAGAATCAAAACAAATCTACCCTTAGTGCACGTGTGCACTTTGCCACACTTTCACATATGTCTAATAACAATCTCTGATTTATATTCTTCTTACAGAGATTTGGCTCACGAGATGGGTCATCCCTGGGCGGAATATTGGGACTTTCTTGATAGCTTTGTAGATCTGTCATCAACCAAGGCACTTCACAAGTTGGAAGAGTATCTGAGTAAGAGGGATTTCTTTTCACGAACTTGTGAAGAGGGGGAGAATGAGACCAGCAACAGATTTAAAACTCCTTCCCCAGGTATAATTTACATATTATCCATCCATCCATCCGTTCTTACCCTCACAAGGGTCGCAGGCGTGCTGGAGCATATTCCAGCTGTTTTTGGGCAGGGTCAAACCCTGAACTGGTTGCCAACCAATCACCGGGCACACATAAACAAACCACCTTTCATGCTCACCATCACACTCAGGGACAATTTAGAGCATTCATTTAGCCTAGCATGCATGTTAACCAACTTTATTTATTTATTCACTTTTGATGTAGACCAGTGTATTTAAAAAAAAAAATAGAATTGAAAATATTGTGAATACTGTGGTACATCGTGATAAAAATGGTCTATATCCTGAATAGTTTTCCATCTCGCACAGCACTATTTTTCAGTACCGGTAGTTGTTCCATATGTAGTTATTATACTGGACTAAATTGTCCAACCAATTGAAGAGAAATTTGAAGTTCTCTGTCTCCATGGAATAGAACCCAAATGTATGTCATTGCTAACACCTGGAACCTATCCTTCTGTTTACTTCTTCACCATGTTAAAATGAAGGTAATGAAAACGCTAGAGAGCAAGCACTGAACTTTGGCACATTCTGTCTTTAAACCGACATCACTGGTTGCAGGCAAGCTGAAGAAGTTCTGCAACTCCATCTCTGTCGGTGCCTTCTTGGATGAGGGCGAGGACATCAGCCTTGAGGAGATGAAGAATAGGCAGAATGCAGCACTGACCTGCATCTCCTCCTCCGCCGCATCCATGGACAACCTGAAGGGCGCAGTGGGAGGTCACGACTTCCACATCATGCCGATGGGATTAAAGTATCGGGGGGGCGACCTGATCGAGACCGCAGCCGAGCAGGACCTGCTGTCACCCGGCGGCGTCTGCAAAAATGGGGTGTGCTCCTCCTCAAGAGATGGCATTTCCAACGGAGATAACGTTTCTCCTCGGAACTCTCCGTCCGCCTCCAGCTTGCTCTCACCCGTCTCCAACCTCTCAGTTGAATTTGAGCGCATGTCGCTGCAAGAACCGCCGGACAGTCCCGACAGATACAGGGAGAGAAGGAGCAGTGGCGGGCACCGACACAGAGAGACCTTCGACTCCTACGGCTCCTCAGTTAGCGCAGACCTGAGTTGCGGGCTGAAGCGGCTGTCGATTGGCCACGGCGCCCAGAACAACGAAGCCTTGAAGGGAGGGGACACGGAGGAACAGCGCAGCAGCGGCGTCTCTGAAGAGTTGTTCGAGGCAGAGGAGGACGCTTTGGAAATGATGAGCAGGACAAGGGGAGCGGCTTCGGTGGCGCGCAACTTGTGCGCGAGGTCCAAATCGTGGGATCATGGTGGGAGAGACCTGAGCAGCTCGGGGTCATCAGCATCCTCTTATAAGTCTTTGGATAATTCCCATGAGTTCCTCCCGAGGACCCCACCTCGCAGTAGAAGAGGACTCTTTATTGATGGGTGAGTAGCAGGGTTATTTTATGTTTCGTTATAGTTTTATTTCTTTAGACTTTTTTTTTTAAATTTATTTTTCAAAAGTTTAAGAGCAAGTTTCTTAGTTTTGAATATTTTTTTGTTCGAAACAGCCTTGTTTTTAGTTTATTTTTTATTAGTTCTTGTGGATGGATGGATAGGTATGAGTATTCGAGTGATGGATTAAAAAAAAAAAAAAGTCCTTTAAAGAACACTTCTCAAACGACTGTTTGACCTTGCCTTCTCTATAGCTACATCGGTACAGCAATCCCGAAAGCTCATGTATGATATTGTATCACTGTTTTCTCTGCAAAGATCATTGAAGTGTGACGTGATTACAATTCTTTCGTTTGTAAAAGTGACAATCCAGTGGTACCTTGACTTACAAGTTGAAATCATTCCATAAACACTCTTATAACTCAAATCGCTTGTATGACAAATCGACTTACCTCGATTCTTCTGGGATTTTTTACTGCCATCTTGATGTTATCCACATTTTCAAAACGCGAAATCTCTTATGTGACCCCCTTGAGCTTCTGAAAGCAGGAGGTAGTGGCGGGGGGCATCCGTAAGTCATGGTATCACTGTATTTCCCTCTTTCGTTTTGGTCTTGTTTACTGAAGATTGAGGCGCCACAGGCACATATACGAGGTCAGCCATATTGTTTGATGTTTTCACAGGGATTCACCTACCAAGTTGGACAGAGATGTGTTGTCAGCAATAGGGGGTGTTGAGGTGGATGTCCAAAAATATCCCAGTATTCACAAGTGGATGAGCACAATGAAGTCCTACTCTTCCTCAGAAATGAAAAGGTTTGTGCGTGCTTTACTGAAGTAAGATGGGCTTTGCTAACTTTCAGGTTACAGTTCAACTATTTTTTCGCAGAGTTGTTCACAAAGTCTTGGCGCGTGAGTGACTTTTCAGGGAAGCTACTTTTATACCCACTCATGGCACTCATGCGTTCTGTTAGCCTGTCCACATGTGGTGATGACTTCAAAATTATACTGGGTGGCACTTGCCCACACTATGCCTGAATACTAAAAAGAAGAAATATGTTGTACTCATATTTACTGTTGACTCATGTGTCCAGTTGGCCGAGCCCTGCAGTGGTAAAACCGCGACTCAGGATGCAGCATCAGACTCCCGGCTCTCCCTCCGGCGTTCTCATGTCTCCCTCGGGTCGCTTCAGTCCCGCTCGCCAGGCCGCCTCACCTGATTTCAGCCCCAGCCGCTACAGCCCCGCCAACGTGAGCTACATCCAACGCATTCGCCTCAAGCGCTTGAACGAAGCGTCAATTTGAAGGGTCTAAACTCCCCTGCCACGTCATCCTAAGCCTCTCCTAACAAACATAAAGACTGGAATAGCGTGGAAGAGTTACATTATTGAACTGCAGCCCACACGATATTTTAAAAAAAGGATTTTAAAATTTTCAAAAAAGAAACCTCAGTGATGTTTGTACTTTATCGATGCAGACCGTGTAATTGGATGGTGATGTTATCTGTGACAAGTGTGCAGCACCTGTATCATAGCCCAGGTCAATGTTTTTGGATATTGTGAATACAAGCCACACTCCCCGAGGTCGGTCTCAAAAAAGCATTCTTAGTGTGGGGTTGTCAGCACTAAAGAAAACAAATCATGTATGTTGGTCAGTAGCACAAAAATGTTTTTTTATTATCAAAGATGTTAACCAACTGCCATTTCCTGCATTTTCCTCAGTTCAGTACTTGCCTTAATTTTCTGAAGTGATGGATTTGTTCTGTCAGTTTGGGCACATTATCTAGCTCACATCTGGAAAACTTTACTGGCTGTAGCATTACAGCAAACCCAGGAAAACAGAATGAATCTTCCATGCTTTTATTTTGTTCAATAAATGGATTTGTTTTTATCTTTACTCAGTGGATCCAGGACGTCTTGACTTTTCCTTTTTGCAACCTTTCTGGACTATTCTCATGATTAAGTCTCAAGCCGCTTCCATTCTGGCAGACTTAACACGCACAGACAGGAGTCAGGTGTTATTGCAATTATAGAGCAGAAGAAAACTATTAAGGACAAGTTGAGATCTGGTAACTGTGACATTTTATTTTTTAGATTTGAATAGGAATCGCTGGATAATACGTAAACATGGCAGATATTTCCATCCAATATAAACAATGGAGGAAAGTGTAAAAATATTGAATGATGGAAAAAAGACCGTTTTGATATGAAAAAAAATCCACTTACACTTGATTTGTTCTGAATGTAATTCTTGGTGAACTCAACCTTTCTCAGAGAGCACAAACAACTTTGCTGAGGAGATTGTCATCATGCTTGTGCTCTCAGGTCGGAAGAGGAAATATTTTGCTCTTTGAATGTTTCTGAATGTGTGGAGCTTTGCAAAAGTGCCCCTAAAAACTTAAAACTGCTTCTTGTGCTTTTTGAACTCTCTTCCTGTATGTCAAGGATGTGTTTGCTTTCAAGTAGTCAATAAAAAATCACTCCTACTTTACTTCAACGATCCTTTCAATATGTCACAAATTGGTCAGTGACTAATGTCTTCCATCATTGTCTTCATCATGACTGCAGCACACAAACGCACTAATGATGCGCATCAGTGGAGTGGTGCTCAGCCCACTACTTTTCTGTTGACTAAATAGGATTGTTGCTGTTTCAATGTGTTCCTGAGATGTAGTTTTAATGTATCACATTATTCATCCATCCATTTATTTTCTCTAGCACTTGTCCTTGTTAGGGTTGCAGGTGAGCTGCTATGATAGTGCTGGTAAATAGCCCGGACTGTTTACTCTTGCAAGAAAAAAAAAAAATTGACCCCCATCAGAATAACCTAGAATTTTGCATAAAATGATCAAAATGGAGTCTGTTCTTTATCTAAATCAATAGACTTAACATTCTGCTGAAACAACACACATAAATCTTGCGGTTATTGCACAAAGATCTTAGGGTCCAAAAAGTATGTATACAGTTACATATACTGTCTCTTATAGTACTTAGTTGAGGTCTTTTTTCGGTTCAATTGAAATTCCATTGGACAGACGATTAAAGTAGGTTAGGTTTTTTTTTTTTAATATCGGTGCATGTTAGCAATTGTCAATAATGTTTTCCACGTGTTTATTAGCCTCTGCAGTCTCTTGCAAAGCCTAAACATGCACTTGAAGCAAGCAAGCAACCAATCACCTTAGTGAGAGGTTCGGTGCAACTTGTTTGTGTCACTATGCTGGTTGTTTTTGGGGGTGCCAAAAGGCGCTCTCCTGCAGTGTGCCACAAAACAAGGAACTGGAAGCAGGTTTTACCTAAGTGCTTTTTTCCCCCATCATCTTTATTGAAAAAAAAAAAGTGCACCAACATAACACCTCGAAACAGTACAATTAAGTATACAACACGTCAGCCTTGTCTACCAAGGTCCACTTTGGCGGCTCGTATGACATACCTAACATTACAAAACAAGACTGCTCAAACTTTGGTATACTGTACAAATTGTACGGTTGTGTTTGAGCTTCGAAATACATTTAAATTGAATACTTATAAATTTAGCTCCTTGTGTCTTTTTAAACATCAAGAGGGTTGCACTGTGAACTATTGTTTGCCCTGCTTACAGTGACAATAAAATGACCCTATTCGTTTCCAATGCTCACAGCAAATGTTTTGGCGTGGAACTGCTCTTGTATAAAAAAACATGAATAACATTCTGCTGGCGTTACTACCACCCACCTCAAAAACATACAACAGCGCCCGTTTAACAACAAACATTTGGACATCAGAGGAAAGACACTTAAGGAGAAAACTGAGCTTTTTTTTAAAACTGTAAGCAGCCCGTCATCCCAACTCCAATCCCTGAAGTGCACCGCGTTGGCTCATCAGGTTCGTGTAAGTTTGTCCGGGGGCATGAATCCTGCATCTCCGAGAGTTCGGAGGGCCACCCGGCCACTTGGGCGAATGGTGAGCCATGTGATGCTGCCGTTGTGCAAACCCATGCGTAACCAGCCCTCAGGTGGGAACTGCAGGGCCCTGAGAACAGAGGATGACACCTTTAACCAAGAAACACAAACCTATTTCATCTTTAAAGAACACTGGCATCATACAACGTCACTTTGTAACACACTGTAGCAAAATGGCAATCTGAGTAGAGAAAGTGCTAAGGCATATTGACGGACTTTATATCTTGCCCTGTGTTCAGGTTTAAAGGAGATTATCTTAAAAGCTAACACGCTAACAGTTGGTAGGCTGACACTGGAAGACAGCAACTTCAGTACAAAAAGCGCTAGGTCAAGGCAATCAGGTATTTACGAGTGTGTGCCTACATTGAAAACCCTTATTTGGCAGAATAACCTGAAAAGATTCTAATTGCAGTGTGCGAGCAGCAGATTCGTGGTCTGGCTGCTCAGATCATGAAGGAGCCCTCACATGCTCTCTTCCCCGCGTTCGAATGGCTGCCTTCCGGCCGCAGGCTGCGGTTCCCAGCTTGCAGGACAGCGAGGAGGAGATCCACCTTTGTCCCCCAGGCTGTTCTCCTCTTAAACTCTTATTCCAAGATCCCTGACACCCCTCCCCCCCACCATGCAGACTCACACACCCCATTGTGCAATACGGGTTTACAGTGCAATACTTTGACGTGCAATACTGTTTTCATGTGCAATACTGTCTTTACTGTGTCCTTACTGTGCAATACTGCTCGATGGGCAATACTATTTCGATGCTGGGGCCACTACCTCAAGACCTCAAGTGCTAAGCTACTCTCATCCGATGTTTTTCCTTTGCTCTGACTGTCTCTATAATAAGCTGCTCTCGCACAACTCTAATTGCCCCACGGGGATAAATAAAGTTTGGTGAATCTGAATAATTGTACTTGTATTACTCGTACATCAAGGCGGTCACGCCTCAGCAAATTGCACAGTCACATTAGATGAGCTGGGCAGATGAGACAAACCTGCAGACAAAATAGCGGATGACATTGGCATGACACACGATGATCTCGTAGCTGTCCTCCTTCTGCTTTGGGTCTGCCCGGTGGATGTAGCGGCGGAAGGCTGCCTCGATACGCGCGCCGTCTTCGTGGTACTGCTGGAGAACGGCAAAGATGAAAGCCGCTGTGAGGTCAGCGTGGCAAAAGTGTTCTTTGCACGGCCAGTCGGTGGACATGAGAGCCAAGTGCTGCCTGTTGTCAAGGATGTTTGAAGAGCTTTTGTTTTAAGAGGAATGGGTTTTCTCGACTGCTGTCCGCTCCATCGTGCATAAAAAAAAAAAAAAAAAACTGAGTAACGCTGGCGTCAGTGGAACACAACTCTGTTGTAAATTGAGGACCCCACTGAATGTAACAACATCCAAGAGGGTCTGGTCTGGCAGTTCTGTGTCATACAGCATTACATTTATCACAAACTTTTATTTCAGCGACACCAGTAACAATGTAACATTGATGGTCCTGCTCTATCATTTGTTGATTTTTGTCTTATTATAAAATTACCGAGGAACGTCACAATGTGTCTGACAAACACGCTGCCGATACAGATAAGCATGTCATGATAACAAGTAAAGCTTTGTTGTAAAATTAGCACAAAATCAGCCAGTCAACTGAATTCTAAAACTAGCTGCCGATTCAATAAAATGGCCTAAGGAACAACATGGGGGTATTAACCATCGCCATTTTGGAACTGTACTCTCCCTGTTCATACTACAGTGTAGGACTACTGATGCTTTGGCCTACTTTGGCTTGGAGCCTTTACAAGCACTTGACATGACGTGCACAGAAACACAGGCCGCACAAAGCTACCACAGACTCAAGAGCGGGGGGAGCACTCTCACCACAGCGTCAGGTTTCCAGTGAGTGACGGGCGGAACCGGCTCGATGGGGGCGCCCTCTTGAAGCAAGTCGCAGCTGAGCAACTCCACGCCTAAACTCAAGAGAAACGGGCGGACGAGAAGAAAAGACAACCCGTTTGCCAAAACACAACCCTCAAGGCGGTCTTGATGAGCATGTGCGGAAAGCTGCATGACGCGTCTCCGCTACCTGGAAGGTGCTTGCTGATGATGTGCGCCGTCTCTGTGGCTCTAGTCATGCTGGAGTGGATCAGAACATCGTATTTCAATCCCAATGATGACAGACGATGACCTGTCAACTCGGCCTGCTCTCGACCTAAGGAGACACAAGGGAACGTCACTGGGAAAGAAAAGCCGTAGGCATCTCATCATTACGGCTGTAATTTCATAGAAGTAGACTTGAGGCATAAAACGAAGAGTAACCGTTAAAGCTTTATTTTTCTCAACTTTAAGAAGATGGGTCGGGAGAAGAGGAAGACGCGGGTCCCAAGATGACAACAGTTGAGAACCACTGCCTTAAATCCCTCCCAATTGTCTCGTCTTAACTGCTGCGGTTATGAAGAAAATCTGATGGAATTCATATTTGTTGTCGATTTTTTTCATTTTTTTTAACACTAATTGTATTTTGGTCTCACTAGGTTGCGCACGTTTAGTTCTTGTTGTGGCCAGTGATAGGGATACTGCCGTGGATCTGGGGCCTTGTTATTACAAAAAAATAAAATAAAATAACAATAATCTCAAATTGACATTGTATTTTATGGGGTGGACAACACAGTGGCCTCCCAGTTTTCAGGATCAGGATTGTAATTTTGGCAGCAGCCTTCCTATGTGGACTTTGCATGTTCTCCCAAAACATACACATTAGGTTCAACGCAGATTCTAAATTGTGCACAAATGCAAAAGTGAGTCTGAATAGTTGTCTTGACGTGCCCTGCAATTAGCTGGTGACCACTCAAGGGTATACGCTGCCTCTCGCCCAAAGGCAGCTTGGAGCGGCTCCAGCTCACGCGCTTTCCTAACGCGGACAAGCACTATCGAAAATGCATGAATGGATTTTCTAGTAACCCAGTCAGTCACGGCCCCTTGGAATCATCACTTTTTCTCCCCCTTGGCATGAATGCATTTTGTTCACAAATGACATGAAGCTGACCCAAGGGAGTGAGAATGTGCTCTTTGTCGCTGCTCCCGCTGAGGTTATACTGCGAATGTCGGATGAGGAGGATGTTGCGTGTAGCTTTGGGTTTGCCATTGTCCTGCTCTGATCTGGGATCTTCGGTCGTACTGCCTTTCTTCTTGCCATTGGACAGTGTAGAAGGGTCTCTCCTGCAAAACAGCGGTCACCTTACATCACAAGTGGCTTTGTCTCATAAGGTTTACTTCAACCGATGACTTCACTGTTGTCACCCACAATTTGCCGCTTCTGCCAAGTCGCGACCTACTTTTATAGAAGTTAAGAATGAAGGATGTTATTCAAACATAACCTTTGAAAAAAAGAACAAGTGTACATCATATTTTTTTCTAACTTACACAGGCATACATGTTTCAAGCGGCTTTCAGAGCACACCTTATTCAGAAACAGGATCTACATCAAAATTTCATGTACAAAAAAATGAATAAATGAGAATGAAATTCCACAATTTCACAATGTGTGGTCGCAAAATGTCACTTCACTAAACCTTGGCAATGATCTATTTTAAGGGAAGCCCTTTTCCAAATCTTTTGTGTGTGGGAACTTATTAAATACCGAAATGCATTTATTGCACCTCTCAAGTAAAAGCATTTCTGATGCATAGCGGTCAAAATCATGGTCAGGTAAGTAAGGAGTAGGGCAGTCACAAACTAATCTTTTTGCGATCCATTATTCTATTGATTATTCAGTTTTTCTGGGAACAATGCGCATAATACATTAATTGATATTTCCGCTGCTGGAAAAGTGTTGTGCATAAAGCCGAACAAGCAAAATTGTTCATGGCATAGCAGATATGTTTAAAATTATTAATTATAGTTTCGAGGCATACATTTTTTGTGGTCGCCACAACAACGCTGGTTGACTTCTTTGCCCAGCCCGAGTAGTACCCCTAAACCAAGAACTGTCGGATGCTCAGTGCATTGCGAAGCAGCCAGATGCCACAACTCCCCCTTTTCTCGCACACTGAACACGAGTACTGCAACTTTTTTGACACATTTCGTATACTCACTACACATTCAAAGATCACTACAAAATGGCTAACTCAGTTCTATTCATGAAGGATCCAACGACACGATCTTACTTGTCCCAGTTGACGTCCCACGCGTGGCCAGTGGGGACTGGCGTGATGCTCGTTGCTGCCCACGCCGGCTGCGCAGCTTGAAGCACGGACAGTTTGGACCAGCGACTGCCTGCCTCGGTTCTTCTCTCTCCGAAATAGCCACGAGAGTCGGCAGTGGCAGCCGCCAGTAAAAGGGCGGCAGAACCTCCGGCGAGACCACAAATAAGTTTGAGAGTTCTCCTCTGAGACATCCTGTTAGCTTCACGAGATGCTATCAATTGCTAGCAAATTAGCCCAATTGGGCTAGTGTCTCGCTAACACCGCAAGAAATGTTCCCTTCGGACAAAGACGTTTTATAGTCCAAATACGTTAGCAGCTAATATTAGCTTGGCGAAGAGACACCCAACGCGTTATTACCACCAATCGACAGCCGCGCTACAGAACCTAATAATAGAGCAGGCACAGGAAATAGCGTAACTAATCTTGAGCAAGTTGCTTTTACGTAGTACGGCAGCCGATTTAGGTCAGACTTAATTTATGTTACGACCCAATTATGTACACAGGCGAACCTATTTTCAACGTACCTCATCCAAGGGTTCCATCCCTGTAACCGTCACATTTCAAAATCCCGAATCACGTAATTCATTTTACATTTGCCTATTTTGCTTACAAAGAACGCCTTCATAACGCAAACTTCATTATAACGACCAGATATTTTCCCCACAAAATAGTGAAAAGGCCTTCGTTACAACGAACCGTGGGAAGTTAATTGCCGCCGGGACCTTGCATATGAACAAAATTTACAGCGCGAATTTACCCTCCGTTGCATAGCAACACGACTGATGACTCGTACATAAGTGTATTTCCGGAGGCACGGTGCACATTGTCTGAAAACATGTCTGGTAAATATGGCTATCTGTGAAAACAGAAATTGTCTCTCACTTTTGAAAGGGAGACTGGCAGATTTCGAGGCCAACAGTTTGAAAGATAACCGTAAATGGCTTCGGCCGCAAAACATCCTGAACTGGAGAAGGCGCTTTTCACTTGCTGACTTAATGTTTTCAGAGATGAAGTAGGCACGCTACAGGTGTTTGTTTCATGTTCAATAAAATCATCTTTCTTCATACAGTACTATATACACATACTTGTAACTGACACGTTTATACTTCATGTTTTTACATCTATAAATGTTCATAGTGTATTATACAGTACATCGTAGTTGGCGGCCATTTGATTGAAAATGGTTACAACGAACTACCATTTTCACGCACAGATTCGTTCTGTCCCTCCAGGTACGTTGTAACGAAGTTCGACTCTTGTTACTGCAGAAATTGTACTGCTGTCAATATTTTGTCGCAGGCCTCATCGTAGTTATGATGTCCCTCAGAGGGCCCTTGGGGCTGTGGAACCATAAAAAAATGTATGTTTGCTTCATATTATCACATATACTTTTGAAATCAGATTCCACTACATGTTTGTTCAAACATTTTTCACTTCATTTTAAAGTAGAGATTGGGAACAAAAACTGTTCACGATACCTCATATCTCATTGTTGTTAAAACATTAAGTCGATGCACATTATTTGCCCGGGCCTAGAATTTGATAACTGTGAGACAAACTTTTGGTCTCAAGGCCCCGGGACCAAATACAGCCTGCCACCACATATTTTTACGTGGCCCGCTAAAGTAAATCAAGGACTTCATGTTTCTCGCTAAAATCTGTACCAATATTGCAACATTTCTTCACATTTAATGACGTTGAGATAAAGCATGTTTGGTCCCCCAAATCCTTTTTAAAATATAGTCTTTTCTTTGATTTTGGATTTTAAAACTGGTTATCTATCAAATTGTTGTGCAATGTGCATGTGTAATATTATGATGTGATTCTACATATATAACGCCCCTCTGAGGGGAAACATAACCACAGTGTGGCCTGCAACCAACATTTGATTGACACTGTTGAAAACCTGCACCAAAATTTTCTGTAATTATTTGAATTGTTGAAATCTTAAGTGTGAATCTTGCAGTTGATATGGTTTGAAGCGGTCATCAGATTTGGAAGAAGGAGGTAATATATCACTTAACTTCAGGATTTCTTTTTTTTTTGTGTGTGTGGGAGGGGGGGGGGTCGGAATGTCAGTCATGAATAGTTCCCAAGAAGTCCTGAATGAGGTGAACAATTTGAAGACCGAATTGTGTGACAATTCGGAAATTATCTCTTTATTTGTTGATTTTATAATGGAAAATGTGAAATAATACAACCATGGACATTTTAGAAACATGAAAGCATTCCCTAGCTGCCCCACATTAACAAAACAAAAAAACAAAAAACAAAACAAAAAAAAATTGAAAATCAAACGGATTGAATTGATGTAAGACGTTGTGAAATGTGGAAGGATAATTTACAGTTGGAAATTTTATTTAAATGCGAATTACGGTACTTTCAACCAAAATGTGGCATGGTGGGATTGTTTTTTCTTCGGTGGTAAAAGATCCAAAAACGGCCACTTGGGGGCGCTCCATCTACAGAACGGCAGTAGCTCTGATTGCTCTGCTTTCTGGTGGAATCTACAGCGAGCTTTTGAGAATGATTTAGATTTAGGAACACCTCAGCATTTCCATTAAAATCGAACGAAACATGGACAAAGTAGACGAAGCAAGGAACGACAGCATTGCTTTCCTCTACTTCTCAATATGTCCTGTTTAAGATGAGGAAATGATGAACTAACTCATCAGTTCGTTGCAAAAGGAGATTACCTTCTGAATTGAGTTTTGGCGTAGCTGAATAAAACTGAAGTCTTCTCCGTTTCTCTTCTGGAATTCAGGCTGCAGCGCCGCCTGGTTCACGAGGACACTTTGTAGGCTCCACCTTTTCTAGCGGTCCAGTGACCTCACCAGTGGGCTGGATTGGAAGGGTGGGATTTCCAGGTTTTCAGTCGCTGTGCTGTTCCTTACTGCAAGGACCTATGCAGCTTCAGCGCTAGCAAAAGACTGGACTGATTGTACCCATAATAGCACCACAAAGTCGACACTGGATCAATTTTTCTCTACATGCTATTGCACCCGGGATAAACAATTAAGGAATGTGGAAATTACAGAATGCCCACCAGCGCTGGAAAGAGATTTAAACCCACCAAATACATCCCGGTGTCCACAGCTGCCACTCTGCTTGTGGGATCGACGACTTTATTTTTCGTTTTCACGTAAGTTGCACGTCGCATTTTTCCTCTCGTGTATGCATATGTCTTTTGACGTTTTGCACGAGTGGATTTCAATCACTGGGGCGGAAATAATTCAATGGAGTGTCTCTGTCAGTGGAGCATAGCATTGCACTTTGGAGGTTGAGTTGCAAAAGCCTCCAGTGCCCATTCAGACTTTTTACTGCATGTGGAAAACAAAGTTGCTACAAAGCCTTGCAAGTTGAAGAGAGCAGCCATCAAACATAAATGTCCATGCTTCAGTTAGGTCTCACCAACTCCAGTTCCATTGAAAAAAAAAAGCTTTATTTGGTTTTGAATAGAAATTGGATTGGCTGAACAGGCAATCGCGTGAAATCCAGATATTTAGAATGGTTACCATAGTCACCGACAGTGTTTGAAGAGTCACGATTTAGGCTACCTCCGCAAACCAACAACCTATGCTAGATATAATGAACGGGTTTACTGCATTTGAGCTGAGAGTTTTGGTCGTTTAGGCTTCCAGTTTTTTTGAGTCAGTATTAACCAATATTGGACAAAATTGTTTTGAAATTGTAACCCTCCCACTATTGAGACCCACGCACACGCGATCTGCAATCCTCTTTAATCAGGCCGCTAACGAAGATTATAATGTACAATTAGGTTTGACATTATTGGAGTTTAAAAAAGCTTTTTTTCTTTACTGTGGGAATTTGGAATGTTTATATATTTATACTGATATGTGTTTCTGAGATCTTAATTCACGCTACATACAAAAAAAGAGACTGGATGAATGGATGTCTCGGTGTGGTGCAGGTGTGTGTGTCGTATTTTGGCTACGATGTATTTGTTCAACAAGTGAACCCACTGAAGGCATCCAGACGCAAAACTTGAAGTAAATGTTCTCCAATTTTCCCCTTTACATGTGTGATAAAAAGTGAAACGGCATATTGGAATTCCCCCCTTACGCAGGACGTGCATAAAATGATTGGCAGCTGCATTTCCCCTTTGGATTCCATCTAACTGAACTTCATATTTCTCTTGTAGTGTGTTCTTGAATAATGGCTTCTTTGCGTCGTGGTCTGTGTACTTGAACCACAACTGTTTACTGTATTGTTTGTTGGATACATGAACAACGGAACACACTTGATCCTTACCCCTGCTGTTTTTGCAGTCTTAAGGTCAACGCTTGAGACCGAGGCAAACATATGGTGTTTGTTGTTTGTGGCTTTTGCAGGTAGCTTGGACTGCAGCTTTAAAAGTCCAAGTGGCGTGCTGCCTTTGCATAGACAAATAGCCTCATTTGCAAGCTCATTTGGGCCGAATGCGCTGCGATTTCTATTTGGATCGAAAATAAAGGAATACGATTGTTGGTTTTCAAAAATAATTTAGCAGGTCATTTTATACCAGGATCAGAATTGTGGAGCTCATTTAAGTGTTCACCAAGGTTCATGCCGCAGCAGATGGTTCAAGGTTGAGGATTAAGACTTTACTCTGTTGCTCCTTCATTTCGCAGTTAAAGGCCTAGAGGATTGATTTGAGCATAATGGCACACCCTGGGGAGCAGTATACATCCAAACTAGGCCATGCCACGCTATTGTCAAACGCACGCACCCACACACACACACACACACACACACACACACACACACACACACACACACACACACACACACACACACACACACACACACACACACGAGTCCATTATGTTGGTCCCAGACTATCCTTGTCTTTAATAAAGTTCACCTTCACAATACAAGCCACAGTTCATTATTTAATTTCGAAATAGAATAAAAGGCATGATTCTTAAAGGGCAATAAAGAAACGAGAAGATAGACAGTTATTTTTTTTTCTTTTTACCCTTAGGTTACACAAAAGTTATCCTTCAGTTGCCAGGGGACTGCCAGGTGTCATTTGGGCAATGGCCGATGAGTACTGAAGCCATCTACAGTATGTTGTCCATGCTGTTAACTGCCTTTGGCCTTTTAACAGCTTTTGTTGACCACTAAGATTAAAATTAAAACACATTAGGTCAGATTTAGTTATTTGTAATGTCACAGCATGACAACAAAAAGTATGGAGGGGGAAAAACTGGAGATAAATTAAGCTTTTAGTTGTGGATTAGTTGGGCTAATCCAATCCAGGCTTTATTTGCATCGACTGTAAAACAAGATTGTTTTGCATAGTCAAAAACATGCTAAATGTTTTACTTATTGCTACGCTTTGAAAGTCCCCATACTGACTAAGTAGCTGGAAATTGAAATGCCGTTCTCATTTGTTTGCAAGTCTAATAGGCCAACGTTAAACTCACACACTAGGCAACATGAATGGAAACTATAAATTCATCATCTAGAAATAACCTTTGTTTAGCACTTCTTGCACTCTGTTTGTGAATTATGAGAGCAGTCGAGAGTGTCTGCATGCGGTACCAGTCAATCTCCAGCCTGAGAGGAGAGCTTTGTGTGAGCAGGCCTGATGGGACTCTAATCTTCAGCTTCCACATCTGTTTCCTCCTTTTCATAGTACATCGCATTCAGTCGCACTTCATTCAGATCCTCCAGAAAGCATTGTTTGGCTCTGAAATTCTTGAAGAGTTTTAATCTTTAGGTATGTCCGGCGTTTAAGTTGATGGACTGCAGAGTGGTAGAAATCCAGTAGGTGAGATAAACATTGTTGTCATTTCAAACTATTTCATTCATAGTCATCTTTTTTTTTTTGTGGTTTCTTCCTCTTCTTGGCAACGCACCACCCTTTAATTTGTTGATGTAAGTAATATTCATGTGCTTTCTATAGTGCAAACATCTGTTCACTATTAAAGGTTTTAGAAACACTTATTTGGACCTCTGCTATTTAATAGTCCTTTAAGACGGACAGCCTGGCCCCTTTTTAATGATCCTCAGGAGTTTAAAAAAAATGAATACATAAATAAATCAAACTGCTCACTATAGAATAGGGATAGGCGACTGGCAGCCCACACTCTGAGCGGCATCTTGCTTAATTAAAACAAAAATGGAAATTTATATTTATTTTTATTTAATCATTTTTTGAAGGGGGGGGGATTATAAACATGTTTCCACGACTGGAGTGGACCTCTGAATACTCACAGTTCGGCACCCATGGATTCACCTGTTAACATTTTTTCAATATTTTTATCAATTTAAAAAATCTATCGATATATTGTTCAAACCCTTTGCTGGATGGCTGGATCGTTTTATTCATTCATTAAGCATGATGCATATTAAAATAATGTGATGTACTTTGGTGCAATACAAAAACTGACAAATGCACGTGTATCCAGCCATCCATTTTCAACACTGCTTATCCTGAAGAGGTTCGCGGGGGTTGCTGAAGCCTATCCCAGCGAAAGGCAGACGACCCCCCGAACTGGTCGCCAGTCAGTCACAGGGCACTTATAGAGACAAACGACCATACACACCCACGTTCACACCGTCACTGAGTGGGAACTGATTCTACGCTGCCCGCATCAGTGACGCTATGCATATTTAAAATGGCATTTTTGTCATACATCTGGTCAGGAAGTTGGCGGCCTTATGTGGCCTGCTCAGCTGCGCTGATGAAAAGTTGGAGCTCCCTCCATCATTTAAATTCTGCCCGAGAGCTAACACTGCAACAGAGAAACAGAATATAATGTAGCGTTGGCAGGCTATAGTGGAAGGACACATTTAGTGTTCTTCCACCATTCCACCAATGTAACCGTGCAATGAGTGGTGTGGGGTATTTCAACAAGAGAATGGTTGTGAGGGGTCTACCTATCTTCTTCTTGGAGCCACATCCATCTATCCATCCATCCATTAGCCACACTGCTTATCATCACCACATATTAAAATATATTTAAACAGTCGGCTAGCGTATGAAGGCCATCCGCCTACCATTTCTGAGTATAATGATAGACTTGTGCACAGCTCAATGATGCATGAACAGTGAGTAAAAAGTCGCTCAATGAGATTCTATACCAGGGATGGACAAAGTGTGCCCTGCAGGCCACATGGAGTCCCTTTCACTCTTTAGTCTGAGTATTTACATGGTCATGAGTCCTGTCATGCTTGTTGCATTCATTTTGCCATTTTGTTCCTCATAAAATCAGTCAATTCAAATGTATTTGTTAATGATTAAGATTAGGTCAATTGAGTCATTGTAGATTATACATTGTGAAAAAAAATCATTTTGAAATCATTAATTTAGTGTAGTTAAAATAATTGTAGTTAGCAATGCAATCTTATTTATTTTATTATTAAAATTAATTATTTTATGCACATATACTCCACAAAAAGTGAGGGATATTTGATTTTCAAGTGACATTTCAGGACGATCCTAAAATGCATTCAAACCTTCACAGGTGAACCTAATGTGTCCTTCTCCAATCTTATGAATGCACATGTCCAACTGTGAAATGTTTCAACACTCCAGTCTTCTCTTCCATGGAGATAGCCCATGCGCCTCCCGGTTGTTCGTCTCATAGCCAAGCATCTCCAGGATAACTGATACTGCTGCATAGATCAGCCGACTGGTCTCTGTGATGTTCTCGGTCAGGGACGTATTGACTTAATTCACTCGTGATTCTGATGGCACTTCTATCTTCATCGTCTTGCATGGGCCAGAGAGCATTTACGCTGGACGAGGGACCAGTAGGCCTCAATGCTGTTCTCTGGTGAAGGTCGATTCACATTGAGCAGAAATGATGGCCACCAATGACGTTGAAGACGTCAAGGAGAGCGCTATGCATCAGGCACTGTGCCCCTACGTGAACAACATGGGCCTAATTTCATCTTCATGGACGACACTGCTCCAGCTCATTGAGGTTGCATCATCAGGGAACGGCTGTTGGAGACTGCTGTACTTCAAATGGAATAACCTGCACTTTCTCAAGACCAGAATCCTTTTGAAATTGAAACCCCCTTGGATCAGCTGACTCACAGTGTAGAGGCTTGAAACTCTGCGCCCCAGAACCTCAATGACCCGAGGGCTGACGTTCAAGAAGAGTGGGATGCCATGCCTCATCAGACAAAAAGTCGACTTGTGAATAGTATGAGACGTCGTCGTCAAGCTGTAATCGATGCTCAAGGGCACATGCCGAGTTATTGAGAGGTTGAATTTTTTTTGTTGTTGTGGTGTAGTCACATCATCGTTAACTTTTGTTTCAGGGAATTGTTTGAAATGAGGAAATTACCAGTGCATCCTTCGACTTAAATGTCCCACATTCATGATATATCACTGTCGCGTGAACCTTTTACATTTTCCATAAATTTCACCTCAAAGCCAAACACATTTTGTGAATGGTGTATTTTACCTCATCTATAAATAACCTGGCCCATATATCCAGATTAAAAAAAAAAATCGAATACTTACCCACTGAGCACAAGTTTGTCTACCCTCGGTCCATAGTCAGAGACCATGTTAGGAGATGTGACCTAAATAGAAACAAAAGTCACAGTGCAATGTAAGCTATATTCTCCCGTTCACACCTGAGACCTTTTTTTGCGTGCCCAGGCTCGCACACCTTTCATCTATGCTTATTTTTCCGACCAGACTTTTGACACACTTTCCACCTTTGAACTAAGAATTAGTGAAGCACAAGGGAGAATATGCCCCCATGAGTATTTGAACTTGAGTAATGAAATCCCCCGATTTTAAAATGTCACTTTCTATGGGTGCCAGAAAGTGATTGATGCACATCCCATGATGCTGAATATTAAGTTGCAAGTAACACGCTACCTTTATGGAACACTGAAATGTTGACGTGGCCCAGAGTGGCTTGTTTGTTTCAGTGCAAACAAGGAACGTAGCATGTCAAGGGAATCACTTTCACTGACAGAATAATATTCTTGAATTTTTTTTTCTTAATTGGTAGTGATGGCTGTTCTGTGCCGTCATAGTGATCCACGTATCTTATTTCAGACACTAATAATGTGCATTACCTCTAAAAATGTTTTTTTTTTCATCCATTATACACCATGTCTCGTACACTGAATTATCTGAGGCCTTTTCACCCTACACCACAACATCACTGGCTTTGCACTAATATTAATTGAAGATATCTTAGGACGTGTTTGTTCAATGATTCTAATCTGCATCCTTTTTATGCTTCTGTACAGTACATGTTCAGCTGCTCTCATCTTTACATCAGGACGTTGGGTAAACAAGCATGTAATTAAAAAGAGGCCCAACTTTATCATTACTCTCCATTATAGCTGTTGGCTTCGTCCTATTTAGTTGGTGGCTGTTTGAGCTCTCTGTATTTGGGTGGAAGTCAAAAGATGTTTTGAGCTTTGACATATGACATGGCATTTGTGATTCTTGAACGTTAGATAAAAACTGTGTTGTAAAGACACAACAGTGTTCTTGGATTGATGAGTTACATTAACTTTTACTCAAACATGGAACACACATTAAGGGCTTTTCTGTAAGACTCACACAGTAGGAAAACCTTTGGGACTGGTTGCTTTTGCCATTGATAACCAACACTGCATAATATACATAAATACAGCGGCAGGAAATATGCAGTCACACATATGGGCACATGCACGCACACATGGCTTGTCCTATAATTAGGAGTTAATGCTATCTTGCCGCGCCCTCTACCGATGAGTACGTACTGTAATTTTGATTGGTCACAATCAGCAATAACTTATGATCAAACCAGTGGTAGGCTGCTGTAGTGTGGCTTCATCTTTTTCAGATGAGATAAAAATGTAATCCTGCTGATGGAATAATGTTTCTTTTGATGATATATGTTTAGATTCTGTGATACGTTTATTGTTTCAAGATTCAGGGAGTAATCCTCATGAATCACAGTTGTAAGCAAAACAAGCATTCAGTTAAGGGTCATTTTGACACCAAAAACAAGGTATGTCCACATTGCGTGGACATAACCATGACAAAGGTTATCGAAATGCCTATGGAAAATGCCGTAGTCCCAATGTGATTGCCTTTGCACTATTTATTTCTCAGTGGGAGCAAGATGATGTTATGCTGTATTCATGAGGAGCCCGTTATCTCCTATACAAAGACCAAGTTACGCTGCAAAAAGTCACCCCGAGGCAAGGCTCAAATAGCAGCAGGCTGTTGGTAAAGCTCGGGTGCAATCGCCGCAGTCTACCTCTATTGGTCTACTTAAGTGCAAACGCCTCAGAGAATAAAAAAAAAAGACAGTCCTAATCTGTTTTCCAGTTATCATGTCACTGCTTCACAACCAGGTGAAGAGAACATTGAGGGCGAAGATAACGCCGAGATCCTGTTCCCGCCAAGCTGCGCTTGCGTGTGGTTGAGCAGAGTATTGGAGCCATAATGTGAATGCCAACTGCAAATTACAAGTGACTGCACTTCCATGAAGGTGTTATTGATTTTAATTCGGATACTTCCAAATAGTTTTCCGCAAGTCTTGCTGTACCTGATATGTAACCTGAATGGCACTTCGTAGAGTTCTGACCAGCAACTGAATTCTGGACCATTGTCCAAATTATGATGAAAAGTTTCTGACAATAAACCGTTTTAGGACTGTACAAAATCAACAATATGTCCATACATATATACATTTTCTAATCCACTCACGAGGGTCGCGGGCGTGCTGGAGCCTATTCCAGCCGTCTTCGGGTAGCAGGCGGGGTACACCCCGAACTTGTTGCCAACCAATTGCAGGGCATACACAGACGAAAAACCATCCGCGCTCACACTCACACCTAGGGACAATTTCGGGTCTTCAATCAGCCTGTCATGCATGTTTTTTGGAATGTGGGAGGAAACCGGAATACCCGGAGAAAATCCACACAGGCACGGGGAATACATGCAAACTCCACAAAGGGTGGCCGCAGCCGGAACCAAACCCTACACCTCTGCGCTGTGAGGCCGTTGTGCTAACCAGTCGATCACTGTGCCGCCACAATAGGCATATTTCAAATTAAATTGAAATCGGTTTGTGACTTTTTAAATGAAGTCTGTGACAAATATGAAGGTGTCCCTTGTTTAGTTGTTGGTGTGACTTTCTTCTGGTCCTGTCAGTGGGCGCCACACAAAGTCACTTGCATCATTTTTATGGCACTGTGTGTCTTTTGTGACACAACTCAAGAATGTTTTTACATTCATGTTACTGAAAATGGATTGAATTTTAGTTTCCTATGTGAGCAATCATTTTGCTCTAATTAGGGGGGAAAAAACACATTTCATCAAATCCCAGAATTGTACCTAAGAATTCAGCAGCATACTCATTGCGATACAAAAAAAAAAAGAAAGAAAACTAAAATATATGAACGTTTTTAAATCTTCTAAAACATAATTGCAATGCGCTGTCAGCTGATGATGAACACGGCTAATATTGCTGTGCTAATTTTCATGAACATGTGGTCAAATTGTACAGGACTACAAGTACAGAAAATATTGCAGTTTTCCAAATCCACTGGAACCAGATTAGGCCTAACATAGATTAAGAAATAAAAAAGAAGCATGAAAGACCATGTTCTGATCATTAATAACCGTGTATTGATATTTTAGTACTTTTTGCTGCAATACGCCACCCATCCATCCATTATCTGAACCGCTTTATCCTCACATGACATTGAATTAAGATGAATCAATTAGCAGCTAAAAAACAAAAAAAGCCCCAAGAGTGTTTGCGTAATGTCGATCTAAATATTTTCAAGTGATTACAAATTAGACTGCATTTCCAGAATCTCATAAAATACACTTTCTCATTGACTGGAGCCATCACACTTATCCTTAGCAACGTTTGAAATTATCGGGAATGAAACTCTGATGGCCACAAGCATGGCTTGTTCTGTACTTGTACTCAGTGAGACATACTAGATTACATTTTAAAAAGGAGTAGGGGTCCGCTTTGAATCCCCCAATCAGTTTGTTTCATAATGCATTTGGATTTTTTGTTTCTGTAAGGTCTTGCTGCTTGCGTGGTTCTATTGGGACCTTCTCCAAACGTTGCCTTGAGACGGCATCTTTTCACAAAAGTAGATCCATATGGAGTTTGTGCGCAGCCGTGTGTGGGCGAAAAGTGCGGGAAAGTGCGGCGAGGTGCTTTCCTCCCCCGCAAGTTCATAGACTGGGGCCACCTGGAAAGTGTCTACTTGCTCAACATGTGGGAATCATTTAGAGTTGCAGCCTCTCCCTCTTCGGTCTGTCCCCACCCTGCTTTCCCTCGCACTGTTTTTCACCAAGGGACTGGCCGTAGGTAGTAGTGACTCTCAGCCGTAGGCCTCCCAAGGTGACTAGAGCAAGAAGAAAACATTTCTCAGAGGGAAAATAGCTAGGTAAAGACTCCGATCAAAAGGGTACGTGTGTTGGTCTTTTTAAATGGGAATTAGCTACGCACTGCAGACCAAACTTCCCTCTTTTTTTTGTATGTGTGGTGAACTTTAACCACCAAGTAACAGTTTCATACTAATTATGCCATTTATATTGTGTTTACATCTATACTTATAAATACAGTAGGCCATATGAATGAGCCCTGGAGAACTCCTTGAGGCATCACCTTACACCGATGAAGGGGTTGTGAATCTCAATGATCCTTGGAGCTTAGCTGTCAGGGTCCTTTTGACCCAGGGAAAATGGGTCCTCCGTAAGGGACCAGACAAAAGCATGTTTTTTTTTGCCCCCCCCCCCCCCAGTATCTACATGTGTGTTGTATTAAATTTGAATGTATTTACTGTAATAATGCAATCTCAATTTCATATTCATCTTTCAGTATATAAGCAAAGCAACATAAGTTAATGATTAAAAAAAAAAATCACTTACCCAGCAAAACAAGAATATGATGCACTGCGAATTGTACCACTATTCTTCTCGAAACACACCGGTAACGTGTGTGTTTCGAGTTTGCTTCCGTTCAGCACACAAATGTATGGATCAGCATCTCGGTAGAACACTTCCTGTATCCGTGACTCTTGTGAAGCAAACTAACCAAATGTCTTTCATAGAGAGAAAATCTAAATGCATTTACATGTCAAACGTGTTGGTGGAAGCCTTCTTGTCAGGCGACAAATATGGCGCACAAGAGCATTATTATCTTTTTCAACTGTGTCGATTTATCGAAATAAACGTCATTATGAACCCGGTGATGTGGTGGCTTCTGATGCTTGCTTTGCAAATCTTCTGCAATTTCCTCTGAATGTGATGCCATCGACAGTATTTGACCTTACTTTTTTGTCAGACGCACAAAACTGTGAACTATGACTTGCCGAAATATGAATGTCTGACTCATGAAGCCCTTTGGAAAAAATGTCTATGTACTTTTAAAAAAATGTGTTTCCACATGCTATCACAGGCATTCACTTAAACTCATTATTTTATCTGAGGTCCATTGTTATTATCTCACTTGAGTAGGTGAGAAAACTCAAGTCTTTCATGTAACTAATTCACTGGAAAAATAAATTACATCCATGATTTAGTCTGGTTTACCATTGTTTCATCTTTTCGCTTTGTAGTTGGTTGCTGTATTCATAAACCGTAGTTCATTTTTTCTGCTTTTTAAAGCTGTGTGTGGAAAATATCGTTGCCTGTGCTCTGGGCAACACAAGCATTTCAAGAAAGACAGAAATGACGGGAAGACGGCACAAGGAAATAATCACATACAGAAAAATAAGAACACACACAAAAAAATATATATATATATATTTATTTTTGGAGGTCCAAAGTTTGATTTTGTTTGAAAGATGTTTCATTTTATACAATTATCATTTATTTTATGAGCCATTTAGTTATGCACCTAGACCGTCAGTTTAAGTGTCTGAGTAGCTGAACAGCCCATAAAAATGTAATTTCATAATTCAATGTAATTCATTAATCTTGAATGTTACTTTCCCACTTAATAGTCATTTCCTGTGTAAGCACAACAGTTCGAATGCACATACTGGAGTGTGAAATAATCACTGGGACCCAGCTAATCTTCGTAATAATGAGCTTGTGCTGCTGGCCATAATACGACTGGAGCAGCACCGATGTGTTAAGTAAGCCGGTAACAAGGAATTTTTGAAAAAGTAATCTTTCCACTTTTTTTTCCCCTACAGCCATTATTGACCACTGTTCAAACCCCTTTGTACCAGCACAGCTTGACGTACACTATAAAAACGGTGTGATTTAGTGCTGTCATTTTGGGGCTGGAAATTGTCAGCCACATGCTTTTTCCTGAGGCAGGGCTCTGACCCTTCAACAAGAGGTTTTTTTTGGGGCAGCCAGCACATTCAAATTGTTTTGGTACAGTTGTGTGGAGACTATTACAGTGAACGCCCAATCAACAATAGCAATTGGGTCGTCAGTATTAGAAGTGGGACAAGTTGTGCTTCATATTGTGATCTCTGGTAGCAATACTCCTGTATTAATAATAATAAGAATAAGAATAATAAGAAAACCTTTATTTGTCTCACAATGGAGAAATTCCCAATTTACAGCAGCAAAGTTATGAAAGGAAGAAAGTAGAAGAACAAAAAGTAGAGGAGCTGCTGTAAAGGCAGCCACTCTCGCGGGGCCATCTTGAAGTCATAATAACAAAATAATACAACACAACACATAAGACACAGACAGTCATTCAATCTTGGCCACTTTTCTACATACACTTTGTTGTTTGAAGGAGTTCAGGGGTGTCATGCTGAAACTGAAAATGTGCACATGTCTGCTACAAGCTAAGTTTTGAAAGCAAAGAAGAAGCTGGAGCATCCATTGACGAAAAAAGAGATTGGGTCACATCATTAAATGTTAATATTGTTGCTTTCCAGTTTCACATTTTATACAGATCCATGTACAGTAATCCCTCCTTTATCGCGGTTAATGGAGACCAAAACCACCCGCGATAAACGAAAATCCGCGAAGTAGCGACCAATAAACATATACAGGTAAAAAAAAAAAAAAAGTTTTTTTTTAAGTCCGCAAACGGTCCGCGAGAAGCTGCAAAACAACAGCGAGTCACATAGAGCAACATATACAGTACTGTACTCTATGTATGTATA